>NW_020954570.1:15446513-15464398 GCF_900497805.2 Vombatus ursinus | reverse complement strand
AAGGGAAGGGAAGGGAAGGGAAGGGAAGGGAAGGGAAGGGAAGGGAAGGGAAGGGAAGGGAAGGGAAGGGAAGGGAAGGGAAGGGAAGGGAAGGGAAGGGAAGGGAAGGGAAGGGAAGGGAAGGAAAGGAAAGGAAAGGGAAGGAAAGGAAAGGAAAGGACCTCTAGTATACAGGAGTTGTGACTGTTCACTTCTGACTATATGTATTGTCTACATGCATGCTTTTTCCTTATCCTCCTCTTTTTCCTCCTCCTCGTTCTCCAAGTTTGAGACTATTTATGGTTATGGGAAGTGTATCCCCCACTCCACCCCAGTTTTAGGAGAATGTTTTATACCAAATCTTGTTATTAATTTTAATAAATTCCTACTGCCAAAAAAAAAAAGCTAATTGAGTAGGATTTCCTGAGAAGCAGTATGGGAAACCCAGCCCCTCAGGGTTATTCTGGGTCCCTGAATATGAGTAGTCACTGCTCTTATGGGACCAGATGCGTCTTTGCAATTGATAGTTGGGGAAGTACTAAGAAGGAATGCCACACTTGCATATCTGTTCCGGTTCATGACAAAAATATTGTAAAACTAATATCTTTTCCACTGATCAATTTTCTTATTTTTTTAAACTAACATCAAATTATTTTGATGATTACTGCATTATACTATCTTTTGATGTCTGGTAATGCTAGGCCGTTTCTTTCCCTTTTTTTTCATTATTTTCCTCAATATCTATATCTGTATTATATATATATTTACATATATATAATATTAGATAGATAGATACAGATATAGTATATAGATGACATGGAATATACTGGCACCAAATCACTTTATACACATATGCATCATATATAATATTAATTATAATATATATTTGACTTTATGCACATCTATACATACATTAATTCATGTTTAACAGAAAAAAAAATTTGAGTGTGAAGCAGTCAACAATCTTTTCTTAGGTACTTACTATACGTGCAAGGCATATTTGATGTGAAATATATTGCCATCAACAGAGAAGGATGCTATGGGAAAAGAAGCAATTAGCAGCACCAATTATATTACAGCTATATATATATTATATATATGTATACACATATATAAATATAATATATGTATTTCTTAAAGTACATTTAAGGAAAATTTCTACTTTTATTATAAGCTTCTGGGAATTAAGGCATTGTTATTAACTTAGATTTGCTTATTGCAATAAAATTGGAACCTTGTGAAATTTAAACCCATATTCCTGCTGTTGGCCATAAGTAAAACATTTGTTTTAACTTAGCTAAGAAAGAGAAATATGAACTTGAATGCCATTAACAAATGTGCCGTTTGTTCTTGTCTGCTGTAAGCATCATATACTGCTTTACTTTACAGTGTAACATATCCATTTATGGCAGCTGCACCTTCGGAGTGCTTGACATAATATTTTTATAATCCATGTCTTCTCTTCCTTACACAATACTAAGGAAAGGAAAGAATGAAGACTTTGTCCAAGTTGATATTCAAATTCATTTCATGATCTATTTTTATAAATGTAACACTTCATATGAAAATCCAATATCATCATCTGTTAGTAACAAGATTCAAATTTTACTAGGAAATTTACTAGTAAAATTTGACAGACAACTTCCTCTAATATGTCAGGGTTTTTTTATTCTATGGTGATAAAATTTCCCAATGGAATTCATTAATTTTAAAAAGATTAAAAAACAAAACCAAAAACAAATTCTACTCCTATGCCTCATCATGGTGTGTAGGTGACCCTGGATTTCAAAGGCTGCATCTATCAAATTGCAAATTCTAGCAATTCTATAGAAGTGTATTTGAAGGTTTTGAATACTAGTTATCATGAAAAGAGGGTGAGGCAAGCTAAGACCATCACCAAAAGTCGGTCATCAGGTAACCCTGGTCCTTTTTTCTTCTATTAAGCTGGTATCTTTTTTTTTTAAAACCAAAAGAAGTAATGAAGATTGTCTACTAAAAAGTGAAGGAGGTTAAATTTGTATCAAAAGTGAATTTCCGCAGCAAAGAAAACAAGGATCTTTTGACATAGAATGAATAATTATAGTTGATGCTGTATTTGCAGTAGAAAAATATATGAATCTCTGTAAACAAGAGCATAATAGAACCAAGATTTCTTAAAGCTCATTTTAATTTCTAAGTATGTTCTCCTATTTGCAAAGCATAGTCAAGAAAATGTGATTACCTCCCAACTATGTCTTAGTCTGTAATGTTTAACTTTTGAAGAAAGGAACAATTTTTTGTTTACTTTTGAATTTGAATTCAAATTTGGGCTGCTAAGAAAACATTCTTTTTGCCCAAACACCATAAAACAGATTAGTTTGTATATAGGCAAAATGGTAGGCGTGCATCTTATTTGATCCGGGAGTTCCAGCACACCTAGGAACACACAATGTAGAATCCATATTCCATACATGCTTACAGACAAAATAGTGATTTTGTTTTCTAAAACAGAAGCTGTGCTTATGGTTTAAACAATAATCACAACAATTTATCATATATTTATAGAAACCATGACAACTAGGTGATATAATAGACAGAGTGTTGGACTTAGAGTCATAAAGACCTGAATTTGAATCCTGCCTCAGACACTTGCTAGTGGTATGACTCTGGACATGTCATTTAACCTCTCTCAGGCTCAGCTTTCTCATCTGCAAGATGGGCATATTAATAACACCTACCTCATGGGAATGTTGTGAGAATCAAATGTAACGTACTTTGAAAAGCTTAAAGAGCTATATAAATGCTAGCTATTGGTAATATTATTATGAATTATTATTTTCTAGTCTCATAAGAGTAAACTTACTCCTCTGTATCAGTGAAGAAATATCTAGATATATGAAATAAATAATTATTCTTTGCTTGCTTATCCCCCTTAACAGGTACAGTGAATGTCTGAATTAGTTCAGATGTTCATATGGTCTTGTTGGTAGAAAGAGAGATAATCAGGCTTTTCTGCCCTCTGTCCACCATTAAGAGGTACACACTTTTTAAACGGGCATTTTTGTGGCAAGCCAGCAAACTCACAAGGGAAACAAAAGACGCCCCACATACTCTACTTACATATCTTATGTGTCTTCTATATACTTAAAATATTTCCCTGTACATGTGGTGCCTTTTTTTGACTTGTGTGATTCTCAAGACTTGTGTCAACATGTGGTCTGCTCCTGTAAGGTACAATGTGTGTAGGTCCTTCTTTTAGGATGACAGAAGCCAAAGGGCTCCCTCCTTTCCCCCTTATATATCCAAAAGTTCCTTCTCTCATGTAGACTGCTGTATCCTGATTTTTTTCCGCATTTCCACAACAATGCTTTCTTCAACTCAAGTTTGAGGTGAAACTTTTAGTTAGGAATCCAGAGACAATTGAGAACAAAGCAGTTATTGGGACATTGAACAGAAAGGAGTTAAAGTTATCCAGCATGAGCAGTTTCTAATACTAATTAAATAACTCCATGTAAAATAAATGCATTTGTGCATGCAAGATCTTTGCAAAATTTTCCAATCCACTTTAGCAATTCCACATTGAGCAGTTTTCTACAGTGTTAAAATTGTATCTTGTTCTGGTTCTCATGACTACCCACTTCTCCCCCTTCTAGTTAGTTTAATAAGTTTTAGCAGGAAATAAGATTGCAAAAGGGAACCTGAAAGTCATGAACAGACCATCCTAAAGCTCAAAGGAGCATGATTTCTGATTGTGTCATACTGAACCAAATTAGCATCCTAATAATCAGGAGAAACCATAGAGGTGTTGCTTGTCAAAGTTCTGGTCCTATGATATGTAAATTCCAGATAAACTCCAGACCTCTACAGTTTCAAGTCACCAAAACATTAAAAAGGTCCAGATTTACTTTGAGATAATGACTTTGAAGTTTTACCAATAACTTTGACATGATTTGAATATGCTAACTAACTCACCCTAATAAGACCTCAAACTCCTGCCCCCAAGCCCTCTTCGATCTCCAGTGGGTCCATATGCCTAGTGCTCCTAAATCTAATCCATAGTTACCTGAATGATATTCTCTGCTCCTCCTCCTGCTTCATCTTCTTCCCTACCTTCCTGACTTCCTTCACCATCTCCTGTCCCCATGCTGCCATCTGCCTCTGTACCACTTTTGCTTTTATCTCCATCAAGACCTGAAATAATACAAACTCATATATAGAGAAAGAGGCATCTTTAATTGAGGCCAAGGTGGTAGTGAGTGTGGACACCGCACTATACAATGAGTATCCACAGATGGGACCTACAGCAACAATTTCATACATTCAGGAGGGGAGGGAGAATAAGTTGTTTGTCACTTTAACCATGGAGTCATTTGAAATGTTGCAGTTTGGAGGGGAGGTAGTCTATGTGATAGAACAGCAGGGGCAAGGGTAGGTCTCTGGAAGCAGGTTTAACCTAATTCTGTTAGGTTTTAGTGGGTTCTGATTGCATAGTTCAGGATCAGACACAGAAGGTCACAATAGCCTTGGTGCAGTTCTTTCAATATGAGTAGGCTTATTGCCATAAATGTCATGGTAGTTCAAAGTCATAAGAGGGGTGATTGTCCAACTTATTTTTACATTCCTCACAACCCTCACATTTCCCCTTTTGGCCAAATTGGTAACCCAAACCTGATGAAGATCAATGAGAAGACACAAAAGGTTAAATATGCTGCTAAATCATAATTGTGTTATGTTAGACTTCCGTCTGGAGTTTCCTTATGCAGGAAAGACAGATCTTCAAGGCAACAAAAAAAGAAACAATCAGTAAAAGAACTATTGGGATCCCTAGAAGGATGAGTTGAAGAAGGTCACCAAGGCCCCTTGGAAGGAGAGAAAATAAATTCAAGAAAGGAAAAACATTTTGGGCAGGAGCTAAGTCAAAATCAGTGAGGGTCAAAGTGACCTTCCAAAGCTCCTTCACTTTCTGAGTTATGCGGCTGGATTCATTCCCATAGAAACCACACTCCTCACCAAGGTAGGTGCATGTCCCTCTCTCTACTGACAGGATGGCTTTCAGGGCCTTTGGTTCTGGAGAACAACCATGGCTAGGGAGTTGACCTATTTGGCCAGTGAGGAAAGCATCTCAGTGGTGCAGTTAAAGCTCATTTCTGTAGTGGTAGAAATGTGTAAGGCCTGCTCAGCACCCAAGATAGCATAAATAGGTAGGAGGGCTCTTAGGATGGAGTAACCTATACCCTATTTTTCCACAAAGGGATTAGGAGAAGAGTGAGAGCCAAAGATGGATACAGACCTCCATTTCCTAAGAGGAAGAGTAAGACTAAGGAGAACAGAAGAAAAATTGTAAGACTGAAGGGTGCCAAGGTTAAGGATTGCAGTGGGATCAGTGGAGTCTTGTAAAGTCATGTCAGGCATTATGGAAAAAAAATGGCACAAGCACAGGACAAAGGGTAAGGGAGAGTTATATGCAAGGCAGAGCTGCACTGAAATAAATGCCTAGTTTCTTCCAAGAACAAGAAAAGGGGCATAAAGATTTTTTCATTCATTTTGGAGTAGATGAGAGTGCCTTCTACCTGTACTGTTTGGGAAGTGAATTTTTTCCACATGACAGTGCAGAGGATAGCTTGGGGAGATAGTTGAGAGACTAAGTTATCAAAAATTTGTATCCAGAGGCCAGGTAGGACACTAATGGGGCCATCAGCCTGAAGATCACCATGAAAAGAGCAGTTATGAATTAAACTTCAGTGGACAAAGTCACCAGACAAGATGACAAAGGCAAGAGATGATCCACTGATGGGGACCTAGGTATCCCACTACTGCCAGTATGTCTCATTATGGGGAGAAATAAAACCATTTAAGTTGGACAGGGATGGCAGGCTTGAGTATAAAGGCTGGCAAGGATCCCAGAGCCTACAAACATTCTGATAACATGAGATCTGGAGCTATGAGAACACCAGGTCTGGGCTAATTTACCAAGATAATTTTTCCTTTTGGTCTTAGCATAGAATTTAGGATTGAAGGCATAGAAGGTGTTGAAATCATGAGAGAAATATCTTAAGGTGTATTTTGCAATTGCCAATATGACCTAGCAATGCACCTTTCTTTGGGTGAGTTAAGTTGGGACTGGGTCAGAAGCTCTTTTTCCCACTGAGTAAAGGTGAGGTGGGATTCTCTACAGGGATTAGAACTGCATATGGAAAAATGATAATTGCTAACAGAGACTACCCATTGTCTGAGGGGGCAGCCGGGCCTGCTTAATGATCTTATACTTCCCACTACCTTCTTTCTCCCCAGGCATACTTGTCATGTGGTCTCTAAACGCCTTTTATGTTGTACCAAACTTACAAGGGGGCAGGATTGGCTATTAGGTAGCCTTTGTGGAAGAATGATTGTTGCTTAAAAAGAGCAAATAGCTGGTCGATTTGGTTAGGAATGCAACCTCTTGAATAACAGGTGCATGGGGGGAGATCAGGGAGTGATAAAGGAAAGAAAGACAAAGAGGTTCAGGAGGAAAAAGAGAAGGAAGGAGGTCCCAATCTGAAACCAGTGGGGTACGTTGCAACTGCCATAAAGGGGAAGCAGAGTATTAAGGTAACTCTCAGTCTTCATAACTAGCAAGGCATAGTAGGTTCAGAGAGGCAGAAAAAAATGAGTGAGTAAAATAAAGGGGAACAGAAAAAGGAGCAAGACTCAGCCCTTTTCTGAAATCTTGGGGAAGCACTCAACTTCAAATACCATCTGCTTCTCCATCCTGGTAAGGTGATATTTTTGGACAGGTCATCAAGGGGTTCAGCAGTCCAAGTAGGAATAGGGGCTTATTTTGGGTGAGAAAGGTGGGTCCAGATATCAATGCCTTTTAAATTGGAAGCTGTTGAGTTGGTGGCAATTTCTTGGTAGGATCCCTTCCATTGAGGTAGTAAGGCATCTTTCTGTGAGTACACCCAATCTTTCTTTGAAGTACACCCAATCACCAGGCTCCAGCTGGGGTGGAGGGTTATTGATGAGCCTGGACCTGAGGAATGAGGCCGAGAGATAAGATGATTAATTTCCTGAATTTGTCTCAAAAGACTTTAACAGTAAGAGAAAAATGTGCCTTTGATCTGAAGAGAATCACAGGTGGGGGGAAATAAAGACATAAGATGGCCAGTAACAATCTCAAAATGGTCAAGAAAGAATTTCCTGAAAGGAGTAGCTCTAAGGTTTAGGAAGAACATCTTTAAATATTTATTTTTATCCCTATCAGAGGATCCCCACTGTGGCCAGCAGTGTCAGGGATAAGATTTTGTTAATGACTGCCAATGTTCCAAGAACTTGCAAGTATCCAAACTCTATGTCAAAGCCATTTGACTGACTGAAGTTTCCTTGGGCTAGTGGGCAAAGGAACCAGATAAGGTGGACCCTGAATTGCCCATGTGCCTTTACCAATATTCTCAATTAAAGAGGCAACCTGACCAAAAATGATGGGAGTCCAGAATTCAAGGGGGATTAGGTATTTACTCATCCAGTTGGAGGGGACTTGGGACTGGGCACAAGGGGCTCATGCTAGTAGTATGGCATCCACATGGTCACTCCCAGGACTGGGCAAAATGTGATCTTTGATGAATCCCACCATTACCACCAATGAATGTCAAATCCTGAAATAAAACAGACTCCTAGAGAAAAGGCTTTTTTAATCAAGGCCAAGAACGTTGTGAGCGAGGACACTGTACAAGGGGGTACAATGAGTATCCACAAATGGGACATACAGCAATAGTTTTATACATCCAGGAAGGGAGGAAGGAGAGGTTGAATAAATTGATGAAACAGTATGTCACGAGTTGTTTGTTACTTTAACCATGTAGTTATTTGAAATGCTGGGGTTGGGAGGGGAGGTAGTCTATATCAGGGCTTCTTACTCTTTTTCCACTTACAAACCCTTCAGTGACAGGTCACAACCCACAGTTTAAGAAGCGCTGGTCTATATGATAGAATAGTTGGGGCAAGGGGGTCTCTGGAAGCATTTTAACCTAGTTCTGTCAGGTTTGAGTGAGTTCTGACAGCGCAGTTCAGGAGCAGACACAGAAGGTCACAATAGCCTAGGTGCAACATTGTTAGATTTGTTGCCCTAATGGTCAAGGTAGTTCAGAGTCATAAAAGGGGAGACCATCCAACTCAGCTTTGCATTCCTCAAATTCCTTACCTCCCTCTAACTTATTAAAATGTGATTGCCATCCTGCTTACTGCTGGCAATCATGATCTTTCCCAGTGAGTATCCAAAGAACCAAGTGTGCCTGCCCCTATTTCACAATTTTGCAATTTAATTATCAATTCATAAGCCTTTCCCCTGTGCCTCATATCAGAAATGACTTTGTCAATGAGATAACGAACAGTGGGAGGGGATGAAAAGAAAACTACAGAGAAAAACATTCTATATTTTATCAAAGTAAGCCTGAGTGACTCCATGTTTAAATCTTGCTTAAACTTTAGGCATGTGCACAGTCAACCTGAAGGAGATGGCAGTCTGGAAATCCCTCTGTGCACGTGTACTTAGACATGGGGGATGCTGAACTGGCACAAAACTCATCCGCTCATGAGATGTGTGCCAATCAGCATGTTGTTTAGTCGTTTTTCATTTGTATCCAACTCTTCATCATCACCTTTGGGGTTTTCTTGGCAAAGAAACTGGTAGTTTGCCATTTCCTTCTCCAGCCCATTTTACAGAAGAAGAAACAGGCAAGCAGGGTTAAATAGGAACCCTGGGCAAGTCAGAGTCACACAACCAGTAAGTGTCTGAGGCCAGATTTGAACTCAGGAAGATGAGTCTTTCTGACTCCAGGGCCTGTACTCTATTCACTGTGCCATTTAGCTGCCAATCAGCATACTTTTGCCCTTATAAAGAAGTTGCTTAGTCCTGTGTATAAAAACCTCATGTAGGCTGTACCCAACTGCTGGCTGCCTTCGTGTGAAAATAAAGTACTTTTGCCCTTCTCTTTCTGAGTTTGTGTTATTGACCAAGGTGAGGCCTGAATCAGGATTTTCTCTTAACAAAACATTTGGATGAAGAACTCCTTATGCAAGGTCACTTTTGAAGAAACAAAGCATTAGAGTTAATATACAACAATTTTTTTCACCCAAAAAGGGTTTCCTCAGGGACTAAGGAAGATTCAAATGTGAATTTCTTAATAAAATAAATGGGAATTATATTCTCTCTGTTCCCTTCATATTTTCTGTCTCTCCTCCTATCCCTTATCCCACTCCCCATCTGTATTGCTACCTATCTATATCTAGCCAGGAACTAACTGCTGCAATAGGATCTTAGGCAAATCAAATCAATCACTTTTTTGATTCATATAGTGCCCTTAACATCCAGTTCTCCTAAACCAGAGGTGAGGAGCCTACAGCCTCGAGGCCACATGTGGCCTTCTAGGTCCTCAAGTGCAATCTTTTGACTGAGTTCAAGTTTTACGGAACAAATACTTTTATTAAGGGGATTTGTTCTGTGAAGTTTGGATTCAGTCAAAGGGCTGCACTTGAGGACCTAGAGGGCCACATGTGGCCTTGAGGCCATAGGTTCCCCACCCCTGTGACCTAAACTAATTCCTCATCTTTCAAGTTTGTGTATTTTATTTTGTTCAGTACTGGGAAGCATAGTTTTTCCCATCAAAGCACCCTACATTTGTGAAATGGGGCAAGTTGACATGTAATAGGGACATCTTAGGGAATTATAAAAGACACTCTAATACAAAATTCCCATGAAGGAGCTGGTGCATGAAAATTGTGCAGAATGAAAAGTGATGTTGGGGTGGGAAGGGAGGGAGACATTTTAAAACTTAAAATGCAACAAAATAAATAAACAATTTTTTTAAATAAAAATATGGTGACAGGAAGGGGAAAGTGCAAGGCAGGGCTGGAACCATTTTCCATTCTTAGCCAATAGTAGCTTAGGAGATCAAGTGTAATAACTTCAAGATCATCATGCCAGGATCACGGGTGGCATATTCTCAGTCACCAGGTAAATACTCCCTCAGGAAAATATACAAAGGAGTTGTAAATACATTGCAGCATCCATGGGGGCCATCACTCCATTTTGGGTTGTACTTGTTCTAGCTGGAAGTTTCTCTGCCCTTATGACTTGTGTTTGTTTAAGTACCTTTTAGCTATTGCTCGATATGGGGAGTGGGATGGAACTCATCTTTATCAAATTCCTGAATGTGGCCCTGGAATGTAACCAAAGGTAAGAGTATGTAACAGTGTAGGAATTCAGACAGATACAATAGTGATTAAAGAGCACAAAGATATTAGAGATTCCAGTAGGTAATGGATTCAGAATTAGAGACAAGATAAAAGGAATCAAGCAAGACCCAGGTAAAGGAAACACTGTGAGGTGAACCTGAAATAAGAAAGAGTTCAGTCACAGAGGCTTCTGACATCTTCCCTTTTTAGGTATGAATTAATTCAGGATTCAGGGCCTCCTGTGACTGTAGGTGAGAGTGAGTGACTAACTGATTATACTTAACAGGAAGAAAGAGCGAGGTGACAGTCAATAGCTAATGGTAGCTATTAGTAGGTAATGACAGTATTTCTTCAACTCAAATGATGTTTTTTCATGCATTGAGCAATTGATTTTGTTGGGATGTCAGGGTTTACCTTTACTTGTTGGCCTGGATCGTTGGAAAACAATTACAGCAACATAGATACTGAAATTGAACAGGTTAAGTAGAAATATATTTCTCATAGAAATGAGAAAGGTTCTAGTTACTAGAGGATCAGAGGAGCAAGAGATGGTTGGTGACCATGAATGCCATGCTAAGCAAGTTGGTGCAGTGGAATTAGAAAAATTTCAGATAGACCTGACAAAGGGCTCTGGTATGTGTTTGAGGCAAATAGAATGATGACATCTGAAAGGGCATTGGGCAGTTGGAGGAGCTATTACCTAAAATATGCGAAGAAGAGCAGTGAAATTGTGTCTTCTTCTTGTCTGTAGGGACCTACCAGCTAAAAGAATATGAGAAGGATCTGAAATAAATAATAAAGTTGCTGCAGACTTAGCTAGGCCAAGGATAGGGCCTCATTGAGGCCCTATGAAGAAAGATGGGCTAATAGGTATGGACATCATGGTGGGTGGAGCTGCCTCTGAGTCTGACTGAGCTCCCTGGGCTAGTTAGACTTTTTTGTTACTACTACCACCCCTAGGACACACCTCTGATCTGCCACTAGCACAGAAAAAGCAGCCAATGTGGTGAATGGAGATGCAGATGCTAAACATATAGAAAGAGGGGGAGAGAGGTTGTCTCTTTTGTTCCTTTTTCCTATTCTAGCCCAACTCCCCATCTTCTTCCCAGTTTCTATGTACCTAAACCTTCCCTCTCCTGAGATATTATTCCTCAGTAGAATATAAATAAAATGAAAACTCTGAGGGGAAAAAAAGAAATTGAACACGATATGAAATCCATACAATGGATGAGTCCAGATTAACTGAAAAATAGAAGTGATAACAGTGGTTCTGAAGATCTAAAGTAGGCCTAATAAAAGGAGACTTCCAAGATTACATGATATGGTATGATATGGTGTAGTAGTCATTTACCACAAAATCTCTGCAACTCAAAAGACAGAAACACAGTATGGAGTAAAAAGAACATGAGAAAACAACAGAGAACTTAAATATATTCATCTACTACTCAGTATCCCTAACCACTGCATACTCTGAGTTCTTGCACTTCAAACAACCTCAAAGTATTTTACTTCTAAGTCTGGCTATTGGAGATCTTTGCAGTGACTAAGTTTGATGCTCCCTCAACCCCCAAAGGTGGCAAAAACTTGTAGTAGCAGCTATCCAACGGAACACACTCGAGAATGGGAACATACATAAGATTTGCCCTCCATCCCTCTGGTGAGCCATATGTGCTCTGATTCCTAGCAAATGCTGGTCCTATGATATTTGTTGGAAAAGCAGAAGGGTCTGAGTCAAGAGTGATTCATATTATTAAATCACCTATACCCTTTGATCCAGCAATACCACTACTAAGTCTACTTTCAAAAATGATTAGGGAAAAAGGAAAAGAACTTATGTGTTCTAAAATATTTATAGCAGCTCTCTTTGTGATGGCAAAGAACTAGAAATTGCAGGGATGCCTATCACTTGGGGAATGGCTGAACAAGTCATGGTATATGATTGTGATGGAATACCACTGTGCTATAAGAAATGATGAGCTTGATGATATTAGAAAAATATTGATAGATTTCATGACATAATGAAGAGCAAAATGAGCAGAACCAAGAGAACTTTGTATACAGTAATAACAATATTGTTTTCAGAACAACAGTGAATAAGCCATTTTGACTATTATAAATATCCGAATTAACTATAAAGGACATATGAAGAAAGATGCTATCTGCATCCAGCAAAAGAATTGATAAACAGAAGTATGTATAGAATGGTATGCATATACACACATATATGTGCATATACATACACATGTGTATATGCATTTGTGTATTTATGTGTATGTATGTGTGTATGTATATATGTATTTGTGCCTAATGGTAACCATCTCTAGGTTGCGGGGGGGGAGGGAAGAAAAAAAAAGAAAAAAAAGGAAAGTGATATGATGACTTTATTATATATTTAAAAAGATTAGCAAATCGTACGTAATAGATTTGCAGTTTCATGCACAATCATCTTTTTATTGTACAATGTTATAGAAATGCTTTTTTATTCCATAAATTAAGAGTAAAATTTTTTTTTAAAAAAGGTATCTTTTAGAAATGTGCATAAAGTAGTAGATGTCAGGTATAGGGCAGTTATTTTTTCCTTCATTGTAGAGAGATGAGGTAGGGACAAAAAAAAAAAAGGATACACACTCAAACATTCATAAAACAGGCCAGAACCAGGGCTTTTGTAGGTTATGCCAAATATGTACTTAATTGGTTTTCCATGTTTGATGTCACAAGCAAGTAGGCTTTATCAATCAGTAAGGTTGAATGGGCAAAGAAATTTTTAGCATGGAAAGTTCCAGGGATAAAAGATTCCATAAAAAGGAAAAGGCAGATCTAGTTCAGGCTATGCAACAGAGACTAGGCCCTCAATGTAGAGGTTTCTTCAGAATGGTATGTCATGCTGTTGTTTTGTTTTTTTTTTTTCAAAAGAGTTGGGAAATCAATGCTGGTTCCTTCTTTACCTTGGGTGTCATAGATTGGACTAGTCATAGGCCAAAAAAGTCTATTCTCTATCTTTGATTTCAAAATTGGTAGGCTATTTCTAACAGAACAGTACAAATAGCTGATAAGGATGTTTATGTGTAATTAATTGTAAGTTGTGAAATACTTTCACAAAGGAATATGGATCAAGGACCAGAATAGGGGCCAAACTTCCTTGAAAATATTTTTCCAATAGATAATTAATTCCTTCACAATCTATCAAATCCTGGTGCTGTGCATATTGAAATGTCTATTTTATCGTTCGCTAGACTTGAAGTTGGAAGATATTTTTTCTAACACAAGGTCTTCTAAGTAACAAACGGTTCTTATGACTACTAAGTCTCAGTTCACTATTAAAAGTTAATAATAATGCTTACTCTGCTTCATTTATTCACACTTTCATTCAACAAGCATGTAAGCATAGTGTTTTTCATTATTTGCTTTGATATTCTTGACTTTTTGTTCTTCCCAATGACTTTTCTTTTTATTTTTTTCTAATTCAGTAATTTTTTTGGTAATTTAATTGGGATGGCATTGAATATATAAAATAGTGAAAAAAACAGTTTAAAGGAAGGAAGTTTGGCAATATCAGATCTTAAAATGTATTATAAAGCAGTAATTATCAAAGCTATCTGGTACTAGCTAAGGAATAGAAAGGTAGATCAATGAAATAGAGTAGACATACAATTTACAGTAGCAAATAAACATATAACCTGGTTTTTGATAAGGGTAAAGACTTAAGATTTTGAGATAAGAATTCATTATTTGATAAAAATTATTGGGAAAACTGGAAAGCAATATGGAAAAAAAAACTAGGCATAGAACAATATCTCAAACCATTTACCAAGATAAGATCAAAATGGATGCATGACCTAGATATAGAGATTTTACAAGAAAATTAGAAGAACATAGAACATATTGTTTATCACATGGATAGGTGAACAATTTATGAATAAACAAGTGATAGAGAACAAAGCTAAGCATAAAATGAATAATTTCATGGAATAGTTTGGGTACACAAGACATAGTAGTCAATGACTATAGTAATCTACTGTTTGATAAACCCAAAGACTCCAGCTTCTAGGATAAGAACTCATTATTTGACAAAAACTGCTGGGAAAACTGGAAAATAGTATGATAGAAACTAGGCATAGACCAACATCTTACACTGTATACCAAAATAAAGTCAAAATGGGTATATACTTTAGATATAAAGGCTCATACTATAATCAAACCAGGAGAGCAAGAAATAGTTACCTGTCAGATTTATGGAGAATGGAAGAATTTATGACCAAACAAGAGATAGAGAACATTATGAAATGCAAAATGGAAAATTTTGATTACATTAAATTGAAAAGTTTTTGCACAAACAAAGCCAATGCAGCCAAGATTAGGAGGGAAGCAGAAAATTGGGAATTTTTACAACCAGAGTCTCTGATAAAGGCCTCATATCTAAAATATACAGAGAACTGAATCAAATTTATAAGAATACAAGTCATTTCCCAATTGATAAATGGTCAAAAGATATGAATGGGCAGTTTTCAGATGAAGAAATTAAAGCTATCTATAATCATATGAAAAAGTGCTCTAAATCACTATTGATTAGAGAAGTGCAAATCAAAACAACTCTTAGGTACCGCATCACACTTATCAGATTGGCTAACATGACAAAAACAGGGAAATTGTAAATGCTAAAGAAGATGTGGGAAAATTGAAACACTAATATATTTTTGGTAGAGTTGTGAACTGATCCAACCATTCTGGAGAGCAATTTGGAACTATGCCCAAAGGGCTATAAAAATGGGCATATCCTTTAACCCAGCAATACAACTTCTAGGGCTGTATCCCAAAGAGATCATAAAAATGGGAAAAGAATCCCCATGTACAAAAATATTGATAGCAGCTCTTTTTGAGGTGGCCAAGAATTGGAAATTGAAGGGTTGTCCATCAATTGGGGAATGGCTGTACTAGTTGTGGTATATGAATTTAATGGAATACTACTGTGCTGTAAGAAATGATGAGCAGGAAGACTTCAGAAAAATATCTGGGAGGGCTTATATGAACTGATGCTGAGTGAAGTGAGCAGAACCAGGAGAACATTGTACACAGTAACAGTCACATTGTGTCATGACTGATTTTGATAGACTTAGCTCTTCTCAACAATACAAGGATCTAAGAAAACTTCAAATGCAGATTGAAGCACACTAATTGCTCTCTCTCTCTGTTTTATTTTGTTTCTTCTTTCTCATGGTCCATTCATTCTAATTCTTCCCTATAACATGACTAATGTGAAAATATGTTTTATAAGAATGTATATGTACAGCCTACATCAGATTGCATGCCATCTTGAAAAGGGGAGAAAGGAGGGAGGCAGAGAAAATTTAAAACTCAAAAGCTTATGGGAGTGAATGCTGAAAACTAAAAATAAATACATTAATTTTAAAAATGGATAATTTCAATTACATTAAATTAAAAGCTG
This sequence comes from Vombatus ursinus, assembly GCF_900497805.2. Lineage (NCBI taxonomy): Eukaryota > Metazoa > Chordata > Mammalia > Diprotodontia > Vombatidae > Vombatus > Vombatus ursinus. Next base: position 15,448,788 of record NW_020954570.1, on the reverse strand, counting down.
CCCTCTTGGGGCAGCTAGATAGTACAGTGGATAAAGCTCTGGAGCCTTGGAGTCAGGAGGACCTGAGTTCAAATCTGGCCTCAGACACTTGACACTTACTAGCGGTGTGACCCTGGGCAAGTCACTTAACCCCAATTGCCTCACCAAAAAGAAAAAAAAAAGTTGCCCTCTGATCATTTTTGTGGACATCTTACCAATACCTTCTATGGCATGAGGGCATGCCATACCTAAGCATTATTTTAAAAAAAAGTCTGTGCTTTTGAGGTGGCGGTGTGATGAGCCAGAGAGTGCAAGAAAAAGCTTGACTTCCTCATTTAGAGGTCCAGGACTCATAGGACTTAACCTGGGCTCCTTATGAGTGTTAATCTGTGTCACCTTGTGAGAGACAAGCACAGGTAACAAACTAATTCTAGATAGCTATGAGAAATAATGGGAGAAATAGTGTGTGTGTGTGTGTGTGTGTGTGTGTGTGTGTGAGCACGCATGTGTGTAGGTATGTATGTGTGTTGGGGGGTGGAGATTAAAAAGATGAAGATAGGAATTGCAAAGAAGAAATCTACATAGGGAAGCTGGTGGAGATTTTCTGATGAGGGAAGGAACTAGGGCCAGTCTTCTTTCTCAAGTTTCCCCTAGTCAGAAACTCAGCAATTTGACCTCCATAATACATACCTAGTTTGTATATTGTCTCTCAAATCAGATATGGCAATTTAGATATAAACAGGGATAAAATTACTTATTTTAAGGCATATGATCCACATGGAAATTATTGAAATTTATGCTGAGTCAGTCCAAGTGACCCTATTGTTTCCAGTATTGCTTATCTTCGCAGTACATGTCAACCAGTCTTTTGGAAAAGGAGGCACATACTTTGATCACATCTTTTCCTTTGAATTATCTGCTAGTTAGTGGTAGCCACCTGCTTTTTCATCTCATCCTCCTTATCTCTAATTTTGTTTCTCTGTGATGTAGCTATAAGGGACAGGCTGAGATGCAATGGCCCATCTCCTTTTGGAAACATATACCTATTCAGATTGTCTTGGTTTTATTATCTTTAAAAACAGCACACAGATTGAACTCAGTGCCAGACCACATTCAACTCATGCTTGCCTTGGGTGCTACAATAAACTTTAAAAAATTTTCTCTATCTGAATTTGCTTCATTCTTGTGGGAAAATTCCTGAACAAAGATTTTCTTTTTAACAATTTTTGGCGAGCCAGCCAGGAGGATACTTCACCCTGAGGTGTTCACTGGAGAATGCTGTTCTGACTCCCACAGTCAGCAAACTGGGCCTTTGTCCCATGGCAGAAAGGAAAAGATTTCCCAAAAGTCAGTCAGCCACACAGTGATTGGACAATTAATTTGCCAAATGCAGGTAGGTAAGATAAGGAGAAATATGTCCTGAATCTAGATTTTGATTTTTTTTTCTCTCATTTGTGCACAAAAAACAGAAGCAGAAGGTGCACAGAAAAGACAGAGTAAGTTTGGATCTTGCTGGGGTAGGGGGTGTCCCTCATTTGTAGGGGAATACGGGTATGCAAATTCGAATAAAGATTGGGAGGAACTATTCTGCTCTCAATTGGAGGACAAGCTGCAAAAAACTCGGGAGAGGAAAAAGGAAACTTGCCAGGCTTTGTGTCCTGAGTTTCACCATTTGCAGGGGTAGGGAACGTAATGGGGGGTGGGGGGGATGGGGAAAAGACAAAGAAAATTCAGTCAGATAAAAGATAGGACTTGGATATATATATACTAAACAAGATACATGTACTAAACGACTTAAAAATCAATAGCCTAGGCAAAAATGAGATTTTGGTGCAATTGAGAAGGTTTTTGAAAAGGAGACTGCCCTCATTATAAATATAACTAAGACCATAATACCCTTAAGAGAAGAGACTGAGGAGAAGGGATTAAGGAAGGGAAAGGAAGATTTTAGAAAACTGAAGAGGGACCCATGAGGAAGGACTGTCAGCCCTACTTCCAGCATCATCTGGTCTAAAGCCTGTTGTGGATAATGGAGATAAATGTTTACAATGACAGGAGGATGGAGGTAGTTGGGAATTAGGGGTGTCTTATGGGAAGGCTGAAGTAGAATACCTTGTCACTCATAAAAGCTGTGATGAAACACCATAGAAAGGGAAGGGTGGATGGAGAAAACTAATGAAATCTCAAACAGATCTGTATATTTTCACTGACCTTTCATCAGCCTCTCAGGTGGAGGAGGAAAACTGCCTTTACAACCCTGGCCAGGTCAGAGAAGGCAGAGGTAAAGATAGATAAG
>NW_020954570.1:15436095-15446503 GCF_900497805.2 Vombatus ursinus | reverse complement strand
TCACAGGAGGGTTATAACAAAAAGGAAAAGTGAAAGTTTGAGCAAGGAGGGATAAGAGGAAATGAGTAGAAAGTTAAGGAAGTTGTAGTCTGGCTACGCTGACTCTGTGAATAGAAGGTTTAGAAGTAAAAGGTTTGCAGAGAGAAAGAAGAGAGGAAGATGAGCATTGTTTGAACCTTACTCTCATCAGATTTGGCTCAAGAAGGGAATAACATAATCAGGTAGGTACAGAAATCTAACTTGCCTTATAGTCAGTAGGAAGGAAAAATGGAAAAAAAAGGAAGGGAGGATAGAAGGGAGGGAAGACATAGTAAGAGTAAAGGGGAAGAAAAAGGAAGGGGCTAATAGAAGGGAGGTGGGACTGTGGGAAGTGGTGGTCAAAAGCAAAACACTAGTGAGGAGGGAAAAGGAGAAAGGAGAAAGAAAAGCATAAACTTGGGTGGGGGAAGGATGGAGAGAAAGACACAGATAGTAATCATAATTGAATGTGAATGGGATAAACTCTCCCATAAAATGGAAGCAGAGAGCAGAATGGATTAAAAACTATAATCCCACAATATGTTATTTACAGGAAACACATTTGAAACAGAGGGACACACACAGGGTAAAGGTAAAAGGCTGGAGCAGAATATATTATGCTTCAGCTGAAGTAAAAAAAAAAAAAAGCAGGAGTAGCAATCCTGATCTCAGACAAAGCAAAAGCAAAAATAGATCTTATCAAAAGAGACAAGGAAGAAAACTACATCTGCTAAAAGACACCATAGACAATGAAGTAATATCATTACTAAACATATATGCACCAAATGGTATAGCATAATACTGATAGACTTACCCCTTCTCAACAATACAAGGATCTTAGATATCTCCAAAGGCCTCATGATGGAAAATACTATCTACATCCAAAGAAAGAACTATGGAATTTGAATGCAGATCAAAGCATACTATTTGCTATTTTCTTTCCTTCTATTGTGTTTTGTTTCCTCTTTCTGGTGGTTCCTCCTGTTGGTTCTAATTCTTACTTACAATATCACTAATGTGAAAACATGTTTAATAGGAATGTATATATATAGCTTATATCAAATTGAGCACCATCTTGAGGAGAAAGGTGGGGAGGGAGGGGGAGAAAAATTTAAAACTCAAAAGGTTATGGAAGTGATTGTTGATAAATCAAAAGAAATTAATTTAAAAAAAATTATAAAAAGAAAAAAAGACAAATCTGGGAACACTTATATGAACTCATTCAAAGTGAAATGAGCAGAATTAGGAGGACACTGTACACAGTAATATTGTACAATGATCAACTGTAAATGACTCAGCTATTCTGAGAAATACAATAGTCCGAGACAATTGCAAAGGATTTATGATAAAAAATGCTATCCACATCCAGAGAAAGAACTGATTGAGTCTGAATTCAGATCAAAGCACACATTAAAAACATCTTTATTATTAAAAAAAATAAAGGGTTTAGAGTTTGGAAAGAGAAATTTGAGGAAGGATTTTGATATTCAGATAAGAAGGAAGTGAAAAAAAATATTTGGTTATTTCTTATGATATGGAAAAATATATAAAAATATTTGTAGTACTGAATTATTAGAGGATAGCATTGAAATTCTGTCTTGAAGGACATTAAAAGGGTATATTTTAGGCCTTATGTAAGGAATACACATTCATAATTTTCTTAGAGAGGTTATATTTGCTATTTCTATTTCAGAAAATCTTCACCAATCCTAAGAGAGGGGTGAAAACACAAGATTGTCACTTTAAATTTTTTTTGTTTGTTTTTTTTCTGGGTTTTGAGTAAACTATGATATATTCATTATCTATATGGATTCCAGAATATAATTATTTTATTAATTTTTATTGATTGATTTTTTACACCAATATCAATTTAAACTAGAAAAACTATAAAAGGATGTTGAGTAAATATATGTAAAGGCCTGATAAACTTTTACTGTTAACTATTATTGCAACAACATGAGAGAAATAATAATAACTGTATATAGCTCTAAGCTGTGAATAGTGAAATTGCTATTTGAGGCAAAATCTCTTGAAACTCTAACTTGGTGTTACTTTGAGTTTTGGTTTTAGGTATGATTGTCCGGATTGTTGTTAAGCCAATAGTCTATCATTTATGAGCAATGCCATGTATTATCCAAACAGAGTGTGGCCTGAGTCTGTCCCTGGGAAAAGTTGAGAGGATGACCTTGTATATGCAAAGGTAGGATTTGACTGCATATGAAATATCCACACTTATAGCCCCACCTTTGCAATGAAAGCTGGTGTATATTTTCTCACCTCTTTTCTATGGCCAAGTTTGGTCATCATATTTACACAGGCCAATCTTCGTAAGGGGGCAACCACTGGCACAGTGGATAGAGTATCAGGCATGGAATTAGGAAGATTCACCTTCTCTGGTTCAAATCTGGTCTCAGACACTTACTAGCTATGTGACCTTGGGCAAGTCACTTGCCCAAGGTCACATAGCTAGTAAGCATTTACCTCAGTTTCCTCATCTTTAAAATGAGGTAGAGAAGGAAATGGCAAACCACTCCAGTATCTTTGACAAGACAACCCCAAATTAGGTCACAAAGAGTCTGGTATGACTGAAAATGACTAAACAAATCTATGTAAGGTATGGCACTAGACTTGGAAAATACATAAATAAGAATAGAATAATCATGTTTTTAAAGTGCTTATATTGCATAGTGAGAGAGGAAGAAAGCTATACTATACCACAAATTTAGAAATTTATGTGTTAATAAAAGTTTTGAATTTTCACGGGTAGAGTTTTGAAGTCAATAACAAAACAAGTGTGTATATGTAAGTGTTGCTTTAAATATACATCATTATACCACCTTAGTTCTGAACATACCTTTTTTTTCTTTTTCAACCTTTTGTTTTATTCCATAGCATGCCTTTCAATTCCAATGCATCTAATATCTTAGATGCAAGTAGGTGGTATACAGGATAGAGCACTCTTCTCGGAGACAGGAAGACCTGACTTTTAATCCTTCCTTAAATATTTATTGTCTGTAAGACCTTGAATAAACTACTCTGTACCTCAGTTTCCTCATTTATAAAATGGGAGAAATAACATCTATCTCACAGGATTGTTGTAAGAATCAACTAAAATAGTATATATAAATACTTTGAAAATTTTAAAGCACTAAATTAATATGAGTTATCTTAAGGTATTCAAGGATATTCTATAGTGAGACTATGAAACAATTGGGAAAGCTAGTGAAAAATCAAACCAAGTGAAAGTATTCTAGAGGGCTTAATTTCCCCCTTGGTCCTCAGATGGATGTACATTGAGGAAAAAGTCCAATTTCCTTTGGATTTCTTGCTCAGATGTTTTTGCTTATGTAGGAAGTAAACTGATTATTAAGGAAGAAATAAGTAATGAGCGCCACTTTCCACTTATTCAAATGGAAAGATGGCATATTGGAGTTTAAAAGATAATCATCCCCACCACAACCTCCTTCAGTTCTGATGTTTTGATAAGGAGTTCTCTGGATGATTAAAATAGAAAACTGTCTCACAATCCATGGAGATTTTTAAATCCACAGAGGACTTTACAGAATTTTCCCACTATTACTTGGAGAAGAGAATAGACTGAAAAACTGCAAGCCATAGAAAGATAAAAAGGATTTGAAAGATTGAATTATATGCCTAAAGAATTTTCTAAGTAGTCAACTGGGTATGGTCTACATTTCAAAAGAGCTGAGATGACTTGATGCAATGTGGCTCTCCCCCACCCCCAATCACAGCTGAGGTCATGGCAGCTGCTAGTCACAGCCTAACAATGAAGCCTCAACATAGGAAAAAGCCATTAGGTGGCAGCAGACAAGTCCATTAGCTCCACAGAGATGACCACCAGAAAGTAGTAGAAATCAATGTAATGATATTACCAGAGTATATTGGTTTCTCTACAGTATCATAAGAGTGAGTTTCCATGACCATCAATACACCCTAGTAATGCATTCCCTAGAATAATATATTCTCTATGCATGGGCTCCTTCTTGAGTGTTCCTGGTCATGCTTTTTACCTTCTTTTTTTTTTTTGACTCTTTGTGAGTTTAACCTGCGTGGATGGCCTTTCATAAATATTCCTCTAAGCATCCATATACCATATGCATATGGTACCATATGCATAAATGTCCCTTAGGAACATGTGTTCCCTATAAGTGTATCTGTTCATTCATGTCTTGGTCATATGTGTTCTGTTATTTATTCCCTATGTACTGAAGATGCAACTTTAGTGACAGGTGGGATGGTTAAAGGACCTTTCTTGTTACTTAATTTACTATATTATTTGATTTTTCTTTTAAATGATGTCCCTTCCAGTTGGTCTAGTAAAAAAAACACATCAGTGGCGATTTATTAGCTATGTTTTTCTAATTGGATACTGACCTAGAGAGTTCCCTTGAACCTGTGTTAGTTTTCTGAAAGCCCATGTATATGTGATCTTAACTGCTGCCCTTACATTCTACATCACTGTCTTCTTGAATTTGAGCTTGTGCAAGGTTAGCAAGATGGAGAGACCTCTGCTTCTATACTGCATCAAGTATCACATGATGCTTTCCCAATTACTGTCTCATAAACTTATAGAAAAATTGGAATGGATCATAGTCTGATTTTACTTTACAGTTTCCTAAACTGAGGCCTAGAGATTTTATGTTGCTGTGTGAAAAGATGCATGTTTTGGGGAGAGTAAGCAACACCGTCTGCCATAATTCTCCTTTCCAAACTCTCCCTTCAAAAACATACCCGTTGTGTTGCAAGTAGTTTTCCTTGTTTGATACTATCCTTGTTCCTCCTTATAATTATACTTGAAGTTCACTAGATTAATGAGTTAGATCAGACTCATGATACATTGAACATAAGAGTTGCTTAATGAGTGTTGAAAAAAATTGAAGTTGCATAAATTGCTAAGCATTTCTTCTCACAGTACTTGATTTTTGTCCTAGAAAGTGAAGTCAGCTGATAATTCAAATGCTCAAAATAGTCATTTTCCTGAGACAAGTGTCAAGGAAACTGGAATTCACAATAGTTAATGACATAGCAACATGCAATCCCACCTGTTAATTTGTCTCTCTTTCTACTTTATTTCTCCATTTGCTTCTATTGCCAGTTTCTTTTTCAGTTCTCTTAACTTTTAGTTTCTTGTTGAACTCATCTTATTTGTGTCATAAAAAAGTAAGTTGTCTAGTTCTAAAAGTTGAATGAGTCTACCAACACCTAATTTTGTATTACCTATTTAAAATTCATATAGTACTTTAAGGTTTATAAAATTCTTTCCTCACAAATCACTTCCAAGGTAAGGTTGGGCAAGTATTATTATCTCAATTTAATAAATGAGGACATTGAGACTTTGAGAGGTTAAATTACTTGTCCAAGGTAAATATCTATTAAGTCATGGACCCAGAACTTGAATCTAAGTATTCAGACTCTATATACAGTACTCTTTCATGATACCATACTATAATGTCCCACTTCATGTTGGATATTAAAAAAATCCTGGGGCAACTAGGTGGTACAGTAGATAGAGCACTGGCCCTGGATTCAGGAGGACCTGAGTTCAAATGTGGCCTCAGACACATAACACTTACTAGTTGTATGACCCTGAGCAAGTCACTTAACCCCATTGCCTAGCCCCCAAAAAATCCTGCTGTGGTGTCTATTGGAGTATTTTCTACTGACATTAGAGAATGAGATAAATTTTCCTATGCAACAAGGGTAGACCATAGGGCTTTGTCTCGAAGTAGAGAAATTTAGAGAATGCTGATAGAACCAACCTACAGTGTACTTCTTCATCTGGACATTCTCATCTTTTAGAATTCTAGAAATCTCATGTATCCCTGGGTGTGTATCCTACCCTGGCAACCCTTTAGAAACATGGAAGCTTTGTGTTCTGTCAAAATAGGCTTCTTCCCCTCAGATCACATCCTCCCATCCTCTTAGCCTCCTCTTCCACATGGTTTTCCTTAGGCTCTGAATTTGCTACTTATATCTAATTTGTCATAGAAATGCAATTTCTGAACTTATTTCCTGAAGTATCCAGGTCATACCTTCCCCAATACTTTTTAAATCATTGTTTGTCCAGAACTTTAGAAGGGTAGAACAAGGTCATGCTGAGATATTTTACCTATACATAGAAGGAAATATTGTTTTATTTTTTTCTTTAAATATCCACTAGAGCCAATGGTATTCCATCACAGATAGCTCTTTCTGACCAGAAGAAAAAATAATAATTTTAAATTAATTTTTGTGTACAACCTAGAATCAAAAGATTTAGAGATAGAAGGAAATTTAGATGTCATCCATTTCAACCTCGTGATTTTAAAGACGAGAAAATCAAAACCTAGAAATGTAAAGAAGCTTGTTCAAGGTCATACAGGTAGTAAGAAAGCTGACATTTTAAAACTAGTTTTTAAGATATAGGCTTTGCTAATTTTTTTTAATAGAATCTGTCTGGGCTCATAGATGTAATGGCTATTTGAATGTGAATAATTCAAAGAATATTCTTTGGCCTTAGAAACTTCTGACCAGTTTGAGAATAACTTATGGAAATCTAAGATTTTTTAAAACCTTTATCAGGCCTATTTTATCTATAAATACTTCAAGGACCTGTGATGTCATTATTAGGGAAACTCCTAATCCTTATTTTAGAGAATTGCTTGGACCTTTGAGAAGTCAGGTGACTTGCTCATGGTTTGGGGCAGTAAGGGACAAACTAGATTTGAACCCAGGTTTTCCTAATCCCAAAGCTTTTCATTTGTGGCATAGCTCAGGTTAGGCAAATCAGAATGTTAACTCAGATCCTGTTGACTAAAATAACAAGCTATTTCTCCTTTTAGACTCAGATGGTAGCAAAGAGCAGGTAAAGGAAAAGAGAAAAACAATATAGAAAGTAATATAATGTAAGAATAATGACTTAAGAAAGATATCATAAAAAAGAAAAAAAAGTATTTAACAGTAAAAGGTCCTACTAAGTTGGGAATGATTTAGAGAGAAAATAGCTAAATTGAATTGAAAGAAAATGTTGGGAGGAACCACTAAAATCAGATGTGGAAATTACAAAATGTTCTTTCTGTTGAAAATAAACAATGAAGGAGATGTTTAATTCTCAATAATGAAAATTGAGAGGAAATAACTTTTCATTGACATAAAACAATACTCACTAGAATAATTTTATGATGCAAAAGTACAGAAATATGCAAATGATTTAAGGAAAATAAGCCAAAAATGGTGAGAGCACAACAAAAAGAAGGCTTAGATTGGTCATGTGGGTGTGAGTAGTAAGTATAATGAGTCTAGGCAAGGGTTGGGGTAGGCAACAAGATTAAGATTCCATCATACGATGATAGATTTTGAGTAGGAATGGGCCGTAGAGATCATCTAGTTCGATCATACATTATATATATGAGGAAACTAAAACATAGAGAGATTAGGTGATTATTTGTCAAAGGCCAGGAAGTATAAGAGTAACATTGACCTGCAAGTAGTGAATGGGTTATAATCTTTGTTGTTAAAAGAAGTGTGCATATTGATGAGAAAACAGATGATTGGAATATTGTACTATTGGAATATGGAGTTTTGTCTGGCTTCATGGCTGAAAGTGCAGGAATATAGCTCAGAGGAGACATTGGTGCTGGATATATACATCAGGAGACATCTGCATATCCAGTATAAGAAGCCATAGGAGTGGATGAAATCACCAAAGAGGAGAGTATATGCAGCATAAAGAAGAGATCTGACGACAAAATTTATGGTGACAGTCATATTTAGGGAAGGTCAGAAAGAACTATGAACCATCAAAGGGGATCTATGCTAGTCTAAACAGACTGGCTGGCTGCAAAATCTGGCATAGACTACAGCTCCCAGGCTTCTGGGGGCTCATTATTCTAATCTTTTGAAGCTCATAAAGATGTGGCTGTCTCCAATATTTCTTTGTCTAAACATAGAAAAGAATAGACAGACAGAATGAAAGAGTGTAGGCTCATATTCATTTGAAACATGTTGGCTAAAGGCTTCTCCCAATCCAGAGACATATAATATTGTCTCTATCACTCAAATGATGCCAGGCAAGAAAGGAAAAGAGAAAAATAAAATTTTAATATGCTTCTACCCTATATTCTGTGTATTCACTCTCCTTTTGCCCAGTTCAGGTAAGAAAGATGTTCATGACATGTCTCCTCCCACTCCCATTTCCACACTTATATGATCTTCTTCTACTTCACCACAATTATAACAAACATCAAGTTCTTCCTTTTTTTTTTCTCATGTCTTTCTCATTTTATTCTTTTTTCTTAAAAAAGAAAACAAATCAGAACAAAACCATATTCAGACTCTAAGTTTTGTCTTCCTTCCTTCCTTTCTTCCTTTCTTTCTTTCTTCCTTTCTTTCTCACCTTGACCTTAAAAAGAATGAAATTTTGAAGGCACAATGACTCTCCTTTCTCTATTCGAATGGAGGCACTTGATCATGATTTAGCTCTTTCAAATTGAAGAAATAAATTTACATTTTTAGATTTCTCTTTTCTCCTATATTTGTTGTTCAAAGATTTTATTAAGTTCTGGTATTCTCAACAGGAATGTATGCAGTTCAATTATCCTATTAAAAAATCTGTTTCTTCCTCTGTATGATTATACTCAATTTTGCAGGATAAGTTGTTTATGATTAAAAGCCATTTTTCCTTTGATGTACTGTATTCTAAGGTTTTTTATTTTTATAATTGCTGAATAATATTGTATAACACTAAATGCTGTTCCTTAGCATTCAATCTTTTTTTTTCCTGACTGATTGCATTTTTTTTTTATTTTGACCTGGAAGCTCTGGAGTTTGGCTATCTCATATCTTATGCATTCAATTTAGTGTTTCTTCCAGAAAGTGAATAGTGAATATTTCTTTACACATTGCTCTCTGGGTCTAATACTTCTTGGCAGTTCCCCACCCACTCAATGATTTCTCAAAATGAAGAATCCAGGATTCTTTTTTTTTTCTTTTTCTATTTTTTTTGCCATGGTTTATAGTAATGATTATCTAATCATTTCTCCTTATCCTGTTTTTATGTTGGCTGCTTTTTTTTAAAATAGTAGGTATTTGACATGCTTTAATAATTTTAAGTCTTGCCCCCATCGGAAAATGGATGCCATCACCCAACCCAGTTCTGGATGGAGCAGCTGTGTCCTGGTTCTACTTCCCCTACTGTAGCCTGGTTATGCATCTGTTTGTAGCCATGCCTTCTTTTTCTACAGTTTTGGACTGAAACCTAGAGCTAAGATAAGGGCTCACTGACTATCCCTGATCTGAAGTCCCTACCTGGGAAATATTGAACTTCAGTGTATCATTTCTTGGTATATCTTCTGCCTGGGAAGTTTTTTTTTTTTTGTTGTTGTTTGTTTGTTTGTTTTTAATTCCTAATCCCATCTCCTGTTTTAGTCACCACTGGAAAATCTCAATTGGGAAATATTACACTGACATACACTCTAACAAGGGGGTTGCTCTGGTTTTAGACCTTATCTCCTGGTGCAATCTCCAATTAGAAAATTCATGGTTTCAGGCCTTATCTGCTAGTCTGGACCCCAGCCTGGAGTACTCTGGTTTTGGCCTTATCTCATTCTGTAATACCTGAATTAGGAATTCCAATGATATTGAGTCTTATCTCTTGGTGAAATGCTTAATGAGGTGGAAGAACTCACTGATGTCTTCTTTGGATTGAATGATTAGCATTCTTCATCATTCAGGGATTGGTTCTTGTAGGAACTGGATTTTGGTGGAAGTTTTTAGATTATCATCTTTGTCATAAGTTACACCTCCAACCTCCTGAGGTACCCTAAAAAAGAATATTAACAAACTGCTAAGAAGGAATTGTATTTTTTTGTTGGGCTCACTTAAATCTAAGTAAAACAAGGTGGTATCAAAAAATAATGAACAATGTTACATAATATTAATATTTTCCTTTTAGGTTTCACCAGCAGGCTACATCTCTGTACTCTGTTGCTTTAAAACTTTCGTATAATGGAAAGGTGTGGTCACCTCTCAGCACTGAGGTGTCAATATTGTTCTCTTCTGACATACTGATTTGTATTTGATGCCTTTTTTTCTCCTATTGTTAATTTTCCTTTGCCCCTTCAAATCATTTAAAAATGGTTTTTGGTGCCAAATTTCATTTAACGTGTATTATATAATACTAAACATGAGTTAGCTGCTATAGATACAAAGAAAACAAATAAAACAAAATTAGTCCCTGTTATCAAGGAATCTATATCCTAGTTATTTTCTCTCTCTTTTTTTCTTTCTTTCTTTCCTTCTTTCTTTCTTTCTTTCTTTTTTTCTTTCTTTCTTTCTTTCTTTCCTTCTTTCTTTCTTTCTTTCTTTCTTTCTTTCTTTCTTTCTTTCTTTC
>NW_020954570.1:15367573-15436085 GCF_900497805.2 Vombatus ursinus | reverse complement strand
TTCTTTCTTTCTTTCTTTCTTTCTTTCTTTCTTTCTTTCTTTCTTTCCTGCAACTTACACCTGCTAAGTAGAATGGCCTTCAATCAAATAAACCTACCCCCTTTGCAAGAATAAGCATGTGTCTGTATATTCAGGGTTAGTGGAAAAAATCATGTCTTCAATTTTATAGCAACTGTTCTTGAAAATGTTTTCATATTTGCATTTTGCAAGAAATTTGGCTAAAGGGTTACATGTAGTATAATGCTATGAGTCATTAGATAACCCTGGCTTTTGAGGAAATATGCATATGCATTTAATTGAGACAATATTCTAGTGGTCAAGTGAAAAAGCCCTTGCATTCAGGAAAATGAGAACTGAAAAAATGAGCCATTTTCCCTTTATGTTCCCCTACCATTCCTACTATCTACAGCTATTCCATGTTTTTATTCCTTAGACAGGGTAGCACTGTTTGTGAATGTGACCTGTATTTTTAGTGTTTGAAGGTTCTTACACAATGTTTTAAACAATAAACAATAAGAACTAAAAACCACTCCAGCTACCAGTTTCAAAAGAAACCTTCCTGTATGGGGCTCTCTTCCATTGTATAAACAGACTTCAAAGTAACTAGCTTCATGACCTCACTGGTCACTTTGTGTGGTCACATTGCTATTCTTCACAGGATCCCCAATTGTTATCTTGATGTTTTCTTTAGCTAGGAAAACAAGAATTAAAAAACCACAGCACACATATTCTTTTTGTAAGAACCTCTGAACAATTATATCCATTTTTTAAAAATACAAGCCCAGAAAAATATAATGCCTGAAACTATACTAAAAACATATTGATGATAGTACTGGTATCATGTGGACTGCCCTTTGGTAATTTCTCCAAAATGAATTTTCAGCTTTGTGACATTCTTGGACTCTCAGGCACTAAAATAATTAGGTGATGTGGTCAACTTAGTCCAAATATTCCTTTAGGTTAGAACTTTAATTTGTTTTAATTGTGGTCATCAGGAAGGAAAGTGGTTATTTGGGAATAAACCTGGGTATGAGCTGAGAGGATGAAATTAGGACAGGAAAAATGTTGACATACTTATAGCTACCACAAGAAATCTCAATGATGGAATTAATACTGGCTCATATTCATATAATGCTTTAAGGTTTATAAAATGTTTTCTGCAAATCACTCTGTGAGATTATAGGACAGTGATAATATATTCATTTTACAGATTAGGTAACTGAGGCTTGGAGAAGCTAAATGACTTGCCCATGGTAATAAAGTAGAAGAAAGATCCAAATTTATTTCACACTCTAGTTCTAGCCTTTATCATTCTAAGATTCAAGACTTGCAGGACATTGGTCTTTTGGAGACTTTAAAACCAGATTGGTAAAGTACTGTAGTTTATATTAAAAATATCAATTAAAAAAAGAAAAAAAATATCAATTTTAACATTGTCATTGGTAAACTGAACAGTTTCTGAAGTTGTCATTTCATGAATCTATGAAGTGGTCTCCTGTTATTAACAGTTTGGTTGCATTGCATTGGTCCAGGGCAGTTGAGAAAGTTTACTTTTAAAACTGTTAATGTTTAGTCTATTACCAAGACTTACATCCTAATGGTTTAATTCAGTTACTTTGTTCACTTTTTTGGCAAGAATTCAATAGAATTAATGACCATATTGACATCACTACACTCCTTATTTTTGTATTTAACAAAAGAAGAGAAATCATTGGCCTTTTTTTCCTTAGAATTGATTTAAAAAATTATTCTATGCCAACCATTTATTTGTTATATAGCTAGTCCTTGAAAAAGAATAAAACTACTCTTTATATGGCAGTGGTGAGGTGGAATAGTAAGCAGAGGTATTCAATTGGTTTTATTTATTCCACTACCTAGATGGGTTTCCCATTATATCCATTATTTTATATTCTCTTTTTTTTTAAAGCTCTGAGCCCCCAAAGGCAGTGGTTTAGCAAAAATATTGTTTTAAATATTCTGTTTTAATTCTCTTTCCTCTCTTGGTATGCTCACTTTAATTATCTCTTCCCTACTACATTTCAACTAAGTTGACCCATATTAGAAAATTACCTGTGGCTAACTGTTACAAAGATTTTTCCCCATGCTTGGTGTTGGTGGTGATTGGAAAGGGAGTAATTTTAGTCTTCCATTGGGGAACCCAGGAGAAGAAAGGACATTTAAAAAAGAAAAAAAAATACCTTCTAGGTCTATAGCCCAAGGTGTGGGGATGTTCAGCAATATACCATCAGCTTCAATGTGTCTAATATTTAATTAGCCCACACATCATCATTCATGGAATTCTGGTATTCACTAATTATGGTGGTGCCCACCTCCCCTCACCCCAACTTAAGTTCTTTTAGCTCCATATAGTATCTGAAAGCTTTCCCTCTTCCGTCTCAGTGTGCTTTGTGTGTTTCTTGGTAGGAGCTTGACTCTTCCTTGATTCTGTCCCAGGCTCACTAAAATTGAGTCTTGAATTGCATAGTAACTGTCTTTTAAGACCCATACAGGGGCATGACCATTTTTTTTTGCTCAGTCAATGATTTTGAAAATAAAAACAACCCTAAAATTTCATGTCACTCCTCCCAAATTGTAAAAGTGACAAAAATAGGAATAGTAAGTGTTGGAAGGGTCATAGAAGGACAGGCACATTAGTACATTGATGGTAGAGAAGTGCAATAGTACAAACATTTGGGAAACCACTTTAGAATTATGCAAATAAATTCACTAAAATGTCCTTACCCTTTGACTGAGATATTTCATTACTAGGCATATTCACCAAGGAGATCAATGATAAGAAAAAAGTCCCATCAGCTAGGGAATTGCTAAACATATTGTAGTATATGGATAGAAAGGATTGTGATTTTTATGTAAGAAACAATGGCCATGATGAATGCAGACAAGGATGGAACGGTCTAAATAAACTTATTCAGAATGCAATAAGCAGTACAAAAAAAAAAAAAAACCAGTATACAGAAGGAGGAGCTAAGATGGCAGAGAAAAGCAGACACTCAATTGACCTCTCCTAAATTCCCATAAAAAATTTTTAAATAATACCTCAAGATTAAATGTGGAGTAGCAAAATCCACAAAAGGGATGAGGAAAAATAATTATAAGCCCAAGACAATTTAGAATGTTGGCAAAAAAGTTTATTGCACCCTAGCAAACCAGTAGCAGGCCTTGGGGGAGACTAAATCAGCATTGGCAGTAGCAGATTCTGAATTTCTCAGCCCATAAATGGTAAGGGGGTTGAACAACTGGTCAGAAAGAGATTCCAAATGTCCCTTTGCTGGAACTGATGGCAGGATTCTGTTGAATTACCTATACTCAGTTTTGGGTTGCAGTCCCAGGGCAAGAAGGGGCATTATCATATAGAGCTTGTGGCTCCAATAAAGTAAGGACCCTGGTCATAGTTTCAGGGCAGAAAAAAATCCTTGTGGTCTCTCACAGACCAAAAAAAAGCACAGGCCAGGAGAGTATTAATCTCTCTCTCTCTCTCTGTTTTTTTTTTTTTTTAGGTCATACCACCTTGGAAAAACTGAAAGCTTACAGACTCCCAGAGCTATCTCTGAATATAGCTACACAAAATACTTGAAGCTTGGGACGAAGGCCCCTCCACCCCAGCAACATAGCCCAACTTTAATATGAAGTTAAAAGTAAAGAAATAGGCTGGAAAAATGAACAAACAACAACAACAACAACAAAATTCTGACCATAGAAAGATACTGTAGTGACAGGGAAGATCAAAACACAAAATTGGAATAAGACAACAAAGCCAACATTGCTACATACAAAATCTCAAAGAAAAAAGTGAATTGTTCTCACACCTAAAAAAAGAAAACCTGGAAGAACTCAGGAGAGAGAGAGAGAGACAGAGAGACAGAGAGACAAAGAGACAGAGAGGAGAAAGACTTTAAAAATCAAATAAGAAAGGCAGAAGGAAAATTGGGGAAACAAATCAAAATTTCCTAATGCAAAAAAATATGAAAAAAAAAACAGTCAATAGCTTGGTAAAGGAGGCACAAAAAATGCTGAAGAAAATAACACCTTGAAAAACAGAATATGCCAAATGACAAAAGAGGCACAAACATTGAATGAACAGAAGAACACATCCAAAAGTAGAATTAGCCAAATGGAAAAAAAAAAGGCACAGAAACTCAATGAAGCAAATAATTTCTTAAAAAAAAACAGAATTGGACAAGTGTAAGCTAATGTCACCATGAAACATGAATAAGCAAAAAAAAAATAAAAGAATGAAAAAGGAGAAAATGTGAAATATCTCTTTGAAAAAACAGTTTAGCTGAAAAAAAATAGATCAAGAAGAAATCATTTAACAATTATTGGGCTACCTTAAAGCCATGTTGAAAAAAAGAGCCTAAATATTATATTTCAAAGAACTTTCACAAAAAAACTACCCTGATATTTTAGAACCAGAAAGTAAAATAGAAATAATACACTGATCACCTTCTGAAAGAGATCCCCAAATGAAAACTCTCAGGAACATTCTACTCAAACTTCAGAGCTCCTAGGTCAAAGAGAAAATATTGCAAGCAGGCAGAAAGAAACAATTCAAATATCAAGGAACCACAGTCAGGATAACACAAGATTTAGCAGCTTTTATGTTAAGGTATCATAGGACTTGGAATATGATATTCTGGAGGGCAAAGGAGCTAGAATTACAACCAAGAATGACCTATCCAGCAGAACTTAGTATAATCCTTCAGGGGGAAAATAGAGGACTTTTAAGTGTTCATAATGAAGAGACCAAAGTTAAATAGAAAATTTGACTTTCAAATGCAAGACTCAAAGGAAGCATAAAATGGTAAATAGGAAAAAAAAATCATAAGGAATTAAATAAGGTTAAACTGTTCACATTCCTACGTGGGAAGATGATGCTTCTAACTTTTAAGAACTTTCTCATTATTAGGGAAGTTAGAAAGAATATACATAGACAGAGGGCATGGGTATGGGTTGAACATAATGAGGTGATATCTTTTTTTTAAGGCAATTGGGGTTAAGTGACTTGCCCAGGGTCA
Organism: Vombatus ursinus; assembly: GCF_900497805.2. NCBI lineage: Eukaryota > Metazoa > Chordata > Mammalia > Diprotodontia > Vombatidae > Vombatus > Vombatus ursinus. The sequence goes on along the minus strand of NW_020954570.1, from coordinate 15,431,049 downwards.
CACAGCTAGTAAGTGTCAAGTGTTTGGTCTGAGGCCGGATTTAAATGCAGGTCCTCCTGATTTCAGGGCTGGTGCTGTATCCACTGTGCCACCTAGCTGCCCATTGAGGTGACATCTTAAGAAAATTAAGAGGTGAGAAATAAGAATGTATTGGGAGAAGGAAGTAGGGAAAGGTAGAATGGGGGAATTATCACACATAAAAGGGTCATGAAGGAGTTTTTACAGTGCAGGGGAAGATGAAGGAGGTGGGTGGGAGTGGTTGAACCTGACTTTCATCAGAATTGGCTCATAGAGGCAGTAACATACACACTCAGTTGATTATACAAATCTTCTCTTACATGAGAAAGGTGGGGAAGGGATAAAGGAAGGGTGGGTGGGTCTAATAGAAGAAAGGATAGATTGGAGGAGGTTCTGTCAGAAACAAAACACTTTTGAGCATGGACAGGGTGAAAGGAAAGAGTGGGATAAACAAGGGGAAATAGGATGGAGGGAAATACTGTTAGTAATCAACTGTGAAAAAGGTTTTTTTCAGAATTTCTCTGATAAGAGTGTTATTTCTCAAATATATAGAGAACTGAGTCAAATTTATAAAAATAAGAACCATTCCCCAAGTTGATAAATGGTCAAAGGACATAAGTAGGGAGTTTTCAGAGAAAGTAATCAAAGGTTTTTATAGCCATATAAAAAAACGCTCTAAATCACTATTGATTAGAGAAATGCAAATGAAAACAACTCTGAGGTACCACCCCATACCTATTAGATTGGCTAATATGACAGAAAAGGAAAATGACAAATGTGGGAGGAAGTGTGAAAAATTTAAACCTTAATGTACTGTTGCTGGACTTGTGAATGATTTAGTCATTCTGGAGAGCAAGTTAGAACTATTCCCAAAAGGCTATAAAAACATGCATATCCTTTGACCCAGCAGTACAATTACTAGGTCTGTATTCCAAAGAGATAAAAAGCAAAAGGGGAAAGGACCTGTATATACTAAAATATTTATAGCGTCTCTTTTAGTGGTGACAAAGAATTGGAAATTGAGAGGATGTTAATCAATCAGGGAATGGTTTAACAAGTTGTTGTATATGATTGTGATGGAATACAATTGTGCCATAAAAAATGACAAGAAGGATGCTTTCAGGAAAAGCTGGAAAAACTTACATGTACTGAGGCAAAGTGAAGTGAGAAGAACCAGAACATTGTACACAGTAACAGCAATATTTTACAATGATCAACTCTAAATGACTTGACTATTCTCAGTAATACAAAGATCCAAGACAATTCTGAAGGTTATATGATGAAAAATGCTATCCATCACCAGAAAAAAAAAAACTGATGAAGTCCGAATGAAGATCATAGCATAGTATGTTTTACATAATTGCACATGTATAACATATCAAATTGCTTGCCTTCTCAATAAGGGGAGGGAGAGGGAGGGAGAGAATTTGGAACACAAAATTAAAAAAAAATGTCCAAAATTATTTTCACATGTAATCGGGAAAAATATCAAATACACACTTATATGTGTGTGTATATATATATATACATATATATATATATGTATATATATATACACACACACACACATACACATACATGCTACAATTAGACAAATGAAAAGAACTACAACCACAAAAGAAATCAAAATGAATGCTACAAAACTATAATGAACTAACATTGCCCAAAAGAAGAAATTCCTACTGCTACTCCTCCAGAATTGAGTGGCCAATGGGTGTGCAACATTGAATGTATTTTCAGACTATATTGATTGATTTTGTCTTCTTTTCTATTCTTTATATATATTTTTCCTTTTCATTTTGTTTTATTTAAAAAACAGTCTTTGTTATATGAGTTTTTTGGGGGGGGCAGGAGAAAGGGAAGGATATTGGAAGAAATCTGGGTGATATAAAAATGAAAGATGTCAATAAAACATCCATTTAAAACTTTTTTTTTTTGGTTTAGGCAATGGGGTTAAGTGACTTGCCCAGGATCACACAGCTAGTGAGTGTTATGTGTCTGAGGTTGGATTTGAACTCAGGTCCTCCTGAATCCAGGGCCAGTGCTCTATGCACTGTGCCACCTAACTGGCCCTAAAATGTTTTTTTTAATGAAAAAGTAATATCACAAAGGTAAGATGGTGGCAAGGGGTGAGGCAAGATAGATTGTTAGGAGACAGTATGTCTCAAAAATGTCTGGGGATTTTAGTGGATTGCAAGTTCAACATTGCTCAGCAGTGTGATATTGGAGCTAAAAAAACTAATATAATCTTAGTCTATGTTAAGAGGAATAACATCTAGGAATAAGGAAGTGATAGTTACTCCATATTCTGTCAGATCTCATATTCTGGGCTTAATTCTGGGTGTAACAAGGTAAACTGAGAATTTGCTTTGCTTGTCCATACATATTTATAATAGGTTCTACTTTTCTTGCATTTTCAAAGGGGTTAGTAGGGGTGGGAAGGAGAGAAATTTGAATTGAAAATGAAATAAATTTCAATAAAAATGCATAGCAGGCACTCTCTCACCCCATGGAGTTTGTTCAGAGTTGCTCTTTCTGCTTTCATCAAGTACATTGGTGTTGGTGGCTTGCTTCAGGCCTGGTAGCATCCCAATACTGAAAGAAGGACTTTGTGTTTCAGTTGGGTGTGGTAAATTTTTAGTAGTAATTTACTTATAACTTTCTCCTCCCACCTGCTCCAGAATGATAGAAGAGGAGTGGAATTGTCATTAAAAGAATAGACAGCTTTTGGCTCAACCTCTTGGTTGGAGGATTGGTGGTATTCATTCCACATATCCTATAATAACTCCTAGCTTCCCAGGAACAGTGTAAACTCAACTAGGCACAGTTATAGCTAGACCTATGGCTATCTTTTGTGCTTTATGTTTCTTTTTTTTTTAAGTAGGTGACTGAATATTGCTCTAGAGGTCCAGACTTGAAGGTCGCTTCGTGATTTTCAGAGATCCAGAGGGCTGGGGTCCAATGAAAGGATCATTTAGTTAAGGTAACTACTATTAGTCCCCCAGAACATTCATGTGGTCCAAGAATGTCATTTCTGTGCATAATCTATTGGGGTGGAGTGGCATGGTTCCCACTACAGAAAGCCACTGATAATAAGCTGGGGAGAAAAGTAACAAGGATGGAACATATGGAGATTCATGTCATATGATGATAGATTGAAAGAACTGGGCATTCTGAGCCTGGATAAGTTATGGGGAGTACATGGCAGCAGTCTTTAAGTATCTGAAGGGATGTCATGTGGAAGAAGAATTTAACTTGTTCTCTCTGGTCCCAGAAGACAAAAAGAGGAACAGTGGGTAAAAGCGACAAAGGAACAAATTTGGGCTTGGCATTGAGGGGAAAAAAGACAAAAACAAAAACAAAAACATAAACAAAAACAACAACAATACTTCTAATGATTAGGAATGTCCAGAAGTATAATGGGTCACCTCAAGAGGTAGTGGGTGCCCCATCCTTGAAGATCATCAAGTGGAAGCTGGATGATAATTTGTTGGGTATATTATAGTGAGTTGTTTTTTTTTTTTAAGGATGAGTTGCACTGGATGACTGATAAGGTCCCCTTTAAATTCTGGAATTTTGGGATTACGTGATTTTGTAAAGAATTCCAGGAAACATACCATTCTAATGTAAGTTCTGTAATGTTATAAACAAACATTTTTGGTTATTTCTATGGGAAAGTTTTTGAAATTTTTGCTTGTTTTATGTAGTCTTAAGCATGAAAGTTACAGATTGGAAAACTTGAAAACAAGCTATGATTTCAATTCCATGATTAATTTGCCATGATTTCTATGTCAGTTGAAAATATGTAGCACTATAAATAACAAATCTGAACATTTTTGTGGAAAAATATCAGAGTAGTATATGTATTGATTGGCTGAAATACTTACATATGACAGTTCTGCCATTTTCTATTCTCAAGCTTCCTTGCCATTTTACCTCCATCAACAATTTACTTTAAATAAATTATGCATGTGATTTAAATAAAATGATATAGTTAACATTAAACATACTGCTTCACTTTGGTCCTTTTTTCCATTGGTATTCATTTTCCCATATGCATTGATTCATGCATTTAAACTTTCAAAAAATTCATGTCTATTATATAGCTACATGAGTCCATATTGCAGTATAGTTGACATAATTTATATGTTATAGCATCATAGATTTAGAGTTAGAAAGGACATTACATACTATTTTCAATCTCTTATTTTACAAAATGAGAAAATGAGGCACCTAGTTGGTGTTACCAAATACCTTCCTGGACTTTGGGTCAGGGAGAGCTATAGTTGAATGGACTCAGATACTGCCTACCTAGGTGACCATGAACAAGTCACTCAATCTTTCCATGCCTTAGTTTCCTCATCCATAAAGTGACTGTGTTGGCTTCAATGTTGCTTATAGCTCTAGTGAAATGATCCTATGAGACTGAATTGAGTAAGGTGAGATTTGAACCCACATCTACTTACTTTAATTCAGTGTCCTGTTTACCACACCATGAGACTTCTCAAAAGTGTTAGTGCCATCTTTCCCCTTTTTCACTACTTTAATACCAGCAATGAAGAAATAGAACTCTTTAAGTTCTATGTGCCTCTTTTATTATATTTTTGTTCTCAAGTTATTTTATATTAAATGTATCTATCTAGCTGTCTATTCATAAGAATTTGTATATTTACCTGCATACATAGATAAAAACTAACCAGGTGGAACACCAGCATAAGCATTTGAAATACTCTTTAAATATTGTATTTCTAAAACTGTTCCCCACCCTGAGGTAGCTAAAATTCTAAAATTTTCTGGCTAATTTTGGCTGTTTGGTTTCATTTGTGGGGGGGGGAAACTTTTTTAAAAATTTAATGCAATCAAAATTAATCATTTCACCTCCCATGGTAAAATATCTTGTTTGCTCATAAACTCTTTCCTTATCCTTAGAGCTGAGAGGCAATTTACTTTTCTCATGCTTCTCTGATTTGATAATAATATCAAACTTTTTATCTAAATCATATACCTGCTTATTTTGATGTGAGATGTTGTCTATGCCTACTCTCCCCCTGATTATTCTCCAGTTTTCACAGTAGTTTTTTTCTCAGATAAAGAATTCTTGCCTCAATAGCTGGGATTTATGGGTTTATTAAACATTATGTTACTGTGCTAAATTGCTCTATCTGATATAATTCATTGCTGAAGCACCCTATTTCATATCCTGGGGTAATTTATTTGTATGATTACAATTTTGTAGTACAGTTTGTGATCTGATGTGGCTAAGGTTGCCTTCATTCACTATTTTCCCATTGATTTCCTTCAGATTCTTGACCTTTTGTTCTTTTTTTAAAAAAAATATTTTTTACTTCTATAAAATAATGCTTTGGTAGTTTTGTTGGTATGGTACTAAACACATGAAATTAATTTAAGTAATATAATAATTTTTTATTATATTGGTTCAGCCTACCCACGAGCAATTAATATTTCTCCAACTGTTTAGATCTGTCTTTATTTGTGATGTGTTTTGTAATTGTTTTCATATAGTTCCTGTATGTGTCTTGGTAGCTAGACTAACAATTATTTTTTAACTCTCTGTGGTTGTTTTAAATGGAATTTCTGTTTCTATCTCTTCCTGCTGAATTTTGTTGGTAACACATAGAAATGCTAATGATTTGTGTGAGTTTATTTTATATCCTGCAACTTTGCTAAAGTGACTAATTGTTTTGACCAGATTTCACTTGATTCTCTAGGGTTTCTATATGCCATCATATTGTGCAAAAATAGAAAGTTTTGTTTTCTCATTGAATCATTTCTCTTATTCCTTCAACTTCTTTTTTTTTGTCTAATTGCTACAGTAAGCATTACTAGTGTAATATTTAATGATAATGGTGATAGTGACATCCTTGCTTCACCTGATCTTATTGGGAAGACTTCCAGATTCTACTTATTATAAATAATGCTTGCCTTTTTATTTAGGTAAATACTATTTATCATGTTAAGGGAAGCTCCACTTGTTCTTATGTTTTTGAGTGTTTTTTTTTAATAGGAATGGGCATCATATTTTGTCAAAAGTGTTTTCTGCACCTATTGATCTAATCATATTATTTTGTTGAGTTTTTATTGATATGGCCAAATATGCTTATAATTTTCTTAATGCTAGACCGGTCTTGCATTCCTGATATAATTCTCACCTGGTCATATGTTATGATCTTTGTGATATATTGCAGTATTCTCTTTGCAAGTATTTTATTTGAAAATTTTGTATCAATATTCATTAGGGAAGTTGATTTCTAGTTTTCCTTCTCTGTTTTTGCTCTTCCTGGTTTAGGTATTAACAAAATACAAAGATTTTAAAAATCAAATGAGAGAGGTAGAAGAAAAATTGGGAAAATAAATGAGAGGGATGCAAGAGAGTCATGAAAAAAAGTATCAACAGCTTGGTGTTGGAATGGAAAAATAGTGTTGGAATGGAAAAATGGAATAAGATGTACAAAAATTCACTGAAGAAAAGTGAAGAAAATTCACTGAAGAAAAGAACTCCTTAAAAAGTACAATTAGCCAAATGAAAAAGGAGGTACAAAAGCTAACCCAATAAAATGATTCATTAAATTTGAAATCAAGCAAGTGGAAACTAATAACTACATGAAACATCAAGAAATAATAAAACAAAACAAAAAAATAAAAAAATAGAAGAAAATATGAAATATCTCATTGGAAAAACACTTGACATGGAAATAGTTCCAGGAGTCATAATTTAAGAATCTTGAACTACCTGAAAACAATGATCAAAAAAAGAGTCTGGACACCATATTTCAAGAAATTATTGAGGAAAATTTCCCTAACATCCTAGAATCAGAGGATAAAATAGAAATATTAAAGAATCTATGGATCACCTCCTGAATGAGATCCAAAAATGAAAACTCCCAGCAATGTTATAGCCAAATTCCAGAACTCCCAGGTCAGGAAGAAAATAATGCAAGTAGTCAGAAAGAAACAATTCAAATATGTAGCCACAAGGATTTAGCAGCTTCTTCATTAAAGGAGTGGAGGGTTTGAAGTATATTCCAGAAGGCAAAGAAGCTAGGATTACAACCAAGAATCACCTACTCAATAAAAAATGAGTACAAGCCTTCAGGGGGAAAAAAAGGACACTCATTGAAATAGAGGGCTTTCAAGTATTCATATTGAAAAGACTTGAGCTGAACAGAAAATTTGATTTTCAAATACAAAAGAGGAAACATAAAACATTCAATAAAGTTAAATTGTTCACATTCCTACATGGGAAGATGATACTTGTAATTCTTAAGAGCTTTATCACTATTAAGTTAGTTAGAAAAAGTATACATAGACAGGGGCAAGGGGTTAAGTTGATTTTGATTAGATATAGAAAAAACTCACAAAATTGAAGGGTGAGAAAGAGGATTTCACTGGAAGAAGAGGGAAGGGGAAAATAGAATGGGGTAAATTTTCTCACATAAAGAGGCAAGAAAGAGCTTTTACAGTTAAGGGAAAGACTGGGAGGGAGTGGACATCATTGAACCTTACTCTCATTGGAATTGGCTCAAAAAGGGAATAACATGCTCAACCAGTTGAGTATGGAAATCATCTATCTTACCTTATAGAGAAATTAGATTGAAGGGAGATAAGAGAAGGGTGGGGATTGATAAAGTGGAGGCCAGATTTGAGTAGGTATAGATCAGAAACAAGACACTGGTGAGGAGGAATGGGGCAGAAGGAGAGAGAGAGAGGCAGAGAGAGAGAGAGAGAAAGAGAGAGAGAGAGAGAGAGAGAGAGAGAGAGAGAGAGAGAGAGAGAGAGAGAGAGAGAATGGAGAGAAATATCCAGTAATCAGAACTGTGAATTTGAATGGAATGAACTCACTCTTAAAATGGAAGCAGATAGCAGAGTGGATTAAAAACCACAATCTGACAATATATTATTTACAAGAAACACATTTAAAATAGGGACACACATACAGAGTAAAGGTAAGGGACTGGAGCAGAATTTATTATGCTTCAGCTGAAGTAAAAAAAATGAGGGATCACATTCATGATCTCAAACAAAGTAAAAGTAAAAATGGATCCATTTAAAAGAGGTAAAGAAAACTCAATCTTGCTCAAAGGTACCATAGACATTTAAATGATATCAATACTAAACATATATGCACCAAATGTTTTATCATCTCAGTTTTTAAAGGAGAAGTTAGATGAGTTACATGAAGAAATAAAAAATCAACTATACTAGTGGGGACCTCAACTTTCCCCTCTCAGAACTAGACAAATATAACCAAAAAAGAAACAACAAAAAAGTTAAGGATGTGAATAAAATTTTGGAAAAGTTAAATATGATAGACATCTGGAGAAAACTGAATGTGAATGGAAAGGAATATGCCCTTTTCTCTGCACACATGGAAATCGCACAAAAATTGACCTTGTGTTAGGGCATAACCATTAGACACAACCAAATGCAGAAAAGCAGGAAAAAAAATGTATTTTCAATCATAATGCAATAAAAATTACATTCAATAAAGTGGTTTAGAAAGATAGATTAAAAATTACTTTGATCATTCCCAATTGATAAATGGTCAAAGAATATGAACAGGCAATTTTCAGAAAAATAAATAAAAGTTATCTATAGTCATATGAAAAATGTTCTAAGTCACTGCTGATTAAAGAAATGCAAATTAAAACAACTTTGAGGTATCACCTCATACCTATCAGATTGTCTAATATGACAGAAAAGAAAAATGGTAATGTTGGAGTGGATGTGGGAAAATTGGGACACTAATGCATTGTTGGTGGAGTTGTGAACTGATCCAACCATTCTGGAGAGCAATTTGGAACTATGCCCTGCAGTCTTAAAAGCTGTTTGATTCAGTAATAGGTTTTTTAGGTCTGTATCCCAAAGAGATATAAAAAAAGGAAAAGGATCTATTTGGACAAAGATATTTATAGTAGCTCTTTTTGTGGTGGCAAAGAATTGGAAATTGTGGAGATACTCATCAGTTCAGAAATAGCTGAACAAGTCATGGTATATGATTGTGATGGAACACTATTGTGTTATAAGAAATGAGAGCAGGGAGATTTCAGAAAAACCTAGGAAGACTTATATGTACTGATGCAAAGTGAAATGAGTGGAACCAGGAGAACGTGGTACACAGTAACAGTAACATTGTACAATAATCAACTGTAAATGACTTGGCTCTTTTCAGCAATACAATGATCCAATACAATTCCAGATGACTCATCATGAAAAATACTATCCAGCTCTAGACAAAGAATTGATACAGTCTGAATAAAGATTAAGTTATACTATTTTCATTTTATTTTTGTGTATTTTTGTCAGTTTTTTCTTTCATAACATGACATATGGAAATATGTTTTTATGATTGCAGATGTATAACCCATATCAAATTGTTTACTATCTCAAGGAGGGGGAAGAAGAGGAAGGGAGGTAGATAATTTGGAACATTTTAAATGAGTGTTAAAATTGTTTTTACTTGTAATTGGAAAAATAAAATATTCAACTCTTAAAAAAAGATTTATTGTTGTTGCTATTTAGTCATTCAGTCATTTCCAACTTATTGCGACTCCATGCCCTTCTTTCTTCCACTATCTCCTGAACCAGGGGTGAGGAACCGTTGACCTCAAGGCCACATGTGGCTTTTTAGGTTCTTGGGTGTAACCTTTTGACTGATTCTAAGTTTTATAGAACAAATCCTTTTATTAAAGGGATTTGTTCTGTGAAGTTTGAATACAATCAAAGGGCTGCACTTGAGGACCTAGAGTCCATATGTGGCCTCAAGGCTGCAGATTCCCCACACTTATACCTGAACCCTGCCCAAGCTCATGTTTGTTGCTTCCATGATACTATCTATCCATCTCATTCTTGGCCATCCCCTTTTCCTTTAATTTTTCCCAACATCAAGGTCTTGTCCAATGAGTTCTATCTTCTCATTATGTTGCAAAAGGAGTTAGGTTTCAGTTTCAGTATTTGACCTACCAGTGAATAGTATGAATTAATTTCTTTAAATATTGACTGATTTGGTCTCCTTGTTGTCCATGGGACTCTCAAAAGTCTTCTCCAGCACCACAATTCAAAAGCAGTGATTCTGTTGTACTCAGCTTCCCTTACAGACCAGTTCTCCCAGCCCTACATTGCTACTGGAAAAACAAAACAAAAAACAAAACAAAACAAAAAAAAAACCACCATAGCTTTGTCTGTATGGTTATGTGCTGGCAAGGTGATGTCTTTTTTTTTTTTTTAGTATGCTGTCCAGATTTGCCAAGGAGCAAGACTCTTTTAATTAATGGTTATAGCCACTATCTTCAGTGATCTTTGAGCCCAAGAATATAATACCTGATACTTCTCATCTATTTGCCAGGAAGTGCTTGGACCAGTTATCAAGGATTTCAATTCTTCTTACTTTCTATCATTAGAGTTGGTATTGTCTGCATATCTGTGATTGTTGATATTTTCCCTACCTCCTTCAATTTAAATCTGAATTTTGCAACAAGAAGTTCACGATCTGAGCCACAGTGCGCTCCAGCTATTATTTTAATTGATTGTACAAAGCTTCCCCAGTTTTGGTTGCAAAGTATGTAATCATTTCTGATTTCAATATTAACCATCTGGTGATGTCCATGTATATAGCTGCTTTTTGAATGGTTGAAGAGTATTGGCCATGACCAGAGAGTTATCTGTTTGTATACTCTATTTGTCTGTGCTCTGCTTCATTTTGTACTCCAAGGTCAAACTTTTCTGTTATTCCAATTATTTTTGATTTCCTACTTTAGCATTCCAGTCCCCTATGTTTACTGTAACATCTTTTTTTTTTTTGGTGTTATTTCTAGAAGAGGCTGTAAGTCTGCATAGAACTGATAAAATTTGGTTTCTTCAGTATCAGTGGTTGGAACATAGACTTGCATTACTGTGATGTTGAATGGTTTGCCTTGGATTCCTACTGATATTTTGTCATTTTTGAGATTTTACCCTGCAGATTTTCTCGCCCTCTGTGTCTTCTAAGGGATTCTTGCCTGTAAGTGTACATATATAAATGTGTATACATGTATATATATATATATATATGTATATATATACACACACACACATATACACACACACATATACATACACATATACATACACACACATATATACATATGTATGTATGTATATGTGTATATATCTACATCCCTTGAACTAAATTCACCTGTTCCCTTTTATAATGTTAATACTGTCCATGTGTTGTTGTTTTTTTTCAAAGATATTGGGAGTGGTTTGCTATTTCCTTCTTTAGCTCATTTTACAGATGAAGAAATTGAGGCATATGGGATTTAGTCACTTACTCATTGTCACACAGCTAGTAAGTGTTTTAGGCTGGACTTGAACTTAGGTCCTCGACTCCAGGGCTGTCATGCTATCCATTATGCAACCTAGCTGTCTCACTAAATGAAATTACAAACACAAAATTAAATAATAATCAAAAATAAACTATTTGAATTATGAAAAATGAAGATTGAGGCAAAATATCTTTCATTTGAATGAAATAGGTTAAGAAAATGAAATTTATTTATGAAAGAGGATCATGTTGCCAAGGGAAAAAGGAGTGGAGGAGGAAAGTAGATTGCATCTACAAATGAGATGATATTGGACCAGGATCTTTACTATGTTGAATGAAACAGTTTAGAGTCAAGGAGCTTATAGGGGCATTGCTAGAAAGTCAGGTCTGGATTAAATAAACTGTATATGTACTATTATTCTGTTCTAATTTTCAGATGAACTAGAGATAGTAATGTAAGGAGATAAATTTGACTTTATAGATGGTTTCACAGAAAGTTAGTGGGTGGGGATTCATGACTAATGCATATTGGTGAGAGTACTTGGAAATGAGAGATTCATATGCAGAAATCCAGGAATCAGAAAGAGAAGCATAGGTTTAAATATAAGTAGCAAAATCTACAGAGGTAGAAGCCGAGTTGATATTTTCTTCAGAATATATTATAATTCATTTGTCTCAAAAAAGGAAATAAATGGGGAAACCAATCATAAACCTGGTACAGAGTCATGATAATGGTAGTGATAGGAGACTTCAATTATGAGGACATCCCCTAGAGCTCTCTCTACCAAAAGAAGAGTAGCTAATAATTTCTTGACTTATTTTAATCATGATTTTATCTGTCAAAAGGTGAAGAGGCTGAAAGGAGAAATTTTATTCTGGATCTGATTTTCACGAAGGAGGAACTGGTTGCTAATGTTAATTTTTCACCTCATAAAGCATGTAAAACTTTCAGTAGTATCACTTGCACCTTGTAAAGGATGTTAGGCTCTGGGTTGTTCGTTATCATATGAAAAAGTTAGGAAAGCATCTGAGAAGCCCCTCAGAGAAGCTGAGCTTCCCTCAAGGGCATTGACTGCTTCAGTCACTTTCTGCAGCCCACTCTTTTGCATGGATCTATAGGAGAGATTTATAGGGACACACACATCCATGGAAACCCTCAACCCTAGAGCTACTGAGGCAAATGGTCATTCCCTGGTTTTTGCCTAAGGGAAGGGGAAAGGAATATGCATTTATCAAGTACCTACTATGTGACAGGCTGTGTATAAGGACTTAACAAATTGTCTCATTTGAAGATTTTGATAATATACTTTAGCACTAGGCTACGCATTTAAAGCACACTCAGAATGGATGGTTTGATTCATTGGGAAGGGATAGGGGGAATGAATGCTGTACATTCAGCTTCTAGCTAGTAATTCTTTTAGTATTTACTCAGACCACTCTTTCTCACAAGCTCTTCCCACTCTCTCTGACAGCATTCCTTTCATCTTATGCTATGCCTGTAAGATAAGGCAGCTATAGAGGTATCTCTGACATCTATCTGCCCTAACATAAGGACATGACATACCTCCTACTGTCTCCCTCTTATCTCCAACCTCAGGTGAGAAGATAATTCTGATGTATTTTACATTTCCTGCTGTCTGTGTCTCCTGAGGGAAGGCTACCAGACGGCAGGCATTCACTTTTATCTGTATCAGCACAAAGTAACTTCTATTTTCTGTTGTTCTCCTCATTTCCCACCAGAGATGTGGGAAATCATTCCCTCCAGTGTGAAGAGAAGCAACCTTCCATTTGGCCTAAGGTTGTCCATTTTCTCCTGTGCCTGCCCATTGAGGGAAGAGAATAAAGAAAGTCAGTGGAGAGAAGTGGGGGGGACCTTTATATCCTGATGCTCAGGTTCAACTTCTTTTAAAAAATAATTAGTTAATTAATTTTTAGTTTTGAACATTCACTTTTATAAGATTTTGAGTTCCAAACTTTCCCCCTCTCTACCCTCTCCCCTTTCCAAGATGGCATGCAATCTAAGCTAGACTATACATGTACAATCATATTAAAAATATTTCCACATTAGTCATGTTGTGAAAGAGAGATCAGAACAAAAGGGAAAAAACATGAGAAATAAAAAAACAAAAACAAAAAAAGTAACAGAAAGAGAGAAAATAGTATGCTTCAATCTGCATTCAGACTCCATAGTTCTTTCTCTGGATGCGGATAGCACTTTCTATCATCAGTCATTTGGAATTGTTTTAGATCATTGCATTGCTGAGAAGGGCTAAGTCTAACAAAGCTGGTCATCACACAACGTGGCTGTTACTGTGCAACATTATCCTGGTCCTGCTCACTTCACTCAGCATCAGTTCATGTTAGTCTTTCCAGGTTTTTCTGAAATCTGCCTGCTTACTATTTCTTATAGCAAAATAGTATCCCATTACATTCAAATGTTAAAACTTGTTTAGCCCTTCCCCAACTGATGGGCATCCCCTCAATTTCCTGTTCTTTGCCACCACAAAAAGAGCTGTGATAAATATTTATTTTTGTACATGTGTGTCCTTTACCCTTTTTTATGATCTCTTTGGGATATAGACCTAGTAGTAGTATTGCTGGATCAAAGCGTATGCACATTTTTATAGACCTTTGGGCATAGTTCCAAATTGCTTTCCAAAATGGTTGGGTCAGTTCACAACTCCACCAACAATGCATTAATATTCCAATTTTCTCACATCTTCTCCAAAATTTATCATTTTCATGTTTTATCATGTTAACCAATCTGATAGGTGTGAAGTGGTACCTCAGAGTTCTTTTAAATTGTATTTCTCTAATCAGTAGTAATTTAGAGCATTTTTTCATATGACTATAGATAGCTTTAATTTCTTTATCTTAAAACTACTTGCTCATATCCTTTGACCATTTATCAACTGGGGAATGACTTGTATTCTTATAAATTTGACTCAGTTCTCTATAAATTTTAGAAATGAGGCCTTTATCAGAGACATTGGGTGTAAAGATTATTTCCTGGCTTTCTGCTTCTTATTTAGTACTAGGCTACTCACTTAAGGTGCTCTTAATCTGGATGGTTTGATTCATGGGGAAGGGATAAGGGGAGTGAAGGGCTATACATTCAATTTCTAGGGAGTAATTCTATTAGTGTTTATTCAGCTCACTCTGTCCCACAAACTTTTCCCACTCTATCTGTGACAGCATCACTTTCATCTTCTGCTGTGCCAGAGTTCTAAGATAAGGCAGTTACAGAGGTGTCTCTGACTTCTATCTGCCCTAACACAAGGACATGACTTATACCTCCTACTGTCCCCACCCTTATCTCCAACCTCAGGTAAGAAGATAATTTTGATGTATTTTCCATCTCCTGCTGTCTGTGTTTCCTGAGGGAAGGCTACTAGGTTGCATTGACTTAGTTTATGCAAAAAATCTTTTCAATTTAATAGAATCAAAATTATCCATTTTGCATTTCATGTTGTTCTCTGTCTCTTGTTTGATCAAAAGTGATTTAAGGCATTTTTATATGACCATAGGGAGCTTTGATTACTTTGTCAGAAAATTGCCTGTTTATATCCTTTGACCATTAGTCAATTGAGGAATCACTCTTATTTCTATAAATTTGACTCAGTTCAATATATACCTGAGAAATGAGGGATTTATCAGAGAAATTTGCTGTAAAATTTTTCAATAGTTATGATTACTAATTACATATTTCTCTTTATCCTATCCCCTACATTTATCCAACTCTCTCTCTCCTTTCATCCTGTCCATTCTCAAAAGTTTTTGCTTCTGACTTTTGCCTCCCCTCTAATCTATCAGCCCCACCTCCTGGCTTCTCTTATTCTCTTCCCCTCCTACTTTCCTATTTGGTAAAATAAACTTCCATTCCTGACTGAGTTTGTATGTTATTCCCTCTTTGAGACAATTGCAATGACAGTAAAGTTCACACATTCTCCCCCACATCAAACATTTTCCCTTCCACTGTAAAAAAATTCTTTCATGCCTCTTTTGTGTCATATACCACTCCCATTTCCCTTCTTCCAGTGCATCCCTCTTTCTCACCTCTTAATTTTGTTTTTTTAGATAATCATCACATAATATTCAACTCATATCAATGACATCTGTCTATGTATACTTCTTTTAACTGCCCTAGTGAGGATGTTTTTAGGAGTTGTAAGTATCATTTTCCCATGTAGGAATGTAAACAGTTTAGCCTTATTGAATCCTTTATGAATTCTCTTTCTTGTTTTCTTTTATAAACTTCTTTTTAGTCTTATATTTGAAAGTTATTTTTTTCTATTCAACTCTGGTCTTTTCATCAGGAATGCTTTAAAGTCCTCTATTTCATTGAGTGTTCATTGATCCCCCTGAAGGATTCTACTCAGTTTTTCTGGGTAGATGATTCTGGTTGTAATATTAGTTCCTTTTCTCTCTAGAATATCATATTCCAAGGCCTCCAATCATTCAGTGTAGAAAATGCTAAATCTTGGGTTATCCTGAGTGTGGCTCCACAATATTTGAACTGTTTCTTTTTAACTACTTTCAATATTTTCTCCTTGATCTGGGAGCTCTGGAATTTGACTATAATATTTCTGGGAGTTTACATTTTTGTTTCTCTTTCAGGAAGTGATTGGAAGATTTTTACAATTTCTATTTTACTCTCTGGTTCTAGAATATCAGGGCAGTTTTCCTTGATAATTTCTTGAAAGATGATGTCTTTTTTTTTGTCACGGTGTTCAAGTAGTCCAATAATTCTTAAATCATCTCTCTTGGATCTATTTCTAAGTTAGTAGTTTTTCCAATAAGATACTTTACATTATTTTCTATTTTTTTCATTCTTTTGATTTAGTTTATTATTTCTTGATGTATCATGGAGTCATTAGCTTCCACTTACCCAACTATAATTTTTAAGGAATTATTTCCTTCAGTGAGCTTTTGTACCCTCCTTTTTCCATTTGGCCAATTCTTCTTTTCAAGACATTCTTCTCCTCGTATTTTTTTATACAACATTTATCCTTTGGCCTACTCCATTTTAAAGGTGTTAATTTCTTCAGTGTTTTTTGTGCCTTCTTTACCAAGCTGTTTACTCTTTTTTTCATTCTTTTCTTTCATTGTTCTGATTTCTCTTTCCTTCTACCTCTCTTACTTGATTTTAAAAATCCTTTTGAGCTCTTATATATGGCATGGGGCTAATTCATATTTTTCTCTGAGGCAGTTTTTGCTTTGTTATATTCTTCTGAATTTGTGTTTTGAACTTCCCTGTCACCATAGTAACTTTTTATAGTCAAGATCTTTTTCTGCTGTTTGCTAAACTGGGACACTGCTTCTGCAGTAGAAGGTGTACTCTCCCATGCCTCAGGTATTTTGTGCAGCTATTTTCAGAGATAATTCTGAGGACCTGTAAGTTTTGGGTTCTTCCAAGGTAGTGTGATCTTGGTAGAGCTGTGTTTACTATTGTCCTGGCATGTATTCTGTTCTGTGAGTGACCACAAGCATTCTTTTCCACCATTGAACTGTGACCAAGGTACCAGCTCCCTTGTGCTGCAAGCTTGTGGTGTACTAGTGCTCCTCCTTGCTTTGTGACTGAGACCCAAGACTGAGACCAAGATCCAAATACGGGCAATGCAACACAGTCCTGTTCCTGGGGGCCACTGATGGGACCCTTGTAATATCCTTCTGACCAGTTATCTGACTCTCTTTACCATCTATGGGCTAAGAGGCCTAGAAACTGCCAATGCTGCCACAGATTCATTCTTCCCCAAGGCCTGCTGATAGTTTTCTGCAGTGTGGCCTGCACTTGACTATGCTCCTACTTCATTCCAACCTTTTGTGGTTTCTGTCACTCCAGAATTTTTTGAGGCAATATTTAAAGATTTTTGAAGACATTCTGGGAAGAGCTCAGGTGAGTCCCTCCCTTTCTTCTATGATCTTGGCTCCTCACCTCTCTCTTAATATATTTTAAACTTCAAAGTTATGTGTAAACAAATTTGGGAAATGCAGACATGATTATCCCCTACCCCCATCTATTATCTAAATATAAAAACCAATAGATGGGAATGAAGATATAGTCATTATTACATAGATTTGAACAATGTAGAAAGCCAAATTAGTCATCAAGTTCTGAAAAACTCAGACTGACCACTAAATTAATTTGCTTTGCCATAAAGACCACATTCATTGAGGAAAGGCCAAATATCTATTTCATTTTGAGTTTTGTAGACACAATTTATGAGGTTGAATATTTTTTTAAAAACAGTAGTTGTTAAAACCACTTTGTAGAGGCAGAGTAAAAATAGTAACTTGCTTGAGGTCTCCTCTAAACCCTTCCAAATACCTGCAAAAACCAGTTCTAAACAAATTCTAAAGCAGCAGAACCCACAAAAAAACAGAGTGAAATACATTTCCAACCTAAGATAACCTGGGTGGTTGAATAGAAAGGTATATCGTGCTGGGCGGGGAGAGGAATACAGTTTGGCATAGGTGCACAGGCAAAACAGGCCTCAGCATATCTGGAGCAGGCCTCAGGAGACTCAATCATGGGTAGTTGTGGTGGTTTCCAGACTTTTCAACCCACAAATGCCAAAGACAACTTAGAAGGTCAGTAGGAAAAGTCTGTAACTGTGGTGAGAGAGAAGCTTAGTCCCAGCCCTAGTCCCCATGTGGCTCTGGGGTGGCAGCTGCTTTTGGAGCTTCTGTCCCACAGACTAAGGGGGAATTGAGTGGCTGATATGAAGGGGATTGCAGGGATTTCTTTGCTGGTGCTGAGGCAGGATTGTCTTGCTTTGCCTGTTCTTGGATCTGAGTCAAAGTTGTGGGTGGCAGTCCTGGGGCGAGGAATAGTGCTGGCATGATAGAGCTTGTAGTAGAAAGGAAATCATCCTCACAGTTCCAAGGCAGAAAAGAGTGCTTGTGGTCACTCATAGACCAGAGCACAGGCCAGGAAAGGAGTAAACACCTCGCCCCTTATCATACCACCTTGGAAGAACTGAAAACTTACAGGTCCCTAGAAGTATCTCTGAAAACAGCTGCAGAAAACCTACAAAGCTTGGGACAGTACATTCTCCACACTAGAAGCAGACCCCTACCTTAACAAAGAGTTTATAACTCAAGTAATTGGCTGGGATCATGGGCAAATCTATCAAAAAGAATCAGACTATATTATCTTACTTTGGTGACAAAGAAGATCAAAACATACAACCAGAAGAAGACAACAAAGTCAAAGCTCCTACATCCAAAGCCTCCAAGAAAAATTCTAATTGGTCCCAGGCCATGGAAGAGCTCAAAAAGGATTTTGAGAATCAAGTAAGAGAAGCAGAGGAAAAACTGGGAAGAGAAATGAGAGTGATGCAAGAAAATCATGAAAAACAAGTCAACAGCTTGCTAAAAAAATACTGAAGAAAATAACACCCTAAAAAGGGTGTGGAAATCTATCCTGCCCTACAAGAAAATTGAAGGGGAAGAAGATAAGAGAAGAGGGAGAGAGATAGAAGGGAGGGCAGATTAAGGGAGAGGGTATTCAGAATGCATGCCATCTTGGGGTGGGTGGAGGGGCGAGATGGGGAGAAAATTTGGAACCCAAAATTTTGTGGAAGTGAATGTTGAAAACTAAGAATAAATAAATTAATAAGAAAACAAAATCACATTGTGATTGGTGAGGACCCAGAAAAACAATAACAATAATATTAATTCCATCACTCTCTGAACTTTCATATTTATTATCCATGGCAAATCAGAATGACTTTGCTGTATGGAGAAAATCCTTAAGGTGTTCTCCCCTCTGGTCAAATTGCCCAGGGAAAACAGGCACTTTCCTTGGATTTTTTATTTGTTCTTTACTATTCTAGGTGAAGGGATTGGTGACTCCAACCTTAAAAGTTTCAAACGGTCAAGAGAGCTAAACACAGGAGTCCAGGAGTTGAAATTAAGGCTAGATTTTTCAGACAGGGCAGCATTGATGCACTAAATAGTAAGTGATAATATTTGGGATTGATTTTCTGGACCTTGGCCACTGGGAGCTATGACATAGATTCATCTGGCAGTGATGATGAATCTGTATGTAATCTTAGTGGGACCAAGGCTATGAAAAAACTGAGCTAAGTTTTGAGCTTACACCATAGCTGAAAAATGAAATATTATAGGTGAGAGTAATGTCCTTAAAGTATTAGTACAAAATATTTCCATGTTTGTTCTCATTATATCTTTGAAATGAGTATCCCTTCATAAAAACATACTAGTATTAAGTGGTTTAATAGAACTAGGGCACTAGTCACAGGTCACTAACAATAGAGAGAAATCATATTGTGGAAGTTTGAGTCAATGATGGTAGAGAAAGGAAATCTCCTAAACTTCAGAATACCCCTCAACCCTGAGGGACAGACCTAGAAGCCAGATTCTGGGCTGTAAGCCTGAGTATACTTGCTATATATTTATTATATGATTATAGATATTTTTCTCATCACAATAAAAGTCAATGTAATATACATTGGAAAAGTATTAGAAGAATTTCTAATAAACACAGGTACAAAATACAGTGATTCATTGTTCCCAGGAGACTTGGAGTATCAGCTAAAAGGTTCATATCCCTTGGGTAAAAGGGGATCACAGTCCAGGAGAGAAAGCCAGCAAGCCAGCAGCAAGCCCCATCTCAGCAAACCAGTGGGAGATCCTGAACCCCAGGGTGGTGGAGCAGACAAATGCCAACATCAGGACCCCACCTCCCCTTCCATGGGCCTCAGCACAGCCGGGGCAACTGGCAGACCCCATCTTGGAGAACCACCAGATGCTTCGATGCAGCCCAGGGCAAACAGGCATCCTCAAGGGGCCAGACTTCCACATGCTTAATTGTAGCCCAGGAGAAGCTCAGAAAAATCCCACCTGTCCTCAGCACTCACCAGACACTACCACCAGGACCCCAGTTCAACACCTACAATCAGACCCCTACAATCTCCAGCTGCCAGCACCTGAGGCCCCAGTGCACCAAGATAGTGACAAAGCTGCTGGCCCCCAGTACAAGAAGCCTGTGCTCCAACAGGAGAGCTCAATTTTAAAAGCCAAGGAATAGGTAAAACAAAACAAAACAGGAGCAAGAAGCAAATACAAACTTCAACCATAGAAAGTTTCTATGGTGATAAGGAAGATCAAAACACAAACTCAGAATAGTACAACATTTTAAATATGCTACATAAGAAAACCTCAAAAGGGAATATGAATTTGTCTCAAACTCAAAAAGCCTTCTTGGAAGAGCTCAAGAAGGATTTTAAAAGTTAAATAAAAGAGGTAGAAGAAAAATGGGGAAAGAAATGAGAGGTATGTAAGGGAAAGTCAACAGCTTGGAAAAGGAAGGACAAAAATTGACTAAAGAAAACAACTCCTCAAAAAGTAGAATTGGTCAAATGAAAAGGAGGTGCAAAAACTAACTAAAGAAAATAATTCCTTAAAAAATTAGAATTGAGCAAGTGGAAGTTGATGACTCTATGAGACATCAAGAATCAGTCAAACAAAATCAAAAGAATGAAAAAATAGGAGAAAATGTAAAATGCCTCATTGGAAAACCAAATGACCTGGAAAATAGATCCAGGAAAGATAATTTAAGAATTATTGGTCTACCTGAAAGCCATGATAAAAAAAAAAAAGAACCTGGACAGCATCTTTCAAGAAATTATCAAGGAAATTTGTCCTGAGGTCCTAGACCCAGAAGACAAAATAGTCATTGAAAAAAATCCACTGATCACCTCCTGAAAGAGATCCCAAAATGAAAACTCCAAGGAATATTGTAGCCAAATTCCAGAATTATCAGGTCAAGGAGAAAATACTGCAAGCAGTCAGAAAGAAACAATTTAAATGTTATGGAACCACAGTCAGGTCTATATTAGCAGATTGGAGGGCTTGGAATATGATATTCTAGAAGGCAAAGACACTTGGATTACAACCAAGAATCAACTACCCAGAAAAATTGAGCATAATCTTTAAGGGGAAAAGATAGACATTCAATGAAATAAGGGGGTTTTAAATCATTCATGAAAAAAAATTGAGAGCTAAACCAAAAATTCACTCTTCAAATACAATATTCAAGAGAGACCTAAAAAGGGGTATAGAACTGTCCCTGGCTCAAAGGGGTCCCAAAGAGGAGGTTGACTGGAACTGAGCACAAGTTGCATCCAGGGAATGATGGGGGGGACATTAGTTAGTAACCATTGTTTTCTACCAACTTTAGGTGAATGGCCTGTAGTCTGGAAGACACAAATCTGACATAAAAGACTGCAGGGCTCAGATATGATAGGATAAAACATGCTTAGTTCTGTTTGGATTCAGATAATTCAGTTTTCCAACCATGCAGTATCAAATCCACCTCATAGTCAGACTTAGGATAACCAGGTGGGTAACATTCCTTTTCAAAGGAGCATAATGGGGAAACCAAACAGGGGGATCTCATCTTAGACTGGGACTAAAATTGTCCTCTCAGCTTTTCCCAATGCTGACTTCCAACCAGTATCACATTTTCTGAGTAGTTTGTGGCATTTCTATCAGATGGTGGATTGATTATCAATGGATTATGATCCATCAGACAACCCCAAATAAAATCCTAGGACCTTTTACCTCAAACAGCAAGTTTCATTAATCACAACTTAGGAAAAACTTTTCCAGGATTTACATCTCAAGTATGCAAGACACAGTAGTCAATGAATATAGTAATCTATTAGTCAATAAACTCAAAGACCCAACTTCTAGGATAGGAATTCACTCTTTAACAAAAATTGCTGTGAAAACTGGAAAAGAGTGTGGCAGAAACTAGGCATAGATCAAAATCTCACAACATATACCAAAATAAAATCAAAATGAGTCCATGATTTAAATATAAAGGCTGATACTGTAAGCAAACTGGGAGAACAAGGAATAGTATACCTACCAGATTTATGGAGAACAAAATTCATGACCAAACAGAAGATGGAGAACATTATGAAATGCAAAATGGTTAACTTTGATTACATTAAATTGAAAAGTTTTTGCACAAACAAAGCCAATGCAACCAAGATGAGAAGGTGAGTAAAAATTTGGGAAAAATTTTTTACAACCAGTCTCTCTGATAAGGGCCTCATTTCTAAAATGTAAAGAGAAGTCAAATTTATAAGAATATAAGTCATTCCCCAATTGATAAATGGTCAAAGGATATGAACAGGCATTTCTCAGATGAAGAAATTAAAGCCATCTATAGACATATGAAAAAATATTCTAAATCACTATTTATTAGAGAAATGCAAATCAAAACAACTCTGAGGTACCACATCACACCTATCAGATTGGCCAACATGACAAAACAGGAAAATGATAAATGTTGGAGAAGATGTGGGAAAATTGGAACACTAATGCATTGTTGGTGGAGTTGTGAAATGATCCAATCATTTTGGAGAGCAATTTGGAACTATGCCCAAAGGGCTATGAAAATGTGCATACGCTTTGATCCAGCAATAGCCCTTCTAGGTCTCTATCCA
This sequence comes from Vombatus ursinus, assembly GCF_900497805.2. Taxonomy (NCBI): domain Eukaryota; kingdom Metazoa; phylum Chordata; class Mammalia; order Diprotodontia; family Vombatidae; genus Vombatus; species Vombatus ursinus. Next base: position 15,408,228 of record NW_020954570.1, on the reverse strand, counting down.
AAGAGATCATGCAAATGGAAAAAGGATCCACATGTATAAAAATATTTATCACAGCTCTTTTGGTGGTGGCAAAAAATTGGAAATTGAGAGGATGCCCATCAATTGGGGCATGACTGAACAAGTTGTTGTATATGAATGTAATGGAATACTATTGGGCTATAAGAAATGATGAACAGGCAGAGTTCAGAAAAATCTTGTATGGTCTGATGCTGAGTGAAGTGAGCAGAACCAGTATAACATTGTACACAGTAACAGCCATGTTGGGCGATGACTAATGTTGATAGACTTAACCCTTCTCAGCAATACAAGGATCTAAGACATCTCCAAAGGCCTCGTGATGGAAAATACTATCCACATACAAAGAACTATGGAGTTTGAATGCAGATTGAAGCATAGTATTTGCTATTTTTTTCTTCTGTTGTGTTGTGTTTTGTTTCTTCTTTGTGATGGTTCCTCCTAATGGTTCTGATTCTTACTTACAACATCACTAATGTAAAAATGTTTAATAGGAATATATATATATATATAATATGTATATATATATCATATATAAGATTGCACACTGTCTTGTGGAGGAAGGTGGGGAGGGAGAGGGAGAAAATTTTAAAACTCAAAAGCTTATGGAAGTGATGGTTGATAAATCAAAATAAATTAATTAAAAATAAAGTCAGTTTGTTGTATTTGGCTATTTAAAAATAATTATTTTATAAATATTTCTCATTCCTGTGCTTCAAAGAGAATGTCCAAAAATGCATGTGTCATTCTTGATTTTATATCCATCATTTCTCTGGTAGGAGACAGGTGGTATGATTAATATTTACTTATTTGGCCTTATGGCTTTTGATTGAATTAGTTATAGTTGTAAATTCTTTCAGGGTTATTTTGCTCTATAATGTTATAGTCATCATTTTATAATTTGTGTTCTTAGCTCCGTTCGCTTTATAGAGGTCTTTACACTTTCCTCTGAAGCTGTATGTTTTATCTCTGAAACCATCCATTTCATTATTTTTATTCCCAATATTAAGTTTAAAGTAAAACATTTTTAAAACTTAAGAGATCATTTACCAGACTAGCTTGGGAAAAAATAAAAAAAAATCTGAAAAATGATTTCTTTCCAAAGAAGAAATATTTTTAACACATCATCATCTTTCTTTCTTTGGACGGTAAGCCCAGCAATAGTCAGTCTGAATTTCTTACTAGCCCCCTTTCATTCTCTACTAGACAATTAGTGAAATATCCTTAAACAGACTAAATATGCACAAATGAGCTAATACATAATGGAAATATTTAGTCTTCTTTAGAAAGATCCTACTTTCTACTTAGCTACCCTCAATAGCTCTAATTTTGAGTCTGTTGTTTTTTTACACTGTGGGGAAAATTGTTAGAAAGAAAATCCACTAGTATGGCTTATTTCACAGCCTATGGCAAGAACAAATAACAGGAAACAACATCATACAATTAAAATGTAAAGATTTGTCTGATTAGGATAGAAACTATTTACTTTCATACTACACAATTGGGAAATCCCACTGCTAAAGCCAATGGCAGGAGAAGACTATTTATCTCTGAGAAGGAAAGATAAAACTTAACATTCACTACCCTAAAAATGGTTCTCAGGTGCATTTTATAACCTAGTCAGACATTTTTACAGCCTTTTTTCTATATTTCCAAAGCTTTTGAACACACATGATAAAAATACAATGAGTAATTTTAATATTTTTAAGTGATATGGTGACATAAAGATATGGTAAAGATGAGGCGAGCAAGAGAGCATAAGAGAAAAATAGGAAAATGGAGACTTTACAGTTATTTAATACCAGCAATAGGAAGAATCTTGGCTCGGGAAAAAGCAATAAATCAGCCTATCACAAGAACACAGAGTATCCTCAGAGTTTGGGATGGTGAACTTACCTCTTTCTATGAAAAGAAAGCTAAACATTTGGATTCTTTGATGGACCTGAGGATATTCCCTTTGATTATGAAGATCATAATCCATCCTTTTCCCCTCCTGACTGCTATTAATTAAAATTGTACAGAAGGACACCCAACATTACGGGTGCTTTCTCTGTGTCTTATGATCATTTTGTGGCTACCAATTAATCACTTCGGCAGTATATCAATTATTCTGGGCACATGACCATCTCATTTTAATTTTTTTCCAGTCATTCATTCTTTATACCACTTCTCTTGTACAGTTTTTCATTGTCAATTTTTTGTAATCTAGTTATGTCTGAGGTGTGCCTTGGTGTATTGTTGTGTGAGTGACTCTCAACTTTAATTCTTAAGATTTTTGACTTCTAGATCTTAGCAAAATAACTGCCCCAACGTATCAATGTTTTTTCATTCACTTAATGTAGCATCACAACTTACTCTTGTAAAGATCATCTTTTGCTTCAAGAAGAAGCAATCTCGCCAAATACTCCCCCACCTTCTGTTCAATTCTGAGCAGACTTTTGTCTAAGATGCAAGTATTGATGAAACAACTCTATGGCTTGTCTATGTAATTGCATATCATATTCTAAACAATATAAATTCTTAATCCACCCATTTTTTTAAAAAAATTGGGGATAGTTAAGCTAAACTCTTTTAAGTGTTATTGTTCTCATTTAGAAGTTTCTACAGTGACTTGGTTGACACAATAAGCATGATATTTTCTGCAAACAGGAATATTAGAAGACCTTATTATCTAGAGAGAATCTTTCTTCCATGTGTGTTCTGACTTATATACATACTATCTATGCTCTGGCAGATGGCCTTGGTTAGCAGACACTTATCTTTTTCGTACCTCAGTCGATGTTAAAAATCACTTGGGCAACAAATACTATTAATAATTGATATTTACATAAAACTTTTAATTCAAAAAATTTTTGCATTTATCATGTCATTTAAGTCACATAACTATCTAAGGGAAGCACGGTGGTATCATGGCTTACATTGAAGCTAAGAAGACCTAAGTTCCAATTCTACCTTTGACACCAACTGGTGTAAGTCACTCTGGAAAAATTCTTCAACCTCAAAGATCTAGGCAACTCTCTGAAACTGCAAGTTGCAGAGAAAGTGCTGACTTGCATTAGTAGAGGACTTTCCTCATATAAGAGTTCTGTATACCAATGAACTTATAGGTCTAGTCCTTCTCCCTAAACTTTGAGCCACAAAAAAATAACCTTTATGAGATGGATGCCATATTTATGATTTTCTTTCTTTTATAGATGACAAAACACAAGCTCCAAGAAATTAAATTATTTGCCCACTATCACAGAACTAATAAGTGTTAAAGGCAAAATTTGAATACATCATTTAGGGATAGTATCATTTCCCACTGGCTTCATTTTCTTTTGAAATTATTTAGACTTCATCATGCCCTTATGCTGAGTACTTTCTCACACTCCCTTTTTAGCTGCCTTTTGTGTATGGCCTTTCTCCATTAGATTCTAAACTCTTGGAGGGCAGGCACTACCTTTTTTATGTTTGAATCTTCAGCAATTAGCACAGTACATGGTATATAGTAGGCACTTGATATACATTTATTGATTGACCTACTGACTGCAGTTCTTTCTATTCCAAGTTCAGCATTCTATTATTCCAAAGTGCCTCTCAAATTTATCTTTGTTGTTATATATTTTGAGACATCTTGTAAGGTTTTGGTACATTCATAGTATATGCTTTCTAGGAGAGCTTTAAAAGGCAGAATATTGCTATGCTGAATTAGTATTTTTTTTACAATAAACAAGCAACAAGCACAGTAAGCTCTTTTATTTTCTGTGCCTTTCTCTAATTTATGTACAGCACAAGATTTGATTTTCTGTAGAATATCCTTTGCAAAAGTCTGTCCTTTCTCATATCTTTATCAAGGATGTCCCGAATATGTGTAAATCGATCTCATAAGAAGTTTTAATAGAATTGATATATCACTAACCTTAAAATTAAGTTGTTTTTAGCATGGTTTTTCTCTGTACAAATGTGATCTAGTCCAGTTACACTTTCTACCACAGTTTCTTTTTATTATTTTTAAAATCTTATTTAATATTTTATTTTCCATCAATTACATGTAAAAACAATTTTAACTTTTTTTTTAATTTTTGAGTTCCAAATTTTCTTTGTCCCTCCCCCACTTTCTTGAGAAAGCAAGCAATTTGACATAGGTTATCCATGTATGGTTATGCCAAACACATTCCCATGTAAGCCATTCTGTGGAAGAAAACACAAACAAACAAAAAAAAACTCCCAAGAAAAGTAAAGAAATTAAAGAAAAAGTATCTTTGATCTGCACTCAGAATCTAGAAGTTCTTTCTCTGGAGATAGATAGCAACTAGCTAGGTTATTCACTGTAGATTATCATAGAATATTGTTGCTACTGTGTACAATGTTCTCTTGATTCTGTCATTTCACTTTGTCTTAGTTCATGTAAGTTATTCCACATTTTTCTGAGAGCATCCTGCTTATCATTTCTTAAAGCATGATATATTCCAGCAAAACCATATGCAACAACTTGTTCAGCCATTCCTCAATTGATGGACATCCCCTCAATTTCCAATTCTTTGCCACCATTAAAAGAGCTGCTATAAATATTTTTGTACATGTGGATCCTTTTTCTTTTTCTTTTTCTTCTTTATCTCTTTGGAATACAGACTTAATAATGGTATTTTTTGGACAAAAGGTGATGGGGTATAGTTCCGAATTGCATCCCAGCATGGTTGGATAAGTATACAACTTTACTAATAGTACATTAGTGTTTTAATTTTCCCACATGCCCTCCAACATTTGTGATTTTCCTTTTCTGTCATATTAACCAATCTGGCAGGTGTGACAAAGTAACTCAGAGTTGTTTTAATTTACATTTCTCTCATCAATAGTGATTTAGAGCCTTCCTTTAATATGATTATAGATAGCTCTGATTACTTTGTCTGAAAGCTGCCTGTTCATATCCTTTGACAATTTATCGATTATGGAATAGCTCTTATTTCTATAAATTTGACTCAGTTTATATATGTTTGAAAAAAGAAGTCTTTATCAAAGAAACTCTACATAATTTTTTTCACAGTAATGATTACCTACTATGTGTTACCCTCCATCCCACTTCTCCCTGTTTTTCCTCCTCTTTCCTTTTATCCTGTCTGTTCTCAAAAGCATTTTGCTTCTGACTTTTACCTCCCCCAACTGCCCTCCACTCTTTTATCTCCATTCTCTCCTACTTTCCTGTATGGTAAGAAAGATTTATATACCCAACTATGTATATTATTCTCTCTTTGAGCCAATTATGATGAGTGTAAGGTTCATGTGCTCCCTTCTCCACTTCTCCTACTTTCCCTTCCATTGTAAAATCTCTTTGAGGCCTCTTTTATGTCAGATAATTTATCCCATTCTACCTCTCACTTTCCCCTTCTTCCACTGCCTTCTTCTTTTTCATCTCTTATTTTTTTTCAGATAATCATACCCTCACATTCAACTCACACCTCTACTTCCTGTCCCTTTATATTCTTTCTAACTGCCCTAAAAATGAGAAAATTTTTAGGAGTTATAAATATAATTTTACCATATAGGATATAAATATAATATAAACATTTTTATAGAATATAAACAATTTAACTTTATTGAATCCCTTATCATTTCTCTTGCCTGTTTACCTTTTTATGCTTCTTTCCCATCTTGTATTTGCAAATCAAATTTTTATTCAGCTCCGGTCTTTTCATCAGGAATGCTTGAAAGTCCTCTCACTAACTGTCCATTCCCCCCTGAATGATTATACTCAGTTTTGCTGGGTAGATGATGATTCTTGGTTGTAATCCTAGCTCCTTTTCCCTCCATAGTTTCATATTCCAAGTCCTCTCATCCTTTAATGTAAAAGCTGCTAAATCTTGTGTTATCTTGACTGTGGCTCAGTGATATTTGAATTGATTCTTTTTGGCAGCTTGCAGGATTTTCTCCTTGATGTGGGAACTCTGGAATTTTGTTACAATATTCCTGGGAGTTTTCTTTTTTGATATCTTTTTCATGAAGTGATTGGTAGACTCTTTCAATTTCTATTTTGCCCTCTGGTTCTAGAATATCTGGGCAGTTTTCCTTGATAATTTTCTTGAAAAATGATGTCTAGACTGTTTTTTGATCATGGCTTTGAGGTAGTCTAATAATTTTTATATCAACTCTCCTCCATCTATCCAGGTCAGTTTTTTTTCAATGAGATATATCACATTGACTTCTATTTTTTCATTCTTTTTGTTTTCTTTTATTGTTTCTTGAGTTCTTATACAGTCATTAGTTACCATTTGCTCCATTCTAATTTTTAAGTAATTATTTTCTTCAGTGAGCTTTCGGATCTCCTTTTCCATTTGGCCAATTCTGCTTTTTAAAGTATTCTCCTCATTGGCTTTTTGGACCTTTTTTTTGACATTTGGGTTAGTCTGTTTCTTAAGGTGTTATTTTCTTCATTTTTTTTGTCATCTTTACCAAGCTGTTGACTTGTTTTTCATGATTTGCTTGCATCACTCTTATTTTTCTTCCCAATTTTTCCTCCACCTCTTACTTGATATTCAAAATCCTGTTTTGATCTCTTCCATGACCTGAGACCAACTCATATTTTTCTTGGAAGTTCTGGATATAGGAGCTTTGACTTTGCTATCTTCATCTTAATGTGTGTTTTGTTCTTCCTTGTCACCATAGTAAATTTTTATAGTATTTTCCCTCATTGTTTGCACATTTTACCAGCCTATTATTGATTTTTAATTGCTTCTTAGAGTGGACTCTGCTTCCAGGGTGGAGGGAGCACTGCCAAAGCTTCAGGGGTTTTGTGCAGCTGTTGACAGAGGTACTTCTAGGGACCTGTAAGTTTTCAGTTCTTCCAAGGTGGTATGATCTAAGTAGAGGTGTTTGCTACTCTCCTTATGCTCTCCCGTCCTATGCTCTGATCTGTGAGTGAACACAAGTACTCCTTTTTGCCCTGAAACTGTGAGGAGGGGCCCCACTCCACTGCTGCCACAAACTCTGCTATCCTAGTGTTTCTCCTCACCTTGGGACTGCCACCCAGGACTATGACTTGGATCCAAGTATGGGCAAACCAATAGAGTTCTGCTTTGGTGCTAGCAAAAAGACCCCTGTAATCTCCTTCTGACCAATTGTTTGAGTCACTTAGTGTCTATGGGCTGAGAGCCCTGGAAACAGCCATTGCTGCTACTGCTGCCACTGCTGCCACTGCTGATTCCATCACTTCTAAGGCCTGGTCTTGGTTTGTTGTGGCCAGGGCTGTGCTGGTGTGGCATGTGTTGGACTGTGCTCCACTCTCACACAGATGCAATAGAACTTTCTTGCTCACCTTCTAAGTTGTCTTTGGCATCTGTGGGCTGAGAGATCAGGAAACTGTCACTGCTGCCAATGATTCAGTCACCTCAAAGACTGCTCCAGGTTTGTTGGGGTCCAGTCTGTGCTGGCGTGGCCTGTACTGGACTGTTCTTCACTCTCACTCGGATGCAACAGATCTTTCCAGCAGATCTTCCAAGTTATCTTGGGCTGGAAATTTGTTTCATTCCATCTTTTTGTGGGTTCTGCTGCTCTAGAATTTGTTTAGAGTCATTTTTAAAAGGTATTTGGAGGGGTTTGGGGAAGAGTTCAGGTGAGTCCTTGTTTTTACTCCACCATCTTGGTTCTACCTCCCAATTCTGCTTTTCAAGACATTTTTCTCTTAATTGGATTTTTATGCTTCTTTTTAACCATTTGGCCTATTCTGTTTTTCTAAAGTGTTATTTTCTTGAGTATTTTTTGTGACACCTTTATCATGCTATTGGCTCTTTTTTCATGATTTTCTTGCATCACTCTCATTTTTCCTCCTAAATTTGACTCTTCCTCTATTACTTGACTTTTAAAATTCTTTTTGAACTCTTCCATGATCTGAGACCAATTCACATTTTTCTTTGAGGCTTTGGTTGCAGGAATTTTGACTTTGTTGTCTTCTGAGTGTGTGTTTTGATCTTTTTTGTCATCACAGTAACTTTCTATGGTCAGAATTTTTTCCTGTTTGCTCATTTTCCAGCCCATTTCTTGACTTTTAACTCTATGCTAAAGTGAGTCTCTCCTACCCAAGTGGAGGGGTCACTGTCCAAAGCTTTATGGGTCTTTTGCAGCTGTTTTCAGAGATATTTCTAGGGACCTGTAAATTTTTGACTCTTCTAAGGGGGTATGATGTAGGGAGAGCTCTGTTTACTATTCTTCTATACTGTGCACTGGTTTGTGAGCAACTGCATGCACTCTTTTCCACCCAAGAACCATGACCAGTCTCTCAGCTCTCTTGTGCCTGCAAACTCTGCTGTGCTAGTGCTCCTTCTCACACTTGGATTAAGACCCAGGACCAAGATTCAGATCCAAGTATAGACAATGCAACAAAGTCTTGCCCCTGGTATCAGCAAAGGGACCCTGTAATTCTCCTTCTGACCCTTTGTCTGATCTTCTTATCATTTGTGGGCTTAAAGGTCTGGAAATCACCATTGTTATCATTGATTCCATCTTCTCGAGGCCTCCTTCTGGTTTGCTAGGACTTGGTCTGTGCTGTGTCATCATGTGCTACACTATAATCTTCTCTCATTCTGGTGCAATATACCTTTCCTGCCAATCTTCTGTGTTGTATTGAGATGGAAAATTTTTTCACTCCATCTTTTTGTGGTTTCTGCCATTCTTGAAGTTGTTTAGAATCATTTAAAGCTATTTGGAGGTGTTTGAAGGAAAGCTTAGGTGAGTCCCTGCCTTTACTCCATCACCTTGGCTCCACTTCCCCCTATCATACTTTCTTTAACCCCATTTCAACTTCCACATGAACACAAAGAAGACAGCTAATGTTGTTCTCAGTTTCTCTATGTGTTTAATGGGGATCATAATGCCTATTGACTTCCTGACACTGTGTAAAACTTCAAATGTAGTAATGTATTTAAAATAATTTGAAAACTTCACCCCCACAAGTATAAATTATAGTCTACTCTCAAATCTCTTGTCCTGTTGTCACTCATGACTTACCAAAATCCAAATTTGTAGTTCCTCCTCTGTTTACTTTCTCTGTTCCTTTTCTAATGTGCTATTGAACACCCCGAAGGAAGTTATACAATTGTGCCATCAGGTCCACTATTATTTTATCTTGTCTGTTTTAAGATATTTACTACTGTATGGCTATCCCTTATTCTTCCCTAAATGACTATCACACTACCCACAGTGACTATATTAAACCTTTCTTCTGCCCTCAAGACTACATAATTTCTTTGCCCCCCTCTCTCATCAGTGGTCTTCAACTCCTACTATATTGAGAAAGTAGAAATAATCACTCAAAAGTTTCCTCTTCTCCCAAATACCATTATCTCAAAGGCCCAAAACATTATTTTTTATTCTCTCCTTATTCAGTAAGGAGACAAGTAATATTGTCTCCTTATTCAGTAAGGAGACAATCCTTTTCCTTGTAAAACCAGCCCCAGTAGCTATATTTTTGGTTCCATCCCCTAGAGATTTCACATTTCATCCTCTACCCCCTTTCCAGTCCCATTCTCTTTAGTTTTTTGATCTTTCCCTATCTGCTGGCTCCTGCTTCATTGCCTATAGACATGTCTGCTCTCCCCCATCTTTGACCTTACTATCCATTCAAGCTATAATCCTCTATCTTACCTCCCTAAAACAGCCAAACTTTTAATTAAGGAACCTTCTGTTCTTATGATCTTGATTTCATATTCTCCCCATCACTTTTCAACAATTTGTGCCCTTGTTTCTTACCTACATTTACTATCTTACACCTAGATGTGTCAGTGAAAACATGTGTAGAAGGTGGCCAAGATACCACATCTTGCAGAAAGATCCAGTTGTAGGAAATACAAAAAAAAAAAAGAGTGAGAGATGACGAATCATTTTTTTTGCAATAGATTAGGAATGTTAGAGAACACAATGGCAGAGGTTTTTAAACACTATGGAGGAGTAGGAGAGTGGAAGAGAAGAAGATTGTATTTTAAAAGTAAGAAGAGGAGATAAGAGTTTGTTAAACATAGAACTTAGAAGTAATCTAGGAAGTACTAGTTGAATAAGGCCCCACCCTCTTTGGTATTGAGGTGATGATGGGTAGAATCAGTTTATTCTTTCTCCAATTACCTGGAAGGAGGAGGTGGGGACAATAGGGAAACTGAGTCATTTGTTTGGGTTGACACATATCTGATGACTGAGTTCCCAGATATTTGACTTCAATCATATTCACTGTAGTTCTTTCACCTTGTCCAGTGGAGCCTGATGGTTAGTTGTTTTTCTCAGATGCTTTAGTGAAACAGAGCAGAAACATAGTTCTTCCAAACTAGGTACTGATATGTTATGGTGTGATGTGGCCTTCAAACATAGTCCCTAAAAAAGAACTCAGTTTGGAGCTCCATCCTCTTGGGTCTAGTAATGACAAAAGAAAGAGTAAGTGCTAAGGAAGGGTCCTACATAATAGCAGAAGCTCCCACTTACTTTAGCATTCAATGATTTCAGAGGGCTGAGTGGTTGTTGAACAGTGGTGGCAAGGGAAGAGCCTGAAAGTGGCCATGGGGATCAAGGATTATGCCAACTCCTCCTCTTCACTCATAGTTTCAGGTGGCATGAGAGAAGGAAACCATGTACTAGAAAGAGTGGCCAAAGATGCAGCATGTTCCAGAGGAAGTCAAGTTTCCATGAGTAAAAAATGAATGAAAGGGTGTGAAAGTAAGAGGTGTAGAATGAATAGAGGGTTGTTATAAACATAGTGTGTGTGTTCCATTGAGCACTATGTAACCCATAGATACCCAAAGGTACCCTAATCTTTCTTTGCTAGTAAACATGTCAAATATTTACTTTGTCAGGTCCAAAAATTCAGGTTAAGAGTTGATATTATAGTTAGTGAGATTGTTGTATAATATATGACATCTGGAATAGCATATTTCACTTTCTGGGGTTAGTATAATTTCTTTCAATAAATGACATTTCATCTGAACTATCTCGATGATGTACTACATTGATATTTAAAACTCAATACTATATGTCTTATATAACACTACAGTGTATTTAAATTTTGTTTCAATGTTCTTCCATGTCCCAGTGTACATGATGAAATGTTTTGATTTTCAGTTGTTATAAGCATCTAAAAATTGACATTTAAAATATTCAAAACAACTACATTACAGTACATTATGTATAAATACAAACATATTAATAAAACAAGAAAGCAGGGTGTGGGCCAATTTGTAGCCTGTAAGACATAATTTTACTGAAAACAAATAATGTGTTAAGTTCAGATGCCATCAAACTGACAATATGAACAACTAAAAGACAGAATTATTGCCAACAATTTCAATTTGTCTGATAATAATTGGGCAAAAAATGTGGTACCACCAGAGATTTTATTTTAGTACATTTCTTCAGAGAGAAACAGATCAAAAAGAAAAGTACATTCACTTTCTTCAACATATATGTTATTTTATTATTTTTTTGGTTAGGCAATGGGGTTAAGTGACCTGCCCAGGGTCACACAGCTAGTGTTATGTGTCTCAGGCAGGATTTGAACTCAGGTCCTCCTGAATCCAGGGCCGGCACTCTATGCACTGCGCCACTTAGCGACCCCTCCAGCATATATTTTAAAATGTATGTTAACATTAAATGATAAAAAATGAAAATACATTAAGTAATTCTTCCTCCACCCTTTTCCTCTTTTCATGGATCCATGAGTGCATGTCCTCCAACTAGGTAGATCACAAATCCTCTGTACTTTAGTAGGTCAAGTGATCACAGATTTATAGCTATAAGGGACTGCAGAAGTCACTAATCTAAGCCAATAGTTTTATACATGAGCAAAGTGAGGTCAAGAATGACATCCATAGTAAGTGGTAGAGCTAAGATATTGGAAGCAATTGACTCCCAATTGAGAACCCTTTTCACTATGACCCAACATCACTGATTGTTGTGACCATACAGTTTCTCATAATCTGGCCATCCCTCTGGCAGTGAGACTTTCTGGAATTAATTTTGTTGGTCATCAAATAATAGATGCAATGCTACTAGAAAATAAATGTTCAAAAAAGTGTAAGTGGCATGGGACCTTGATGATCATCTAGATTAGCTTTTTTATTTTATGCATGTAATATTTACATAACTGAGGAGCAAAAAAGTGAAGTGGCTCACTAATGATCACATATCTAATTAGTTTAGGTTTCTGAAAATTTGAGTTGTATTTGTGAATTCAAAAGTGACTACATCTATAAGGAATACAAAATCATTCTTCACCTTCTTTGCTTCTGGTTTTAGGTCAGATGACTCACAAAGCAGTAAAAATACTGTTCTGAAGAGTTTTTAAAAAGAGTAAATCCAACTCTCTAGACTTATCTAAAAGACAAATTCATTATTAATGAATCTAAATTACAAATTAAAGAAAACACATAGTGATTATGAAAATTGAATAAAGAGCACTTTGTACAATATTCAAAAATATCTATTTTTGCAACAAAGATGAAAGAACTTTTTTTAACCTACTGGTTAAACTCACTCACCTAGTGATGGTGGCTAAGAGAGAGATAAGGATTGGGGTGATGAATATGTGTGGACATCACTAAGATGGAGGAGCAAGGCTTTAATTATTTTGTCGCTCTTCAAAATGGACACTATCATTAACTATTTTAGAGTCAAACGTGAAGTCTTAATCTCCTACTCTCAATCTCCTTGATATTTTCTTGTCTGCCAGGGATGTATGGTAAGTGGCTATTTACCACTACTAAAGTGATATAAGTAACCTTTTGAGATGGATAGTATTTTCCTCACAGTGGCTGGCTATAATAATACTCTAATTTCACTTATCTTGTGATCAGGTATAAATATGCTGCTGCCTTAAGTCTCTCTCCACAAGATCTCAACTAAACTTCTAACTCTCTTTCTCTAAGTACATTGCGTTACCTCCGACTTTACTGACAATATTGAAGCACGCCTATCATTAGTTCCCTCATCCCTCTCTTCTCCACATCTATTCTGAATGTTCACTCATCTTATTCTTACTTCCTCTAGCCTCAGATGATAAAGTGGTCATTCTTTTTCTTTGTCTCTTTCTCTCTATGTCTCTCTGTGACTTTTCCATTTCTTTATTCCCTGCCTCTCTTGTCTCTCTCTGTCTCTGCGCCTATCTGTCTCTCTCTCACTCACAATTTGAATTCTCATTTTGCTAGCATATAATTTATTGCATGTAGAATATTCTGATAATTCTTTTTTTAATTCAATGTCCTCTGTTATTATTTCACCTTATTCAGTTGTTATTTATTTTGAATTAGATTTTTATCCTTTTCACTTTTGAACAGTTTAGCTAAAGTTTTATTGAGTTTGTTGGTCTTTTAAAAATTTAGTTTTTATCAGTTCTATAGAACTTTTTCCTATTTTGCCTATTTATGTTCTAGTTTTCAAGATTTTCTCTTCCATGTTTATTTTGAATTTGACAGCTTACTTACTACTTATTTTAATTTGCATGTTTGATTAATTAATCTTGTCTAGCTCATTATGTTTGCTCTCTGAGAAATAGTTTTTCATCTGAAGATTGCTTTAGATGCATCTCAGAAACTTTGGTATGTTCCCTTATTATCATTGTATTTCAAGTAGTAATCAATATTTTGTATTGTTTGGCAATTATTAGTTAATATGCAAATATTAAATCTCTACTAAGTTGTGCATTTTATTTGACTTGGTTTATTTTTTATCAGGGAATGGTGTCAATTGCCATTCCAATTACATTAGTATTTTAAAAATGTGTTTACATTTCTGCTTTTTTAAATGATAATTTAAATTTTTGTGTGTCCTACCATGTGGTCCCTTCTTCTAAACAGACCATGTGATTCTGAGAAATATGTATATTCTTTAATATCTCCTAATATAGTCATTACTTTAATTCTCCAATATAATCTTTAATAAAAAAAACATGTCTTTCAGATCTAAATTTTCCAACATTTTTGTTCAATTCTATATTTTCCCCTTTTGTTTACTTTTGTTAGATTTCTATAGTTCTGAGAGGAACTAGACAAATGAGGAGCATTAAACACTCCTACAATTAATGCTACTGTCTAGTTCTTTTCAATTCAGTTAACATGTGCTGTAACCTCATAAATGCTAGCAAACTTCCTTTTTCACAACATTCCAGATGCTCTTAAAAATACAGTAACATCATTTACAGTCTCAGTGGAGAGTTAAATAGCAAAGTAGGTGTTGATACACATAAATATATGAAAGATATATTGAAATTAGATGTAATATAACCTTAAAAGACATAAGCTTAGCATCAAGAGAGGAGGAAAGGAGGAAAGGCCTCATGAAGGAGGTAATACAAGCTGTCTTGAGGGAAACCAAGGATCCCAAAAGGCAGAGATGAGGTGGAAGTGGAAAGAATTTCCACTTCTGGGAATTCCCAGTGCAAAGCTGTGAAGGAAGAAGATGAAAGATCATGTATGAAGAACAGCAAGTAGGTCAATATGGCTGGACTACACAGTGTGTGGAAGAAGACTAGAAAAGTATGAAGGGATGAGGGTGTAAAGAATTCTGAATACTAAGAAGAGGAGATTTTATTGGATCCTAAAGGGAATAAGGAGCCACAGGTATTTATTGAATATGGAGTGGCATAAACTTAACCATTAGAAAAGCCACTTTGGTAGGTTTATGAAGGATTAATTGGATTCAAAAGATAGTTGAGAAAGGGAGCTCAATTAGGAAGCTACTGCAATAGTCCAGCAAGAGGTGATAAAGGCATAAAATGGAGTGTTTTTTGTATGAATAAAGAGATGATGTCTATAAGGGATGTAGTAGAGATTAAAGTTACAAAATTGGTACCTGATTAGATATGTGCTCTGAGACTGAGTTGTCAAAGACAATATTAAGATTTTGAGTGTGGGTAACTGAAATGATACCAGTAAGGATGATGCCATTAATGGTAATAAGAAAGTTGAGAAGAGGGGAGAGTTTTAGAAAAAAAAGATAGTTTTGTTGTTTTATCCACATTCAGCTTGAGATATCTATAGAGTCAGTTTGAAATGTCCAATAGGCCATTCTTGATCATTCAATCAACAAAAAGTTATTATGTCTTGACAATCTGCCTAATGGAGTTCAGTTGTTTTAGTCATGCCCAACTCTTTGTGTCCCCGTTTGGGTTTTCTTGACAAAGTCACTTGAATGGTTTGCCATTTCCTTCTCTAACTCATTTTTGCAGGTGAGGAAAATGAGGCAAACAAGGTTAAGTGACTTGGCCAGGTTCATATAGCAAGTCAGTGTCTGGGCTGTAATTGAACTCAGGTCTTCCTGACTACAGGCCCAGCACTTTATCCACTGTGCTACCTAGCAACTCTGGTATGAGGGTTTGCTGAGCCTTTTTCAGCACTGCTCATCGTCTTTTTGTATCCAACCTTCACCCAGCTCTCAGCTGTGGCTCCAAAAAGCTGGAGCATGCACAGTGGCCACACTCCAGTAAAACTTCTCAGCAAATGGGCTAAACCAGGTTGAGGGTAATCAATAGAGCCTCAAAACTGTTGGTTAGTTTAGGAGGATATCTATCCCAAGCATGTGAAGACTTTCCCCAGTAGAATGGGGAAACAGTTTATTCCAATGGCCATGAAGACAGTTAAAGCAGACACCATGGAATGTTTAAGGCATGGTCAAACATCAAAGGTGCCAAAGTCAGCCATTGCATCCCAAGCCATTGTCAGTTGTCATGACTTTTGTCATTTCACTGGAATTCCATGACTCAGACAGAGTGAGGCTTATGACTCTGTACAACTCTGTCTCATTTAACTCTAATTCAAAGCAAGTCAAGACATCATCCCCTGATTTCATTTGTCTTTTTTAAAATGAAGAACAAACAGCAAGATATTATATTCCTATTATGTGGTAAGTATTATGTTGAGTATTGGAGAATAAAGAATATAACTTGTATTCCAACAAATCATTGATATGAGTATGGGTATAGACATGAAACTTACTTTCATATTTGTAAGGACCTCTTAGGATCTGAATGTAGATCTTTAGTTTATCCATTTACCAAGGGTTGGTGTCTATTGATGAAAGCTGACTCCAAATTAATTCAGAGACAACAAGTGTTCCATAATTCTCTAAAAGATAGCCAAGTCTATCAAGAGATATCTTTCCTTTGCATAGAGGAACATATGTATCAGAAATTACACAATCTTGAGGCTCCCCAATTTAGAGCCCTCAACTGGATAATTAGAGAATCTTGTATAATCCTTGACTATTGTATTTTTTGCTCTGAGATAGATTTGAAATAGAGGGAAGCCGTATTTAAGCTGGCATCTTAACCTCCACTGTATCTTCCAGCCATGAATCCCAGTCCAATACCTTTGGAAATATTATGATATACACTTAGTGCATGTTCAGTTTTGCCCTACACCTCTTCATCAACCATCTACCCTTGTTGTAGAAGTCCTTCATAAGGTAATCTTGCTAAAGGTCCCATGCAGTTCCTGTTGACTGAATCCCTCAGAAAGATAACACATGATTACACCCATTGCATGAATAGCCTTTATCATACTCATCATTGAAAGACAAAATAGTAAAATGTAAAGACCTTTGGAAGTATAGACAGAATCCCATTAAAACCTGGTTCCTATGTACCTTTCCAATCTTTTTTACACCTTAGTCCCCTTCATATGTACTATAATTCAGTGTCATCCTTGTTGTTCTTTGCATGTGACACTCCATCTCCCAACTGGGTATTTTCATTGGCTGTCTCCTAGACCTGGAATTCTCTCCTTCCTTATCTCTGCCTCCTTATTTCCCTGTCTTCTTTCCAGTCTCAGCTAAAGTTCCATTTATGAGGCTTAAATCAGATGATGGCAACTACAAATTATTTGCAAATAGAAGGTTTATTATTCCAGTGATACTGCTTGCCCTCCTTTTCCCATTTCTTGTATCACCAACAATTTCTATTTGGGAGATTTAACAAAATAGTTGTGGGAAATGCTATAATAATATAACAATTCACTGGTTTTGTGCCAAATAGAAATGCTTATACTTGTAGTGTTTAGAGGCCTGAGCACAAAGATGTAGTTTTGATTAGTAACAAAGGTTAGAAAAAGGTATAGGAAACAAAGCAGAGAGGAAAAAGTGGTGTCAGAGGGAGATTCTGATACTGTTATGCTAATCAATCTCATTGCCTTGTGATGGAGGAAGAGGGAAATAACCTATTGAAACATCATGCAAGGAAAAAAA
Organism: Vombatus ursinus; assembly: GCF_900497805.2. Taxonomy (NCBI): domain Eukaryota; kingdom Metazoa; phylum Chordata; class Mammalia; order Diprotodontia; family Vombatidae; genus Vombatus; species Vombatus ursinus. The sequence goes on along the minus strand of NW_020954570.1, from coordinate 15,391,029 downwards.
CCTTTTATGCTAATTGGCTTCATAGATGAAAATCAATGGCTCATTAGTTCTAACCATATCATTGTGCACAGACAAATCATGTTTGTTGGAATAGTAAGTGACATTATAGTCAGTGTGGCTTGTCACACAGAGAAAACTCGTTTCAACCTTTATTACCTTGGCCAAACAAACATTCTTCTTTACACTAGGGGACATTGAAATCATCTTTTCTATGAATGATAGATGAAATCCAAATGTTCAGGACCAAAAATGGACATATGGGAGCTTGGAGCTCATAGTCTGAATCTCAAGTATGAGAACCTTTAGATACATTCTCACTGTAGTTCCTCTCAATATGACCTAATCCAGTCTGCCACTTATTTCAAATTTTCTTACTTGAATTCTGATTGAACTATATGAAGATAAAGACTATTTCCCCAGTTTTTTTCCTGTTTTGCTAGACATCGGTCAGGGTATGGCAGGCAAAAACTTATGGTCCAAGATGAGGTCAATTTTCACCAGTAGTCACAAACCTCTACTCAATGGACCAGCTAAAGTCCTACAAAGGACCAGTTTGATGCAAAGTCAGTACCAAAAGGTTGTAGCTGAAGGTAAAGAGCTGTCTTTGGTTACAAATGAGGACAACATGAGCACACATATATTAGATGTAGTCAAGAAGTAAATGCCAACTTAGTTCATAAGAAGCTGATGTCTGCTGAAGCAATTCTAGGAAATAAAGTCAGAGAAAGAGATAGAGGTCACTCCAGGCCCCAAGGACTTTGAGCCTGACCTCATCACCAGTCCTTTATGGATCCTTTCCATCTGGACTTAAAATCAACTAGAAGACATTTTGGGAATTGAAGATGTAGAGTGCCCTCCTGTGCTGGACAGAGGACACCAAGTGACATTTGAAATAAAAATACATCTGTGGGCTGATTAATATACAATGTTTTGAGGAAGATTCACTAAGAAAATCTTTGTTAATAATAAGAATAACTAGTAATGTATGACTTTAAGGCTTACAAAAGCCTTTAACATTTATCATTTTACTTGATACTCACAACAACCCTGGGAGGTGGGTGGTGTCATCCCCATTTTACATATGAATAAACTGTGAAGAAACAGAAAGTTTTGTCCAGCATCATAAAGCTAGTCAATACCTGAGATAAGATTTGAACTCAGATCTTCCTGATTCCAAGTCCTAATTCTATGCACTGTGCTACCCAGCCACCCGATTATTCTCAAAATGAAGGTGAACAGTGAGACTATGGTCTCCAATGATTGGAACCAATTTCCAGACCATTCAAGTTATTAACTGAATAATGTAAGCAGCTAAGTAGGGCTCAAGAACTGAATATATTGGCAATTCAGGCCTTTCATGGAGAAATTTACAGTGAATGAGAGAAGAAAGTGATGGTAGTGAACAGCACAAGAATACTGATTTCCTGGAATACATTCAGAGAAGTCTCATTTTCATTTTGTTGAATTTCTAGGAGTTAGGTAGTGAATAGAGCACTGGGCCTGGAGTCAGTAAGACTCTTCTTTATGAGTTCAAATATGGCCTCAGATACTTACTAGGTGTGTAACCCTGGGCAGGTCACTTAACTCTATTTGCCTAAGAGTTTCCTCATTTGTAAAATGAGCTAGAGAAGGAAATGGCAAACTACCCTAGTGTCTTTGCCAAGAAAAGCACAAATGTGGTCACGAAGAGTCAGATGTGACTGAAATAAGTGAACAACAACAATAACAAAAGAATTAAAATGTTCATTCAAGGAGATTCTTATTAATAGGACAGGAATGTTCTTATTGAAAGGGTAAAATGTAGGATGTACTTTAAAAAGTAATGCATAGCATTTGCCTCATTTTCTCCCAACATTTTTGAGAGTAGTCAAGGATATTGCCTTGATGAAAGATCTCAAAAATTCTCTCCACCTCCCCCGCAAAACACACACACACACACACACACACACACACACACACACATACACACAAAACACCTCTTTGGTTAATGGTTTTATCACAAAATCCCAAAGTCTGGGTGTATTGCCCAAAATAGTGAGAAATGAATGGGGAAATATGAGTATTTGTAGATGAATGGACTTTGATCCAGGAAGTGAATGAACATTACTGGACATATGCAATTGATATTAACTGATCCCTATGGCAGAGAAAGACTAGGAGAAAGTAGGTATCTACTCAGATAGATTCTATCAGTTTAAAGGCATTCCCTAAAGAATCTCAGAGACTTTCAACCTTTTTCAAAGGATTAGCAAGAAGGTAGTTAGAGACACAGCCTAAGTGGAAATTTTTTTGGATTTGAATTATCTCAATGACAATGTAATAACTTGGGAAAAACACATAAAAATCTTGGATTGACCAGAAAAAGGTGTACTGGAGTTATTATCATTATCAATTGACAAGTGGCATTTTGGCAGATCCTCAAGTACATAACTCAAATAATATCTCAGACAAGACAGAAACAGAATTGGTCACATTCAAAGAAATTTGGAGACTTAAGAATTCCTCAAGGATTTGTTGGCCATTGGTGCAAATCAGAATTCAAGAGCCTTAGAATAATAGCAGTGCTTTCAACACTGTGCCTGTAACTGTCATACTGGCAAGCGACACCAATGGAAATGTAGCCTGGCAACTGTTCCTATATATGCCAGAGCCACAGATACTGGAAATCCTATAAAGATAATTCTTGCTACAGAAGTTCTTGACATTGTCATAAGTCTCAATATCAGAAATTGATAAGATTTTAACATTGGAAATGACATTAAAGAAAAGGTATCATCACTTTTTTGCCATAGCACTCTAAGGATCATGTGATTTTTTCATTTGACTTGCAACTGAAAACTTCCATGTGTGTAGTCTCCTTTATTAGAATGAATTTGAAATCTAATTTCAATCTTTCTTGAGAGCAAGGCATGCCTTACTTTTCTATTTGTATCTCCATTGCTAGTAAAGTGTTTTATTAAATACATTATTTATTTATTTTAAACATTTTTTCTTTGTAAATTTTGAGTTCCAAATTCCCTCCCTGCCTTACACCCCACCTCTATCCAATGAAAAGGCAAGCAAAATGATTGTAATTATACTTGTAAAATCATGCAACACACTTTCATATTAGCCATATAACAGAAAGGCAAAAAATCATAAAGAAAGCAAGAAAATTATGTTTTAATTTGCATTCAGAGTTCACTGGCTCTTTATCTGGATGGAGAAAGCATTCTTTTCATCCTCAATACTTTGGAATTGTCTTGGATCATTGTACTGCCAAGACTTTCACAGGTGATCATCATTACAACATTGCTGTTACTGTGCCAAATGATCTCATAGTTCTCACTTCAGTGTGCATCAGTCCATATAGGTCTTGTCATGATTTTTTTTCGAAAACTGCCCCTCTCATCATATCTAATAGCACAGTAGTGCTCCATCACAATCATATACTGCAATTTGTTTAACCATTCCCCACTTGCGGAGCATCTCCTCAATTTCCAATTCTTTGCTACTCCAAAAGAGCTAGTATAAATATTTTTCTATGTATCCATCCTTTTCCTTTAAAAAAATGTCTTTGGAATATAGAAATAATAGTGTTATTGCTGGGTCAAAGGATATATATATATATAAAATTTTACAAACCTTTGGACATAGTTTCAAATTGTTCTACAGAATGGTTGAGACTGTTCACAACACCATCAACAGTTTATTATTGTACCTATTTTTCCTCATTTCCTGCAGTATTTGTCATTTTTTGATAGGTATGAGGTGGAACCTCAAACTTCTTTTAATTTACATTTCTCTAATCTATAGTGATTTAGAGCATTTTTGTTTTTTTAGTGAGGCAATCGGGGTTGAGTGACTTGCCCAAGGTCACACAGCTAATACGTGTCAAGTGTTTGGTCTGAGGCCAGATTTGAACTCAGGTCCTCCTGACTTCAGGGCCGGTGCTCTATCCACTGCTCCACCTAGCTGCCCAAAAGCATTTTTTCATATGATTATGGATTGCTTGATTTTTTTTTCTTGAAAACTCTCTATCCATTTCCTTTGACCATTTATCAACTGGGGAATAGAACTTTTTTTTATAAATTTGTCTGAGAAACTTGCTGTAAAAATATTTATATTACTTTGTCTTTTAGCAAAATGTAGTTTCCCTGGTTATTTCTTATAATTAAGCTACTTTTGCTTTTGCTTTGTCTGAGATCATCATTGCTACTACTGTCTTTTTTACTTCAGCTGAATGTAGTGTTATAGATTTTGCTCCAGCCCTTTATTTAACTCTCTGTGTGTCTTTCTGTTTCAAGCCTGTTTCTTTTAAACAACACATTGTCAGATTACAGTTTTTATTTCATTCTGCTATTCTGTTTTATGGGTGAGTTCATCTCAGTCACATTCACTGTTATCATTATTGTGTATTTCCCTCCATCCTCTTTTCTTCTTTTATCCTTCTCTCTCTTTTTATCTTTTCTCTTTTCAAAAGTCTGTTTTACTTCTGACCACTGCCTCCCTTAATCTGCTCTTCCTTTTATGATTCCCCCTTCTTTCCCCCTTCCCCTCCTATTTCCCTATTGGGTAAGTTAGATTTCTATACTTAACTGGGTGTGTGTATGTGTGTGTGTGTGTGTGTGTGTGTGTGTGTGTATTTTCTTTGAACTAATTCTGATGAGAGTGAGGTTCAAGCATTGCCTGCCATGCTCCCATTTCCCTCTCTACTATTACCCCCCTCCCATTCTACATCTCTCTTACCCCTTTTCCCAGTACATCCATCTTTCTCATCCTTTCATTTTTCTGGGATTATCAGACCCAAGCCCTTTATCTGTGTAGACTTCTACCTCCCCTAATAATAATGTATTCTTAGGAGTTATGTGTATAATCTTCCCATAAAGAAATGTAAACAGTTCAAACTTATTGAGTCCTTTATGATTTCTCTTCCATGTTTACCTTTCTACACTTCTCTTGAGTCTTGTACTTAATATCAATTTTTTTATTCAGTTCTGGTCTTTTCATCAGGGATGCTTGAAAGGCCTCTGTTTCATTAAAAATCCATTATCCCCTGAAGAATTATACTCAGTTTTGCTGGCTACATTATTTTTGGGTTTAATCCTAGCTCCTTTCCTTCTGGAATACCAGATTCCAAAAACATCCCCCCCCCCCATTCCTTTAACATGATCCTGACTGTGGCTCCATAATATTTCAATTTTCTTTTCTGGCACTCGAAGTAATTCTTCTTTGACCTGGGAGCTGAGGAATATTCCTGGGAGTTTTCATTTTGGTATTTCTTTTAGGAGGCATTTGGTGGATTCTTTTAATTTCTATTGAAACTGGGCAGAATTCCTTGGTAATTTCTTGAACTATAACGTCTTGGCTCTGTTAAAAAGTATGGCTTTCAGGTAGTCCAATTATTCTTAAATTATCTCACCTTAATCTATTTTCTACATTATTTTTTTGCCAATTAGAGATTTCATATATGCTTCTACTTTTTTATTTTTGATTTTAATTCTTTCTTGATTTCTCTGTAATAAGCATCCACTTGCCCAATTCTAATTTATAAGAAATTATTTTCTTCAGTACCTCTTTCCATTTGAGCTATTTTGTGTTTCATAGAATTTTTTCTTCAGTGAATTTTTGTGCCTCTTTTACTACCAATTCTCTTTTTTAAGGTGTAATTTTATTCAGTATTTGGTATCTTTTTTATCAAGCTATTAATTCACTTTTTGCAATTTTCTTGCATCACTCATTTCTTTTCCTAATTTTTCCTCTACCTCTTTTATCTCTTTCTGTAATGCTTCCAGGAATTCTTCTTCGGTTTGGGTCCAATAAGGATTTTTATTTGAGGTTTTGCTTGTAGCTGTTTTCACATTGTTGTCTTCTTCTGAGTTTATTCCTTGGTCTTTCCTGCCACTGTAATGGCTTTTCATGGTCAAGTTCTTTGTTGTTGTTGTTTTCTCATTTTTCTAGCCTATTTCTTCCCTTTGAAATTTATATTAAAATTAAGCTCTGCTTATCTGAAGTTGGAGAGATATTGTCCCAAGCTTCAGTCTTTTTTTGTACTGCTATTTTCAGAGCTAGTACTGGGATGCAAGTTTTTGGTGCTTTTAAGGTGTTGTGATCTAGGGAGAGATGTGGTCATTGCTTTTCTGGTCTGCACTCTCATTTTTACCCAGAAATTGACCCTGCTTCCCTGCAGCTACAAGTGCTAGCATTCTTCTTTGTCTTGGACCCTGTGACAAGGTCCCCTGCTCTCCTGAAGCCATAAACATTAGATCTTTGAAATGAAACCAGGACTCCTGCTCCTTTGTATCCCACCAGAAATGCTCATCTCTATGCTGAACTGAGACTCAGAACTGTTCATGGGCAATAGAATTGCCAATGGCACCAGCTCCAGACAGTGCCAGCAAAGGGTTGCTTTTAATTTCTTTCTGATCACTTGTTTAACCCTCTTACCATATCTGGGCTCAGAGCTCCAGAAACTGCTGCTACTAATGCTACTGTTGCAAGTGTCATCACTACCCATTCCTTGTGCTTTTGCCACACTCTGAGCTGGCTCGCACTCCAGTGTCACAGAGTTCTTTTGCTGACCTCCTAAGTTATTTTAAGCTGGAAAAAATTCATTCTGATGTTTTTATTTACTTTGCTGCTCCAAAATTTGACTTGCAACATTATTTTAAAGCTGTTTAGAGGGGAAGGTTGGGAGAATGTAGCTGAGCAACAGCCTGTACTCTGCCATCTTGGCTCCCTTTATAGTAGAGTGCTTTGCTAATACTAGGTGCTTAATCAATGCTTTTACTCATTCATTCAGAACTATGGTGCTACTTCTAAGTCTATCAATGACCTCATGTGTAGATGTATATTTAGGAAGGCCAAGAAAGATCAATCTGCCCTAATTACTTCAACACTATTTGGAGTATAAATTACTTTGCCTTCAGTTTACTCTCTTTGATTTCCTACCAGTGTTGGTGTAGATGCTTTGTCCCTCAGGTCATATGACCAATGCTATATTGATATTAATCAAACAATCAATCAATAGCCATTTAATATGTGCTTCTATGTATCAAGTGCTTTACTATGGAGATATGCATACAAAAAAATGAAATAATCCCTACTTCCCAGAGCTTACATCCTAACACATAAGGAAAAATGCATGTAGAATAAATTTAAAAGGAATGGCTACAAATAGCAAAATAGTTAAATAGAAGATAATAAATTAGCAATTGGGGGGATCAGGAAAGGCTTTTTACAAAAGGTGGTATTTGTGCTAGATCTTGAAGAAAAAGAGGGATTGTATAAGGAAGAGGTGAGAAAGGAGTATATTCCAGGCATGGGGAAAAGTAGAGAGCAATGAGAGGAGTGTCCTGAGTGAAAAACAAAATAAAAACCTTTTGGATGGATCCCAAAGTATAGTAGGAGAGCAATAGGTAAAATAAGGATGAAAAACTAGGCTGGAGTCATATTGCAAATGGTTTTGAAAGCTAAAGAGAGAGGTGATTCTAGAGGATATAGGGAAACCCTGGAGTTTTGTTTTTGCTTTTAAGTAGGGAAGTGACATGATTTGTTCTGCGTTTTAAGGAAAATCACTTTTCCACCTAGGTTATAGACATACTCAAGTAGGAATAGACTCTATACATGGAAACTTCCTAAAAAGGCTATTGCAATAATCTAAATAAGCAGTGATGAGGGCTTGAACTAAAATTGCAGTTGTATAAATAGAGAAGGATTTGGATGTGAGAAACATCTCACATCAGGTATAAATGGTGACATTTGGTACCTGATTGGATACATGGGGTGAAGAAAAGTGAGGAAACAAGGATGATAACTGAGGATAAGAACTTGAGAGATTGGACAAATGATGGTAAGGTCATTGGACATAGTTTGGAAGAGTGGTTGATTTTGGGAGAAAGATATTAAGTTATATGTTGAACATGTTGGATTTGAGTTGTTTCTGGAATATTTAATAGGCAGCTCTTAATACTGGATTAAAGGTCAGAGGACTTATGACATGCCTAGAATTGCCTAGAGGGCTAAAAGTAACCCATGAAAACCTGGGAGTTTAGCCACAATCAGAAGGTATTTTACTGAAGACTTTAGGACTTCCACTAGAGTTTGCCACATGAATTTGGGAATTTTGGTTCATTGAACCAATCCTCTTTATCTCATTTGTCCTTACATGACTGGTAATGATAACAAACACATGATGAAGAACTCTGAGATTTCTACAAGCCATGAAGTGAAGAAGTGAACTTCAGTGACTCGAGTTTCATTCCCTTATTATTGGGGAAATGTTAAAAAAATTAGTTTTATGCAATGACACAAATCTATTGGATTATAATTGAACTCATTGTAAAGAGATAAATAAACAAAAAAGTAACAGAATATAAAAAATAAACAGAAGGCATGGCCTCCAGATATAGTAAATAAGTTAAGACATTTATTATTAAATACTATAAAACAAAGGAAAAAGGTCAAACACTTGATGAGACTGAGGATCCTATAGAATTTGAGAACAGGGAGTGACAATATACTGTTTCTGAGTAGCTCAAAAAAGAAATGAAAATTATGAAAATTTAAAAGTTATGACTTGTACAGCAAAAATAATTGGTGGAATAGAGAAAAATGTGAATCTGTGATGGCAAGAATCATCAAAGAAACAATTGAGAGAACAATAATTTAGAAATGCAAATACATGGATTTGAAAGTTAGATTAGAAGAAGAAACAAAGGCAATGACATTAAAAGAAGATATGCTTACTATCCAAGCAAAGGACACAAGTTTTGAAGTCATAATGTGCAGAGAAAACCTAAGGCTCATAGGTCTAACAGAAGAATATGACAAGATAAAACACCATAATGAAGGAAATAATAGAAGAAAACTTCCCAGGACTTCTGAACACAGAAAATTAAATTTTAATAGAAACAATTCAAAGATCTCCTTCAGAAAAAAAAAAACAAAACCTAAGGCTACAAAATCCCAGGCATAGTGGTTAAATTGGGTAATTGAATTCAGTAACAAAAATTTTTTGCAAGAAATCAGGAAAAAGATCTTCAAATGCAAAGGAAAGGAAATTCATATAAAAGACTTTTCTGCATCCACCAAAAAACATGAGAGAGAATGAAATCATGAATTTCAATGAGCATTGGAGGTCAGGATGCAATCCAGGGTGACCTACCTTGCAAATTTGAGCTTAACTATGCATGTTAAAATATGATATTTAATTATAATATATAGTTCGAAATATTTTTGGAAAGATAACCACAGTTGAAGAGATTATTTGTTTCTTGAAAACCCCAATCAACACAAATGAAGAATGGGTGAATAAATTCAACAGATAAGGACAGCAACAGAGTGACAATAGAAACCAATAAGAGACTTCTTTACAAATGTTCACAAAGAGACAGAGGTGAAGGCAGAAATCTGGTGGCAGTAACAGTATAGAGGTGAACTATCAGAATTATGGAAATAATTAGGCAACACCCTGACCACTCTGACCAATCATTATTTTTATGTGGGACTAGATAAAAACAGAGGATCCATGAGAAGGAAGAAGGAGGATATAGAGCAGTTTATGATGTGCTGAGGTCAAATCAAGGGCTAGCAATGAGGGGAAGGTTATCTCTGTAATCTCAGAAGGAGATGATTCTATGGGAAAATTGGAGAGGTGAGAGAAAGTTTGAAAAAGCGGTAAAAGGATGGAAGTTCTGCTTTAGTGGTAGGAGGGGATTGCACTAATGAATGTTCCTGTGGGTGAAGAGAAATGGTCTGTGAAGGGGTATTGACTTTACAATGGCTGTGACCTGGGAGATTTGATGTTACACAAGCCTCCTCAGCCTACATTGGGAGGGTAGGAGTTCGATCCTCAGGGGCAACGGCACCTGAGTGAGTAGGAAAATATGGACAAGGGGAGGAGATTTTTAGACAAATAAGAATTAAGAAATAAAGGAAGGCATAAATCAATGGTGGGTTATATAACAAAGAATGTGATAGGAGAGGGGCCCTATCATGAAGTACTATACTCTAGGACATCTGCAATAATTGGCACTGTTCGGGGAATGAGACACAATGGAAATGGGGAATGCATGGGACAACTCTTACAAGGCAGTGATAGAAAAAGCCTAGAAGGGATAGCCTAGAATGAATACCTTGGAAGCTTTGATTGAATGAGGAATAGAGAGAAAAGAGAGAAACCAGATAATTTTAGGGGTAATGAATCAGAGATGAGGATCCAGAGTAGACTTAAAAATAGATGAATAATGAAAAGAGTGAGAAAAATCTCTTTTGGAAAGGAGCACAAAAGTGAAATTGAAAAACTAATGAACAATATTAGTTGAAGGGGAGGAGAAGAAGGGATCTATTTGACTGAGGGGGAGAAAAGGAAGGGGATTATATAACCAGATAGTTCTGTTATTTTTATTTATTATTTATTTCATTAGTTTAATTGATTTATTATTCATTGTATTTATTATAAATGTATTTCTGTTACTTTTAAAATGTTTAGTTATATTTTATTTAAATATTATATATTTATATTTTAATTAAATGGAAAGGCAACTAGTAAATAAACCTCAAGGGGAAAAGGGTAACAAATAAAGGTGGAAAACAAGAGTGAGGAAGAGAGAGCATATGTTCACAAAGTCACCTTTGAACAGAGTCAGCTTGAAGCAAAAGTTTAAATTATGTAACTTGAAGAAACATAATTGTTGACAACAGAAAAGGGAAACAAATCATAACTTAAAAACCCTCAATATTAAGAGATAAATGGAGAAAAATGTAGACCCAACTTATAACTTTAAATGTGAATAAATTAAATAATCCAATAAAATAAAAAGAATAATTGATTGAATAAGAAACAAGACCCTGTAATGTTTTACTTACAAGAAACATACTTAACAAAGAGATTTAAGAAACCCTGAGGGGAAATAAAACATTATTATGCACCAAGTGAATCCAAAAAATCATTAGTTGCCAAAAGTAAAAACAATTATTTTAAAATTTAAATTGACAAATAAGAACATCATATTATTATGAAAGGGGTCATAGACCACGAACCAATATTGGTAATGAACTTATGTGTTCTAAATGCCCTGGTATCTAAATTCATAAAGGAAATATTATCTGAGCTTCAAGAAGACAACGAAAATTAAACAAGTCTGACAGGAAATATCAATCTCTCTCTCTTGGTTTTGGATATATTTAACAGAAAGATAAACATAAGGGAATGAAATTGAACAAATTTCTGGAGAAATGAATTAAAAGTCTGATAGCATCCTGTAAATGGGATAGCAAAAGAAAATAAGCATTTCTCAGTAACACAGGGAGCTTATAGAAAAATGACCATATATTAGGGCACAGAGACATTGCAACCAAATGAAAAAGGCAGAAATAGTTAATACATCTTTTACTGACAGTAATGCAATAAAAATAGTAATTGATTCAGGGGCCACAAATGAAAGACACAGGCCCAAATAAAGACTTACTGATGAAATTTTAATAGTTATTGGGTCAGAGAACACATCATAGAAACAATTAGTAACTATAAAAAGAAAATGGTGATGATGAAACAACATACTAAAATTTCTAGGATACAACTAAAGCAGTGTTCAGTGTGACAATCATATCCTTACAGGCATGTATTAACAAAAGTGAAAAAGAGAACAATAATTAACTGAATATGCATATAAAAATGAGAAAACTAACAAATAAGCCTAAAATAAACAGAAAACAGGAGATATTAAAAAAGAAACAGAAAAAAGAAAAATAAGAAATAAAGAATGCCGTACAAATGGTGAATAAAACTAAAAGCTGGTATTTGAAAAGACTAATAAAGTTGACATATGACTAATAGTCATTCCCCAATCGATAAATGGTCCAAGAATAGGAATAAACAGTTCCTAAAAAAACTGAAATGTATTTCTACATGGGGTGGGAAATTGTTCCAAATCACTATTAAAAAGAGAAATCCACATTAAAACAATACTGAGGTTTCACTTTATACCCTGAAAATTTGGGAAAATGATCAAAAAAGGGTAGCAATTAATGTCAAAAGGTATATGAGAGGATAGGCACATTTATACATTGTTAGTGGAATTGTGAAAAGGTAGAACGATTTTGGAAAGCAACTCAGAATAATCCAAATAAAGTGGCAAAAATGTCCATAGATTTTGAACCAGAGACCCCATTACTGGGTTCCCCCAAAGAAGGCATCAATAAGAAAAGAGTACCCATATGCTCCAAAGTATTTATAATAGCACTTTTGCAATATCAAAAAATTAGAAACAAAATAGATGCCTATGAATTGGGGATTGACTAAGCAAATTGTGGCACATGAATGAAATGAAATATTACTATGATTTAAGAAACGTGTGTAATGAACACAGAAAATCATAGAAAGATCTGTATATGAGTTGATGCAGAATAAAGAAAGCAAGCCAAGAAAACAACATACACACTAACTACCATAATGTAAATGGAAAGAACTACAGCCAAAAATAAAAAATAAATGTAACAAAATTATAAAGATCAAACAGAATTTGAATAAAGAGATATGAGAAGGCATCCCCAACCTACCCATTTATGGAGATAAGAGGTCCAATATTATTATATATTGAATGTGCTTTTCAGACTTTTTCAGTGTTTCAATGTATCAATTGGTTCTGATTTTTTTTTCTCTCAAAAAATATTATTTGTTGCATTTTTGGCAGAGTTGTGAACTGATCCAACCATTCTGGAGAGCCCCAAAGGGCTACAAAATTGTGCATACCCTTTGACCCAGTAATATCACTTCCAGTTCTGTACCCCAAAGAGATCATAAAAATGGGAAAAGGACCCACACGTACAAAAATATTTATAGCAGCTCTTTCTGTGGTGACAAAGAACTGGAAATTGAGAGAATGCCCATCAACTGAGGAATGGTTGAACAAGTTGTGGTATATGAATGTAATGGAATACTATTGTGCTATAAGAAATGATGAGCAGGCAGACTTCAGAAAAACCTGGAAAGATTTGTATGGACTGCTGTTGAGTGAAGGAAGCATAAGCAGGAGAACATTGTACACAGTAACAGTCACATTGCATGATGACTAACTTTAACAGACTTGGCTCTTTTCAGCAATGCAAGTATCTAAGACATCTCTAAAAGTCTCATGAAGGAAAATGTTATCTACATCCAGAGAAAGAGCTATGTAGTCTGAATGCAGATCAAAGTATACTATTTGCTCTTTTTTTTCCTTCTGTTTTGTTTTGTTTCTTCTTTCTTGTGGTTTCTCCTATTGGTTTTAATTCTTCTTTACAACATGACTAATGTGAACATACGTTTAATAAGAATGAATATGTAGAGCCTATATAAGATTGCACACCATCTTGGTGAGGGAGAAGGGGAGAAAAGTTAAAACTCAAAAGCTTATGGAAGTGAATGTTGAAAACTAAAAATAAATAAATAAATCAATAAATGCTATTTGTTATATGGAATGCATTTCTGAACAGGTAGTAGAGGTATATTTGGCATACATATGGCCATGTAAGATAGTGGTTCAAACAAACTAATATATCTCTGAGATTTCACTGGATAACTCCTCCCCCATGGGTTTAGATAAACAGGATACACATAAGATAATTGAATGGAAATTATGAAGACTTTGCAATTATAAATTAGGCAGAGACTCCTGATGGCTACCTTTCCATGATGAGCATGAAGTCAAGATTTTTTTAAAATTGAATTAAGCTTGTGGATCTGAATTACTTTGGCTACTCTGTCTTCAAAAGAGTTTGGTTTTTAGAATGAGGAAGTTTCTTTTAGACAGTAAAAGTTTGTGAACTGCTTTCTACTATAACAAAAAATATATTGCTGCAGCTCAAAGTTGAAGCTTTCATTCAACTTTTAAAATTTCTAAATATAACACATAGTTGGTCAATATGAATTAGAATATCTATCTATAGGTTTATTGTTGATTTTTTTAAATAAATGTCAATAAAACTAATTTTAGGCCCTTGTACCTTAAGAAAATGTTCCCAAAGCATAGAGGTACTGAAACAAGCAAACAAAAATCCCCTAGAAATCCAGTAACTCAAAAAGAAGTAACTTCCCTAAACACTTCTTTAAGAAGCAGAAATAAAACTCCAGATCCTAGCAGAAGGGTTGGAGAAATCAGTGATTATAGATCATAATAAAAATAATTCCAGAGATCAAAATAATTTTTGACTGTGATATGGAAGATATTTTGCCTTTGTATGTGTAATTAGGTAGCAGCACTCTTCCCGCTCAGTTGATGTCAACAACAAGCAAGTCAACAAGCATTCACTAAGTGTTTACTTTGTGTCAGACACTTTGCTAAGTTGAAGTAATCATAGAAAGAAAAGTTGCAGTAAGAGGTTAAATTCTGTTCAACTAAATGCAAAAACTAAATGTGTTCTTCTATCTCTTCATGTGTAAATGTTTCCCATCAAAGTCAGAATGGAAGGTTGACATTGGCCAGCAGAAGACTGACCACACCGTTGTGGTCTTTAAAAAGCTTACCTTACCAGTCCTGGGACATTCAAGGCAGAGAATAACGTTTTGCTTTATGGAGTGTGATCTTATCTACCTCTACCAGAAGTAGAGTTGATGGTTTTTCAATCCCCTGAATCTCTTGAGCCAGAGCTATCTTGTAGCAGAGCTACTTGCCCAGTAACAGATCATCCAGAAGGAAACACAAATGAAGGTAGAGAGACAACTAACTTCAAGGAACGTGATTCTTGGCAGGAAAAAAATCATCTCTGGATTTAAGGGAGAATTAGCCCTCATAGTTAGGAACTGATGTATGGAGAAGAGTAGACTCACTCAGCAGAGATACTCTGTGCTGTGGAGAGCAGTGTAGGACACCAAGAAAGGACATCACATCAGGACCTAGCAATACTCACTTGATCATTTATATTCCCCACTGGTACTTCATGATCAGAATACTCTAAGTTTATGCCCATTCCTACCATAGAAACTGTATATTCATGAGAAAGTAAACTCTAGTTTTATGAGGGTGGCTGGAAGGAATATTTTATAGCAAAAGTTATTATTATGAGATTTTATCAAAGACCTATGCTTTCAGTCAATTAGCATTTATTAAGTGCTTACTATGTGCCAGGTAGAGCAGCTAGGCAGTGAAGTGGATAAAGTGCTGAACTTGGTTTCAGGAAACTTTATCTTGCTGATTTCAAATTTGGCCTCAGACATTTACTAATTATGTGATCTTGGGTAAGTCACTTAACCATGTTTGCCTCAGTTTCCTCATCTGTAAAATGAGATGGAGAAGGAAATGCGAAACCACTCTAGTATCTTTGCCAAGTAGACCCCAAATGATGGCACAAAGAGTATGACAAGACTGAAAATGACTGAACAACAACAATGTGCCAGGTACTATGCTAAGCAGTGGAGACACAAAGAAACAAAAACAGTTCTTATCTTCAGGAGTTTACATTCTAAAGGAGAGAGGGGAGCAACATGTGTATTTAACATTTTCTGTGTGATTAAATATATCAGACAAGCTAATGTCCATACTTATTTCTTTGAGCTAGTTGCATCTATTGACTGACTATTAAACAGAAGCTCCCTGGTGGAGGTTGACACGTTATAAAGCATAAATTATGGTTTTAAGAGTGTGTATTTGAAGAGTACTATTTAACTTGAGAGTGGTTGGCTCCTTGAGGAAACAACCTAAAATTTGAGATTCTACACATAAAGTAAACCTATGTATCTTTCATTTTTTTAAATAAAGAATTGATTCATCAGGGACAAAAATAATGTGAAAACAAAAGTCATCAATAAAATAAAAATTATTTTATGAGCTAAAATTAATTAATTCTCTCAAAAGACCTTGGAAAATGAAGGTAAGTTTCATTATAGCATAGTAGAAAGAGCAATAGATATCAGAAAACTTGGTTTTGAGTACCAGGTCTAATGCTACCTATGTGATCATGGTCAAGACTCTTAAATCCTCTAAGCCTCAGTTTCATTATTTATAGAATGGGGACAATAATTTCCATATTATCTACCTCATAAGAATGATCCATACAATATCATTTTGTGAAATTTACTTTGGAGTCTTGAAAGCTGTAACTGTACATAGTCTCTGGCAGTTCCTATCATGTTAGAAAGACTGTAAAAGCCAGTGACACCTTGCTATTTGAAGTCCAGACTAGCTAAATTCAGTAAATAATGATTCTGATTTTTTGGCTATGGAAACATCAACTAATATTTCAAGGGGGTTGCTATCCATATTGTTGAAAGAATGGCATACACTCACAAAATCATGAGTCTTTGGTAGTGTTGAATACAAGCACATTTAGCAGGCAGTTGTTCAGCATAAAAAAAAAAATTATACAGAAGCCCAAAAACTGTTACTCTGGACTGTTATCTGAAATAGTTTGTGAGGAAACTGTTATTAATAATAGAAACTATTGCCTTTTTGCCTTAAGAAGTGAACTGGGAGCACAATCTAGATTTTCACAGAGTAAACAAAAACAGAAACTTCATTGTCCAGCTTTATTTGAAAAGTCATCATGACCTTCATTCTTTCACAGAAAAAAAATGCATTTTATTTTCAATTCCTAGAACAATTTGATTTTAGTAAATGAGAAACCTCTTTACCATGTAAATTATAACTAGTTCTTGTTCCAGAAATACTCTTTCCCAAACTGATAATAGCTATGAAACAACACAAATATCATCATCCCCTGTGCATGGTGCACTTTTGGAATGATAGGTGCTGCCTGCAGTTCATTTTAATTGAACAAAAATTAATTAAGTACATATTTTATCTACAGAGAACTAAAAACTTTTATTGGGAGATGGCTGGTGATTCCTTCATTCAAAGATTTTCCCAGGTATGCAGCTATTCTTGCCATTCTCTTGAGCCTGAAAACTCTCCAACATCCTTGCAAAAGCAGCCCTAGATTTGCAGTCAGAACTGGAGTGGGATATTAATTTTACTAATTTATAATCTATGTTACCTTGAACAAGTTACTTCTCCTCTATGGACCACAAGTATCCACTATGAAAATGAGAGTTGGTCTACTGTTTATGACCTCTAATGTCTATATAAATTAGGAATTCTGTGAGAAGTATTGGACATAGAAGCTCTAGAACAACATCACTTGTATAAATATTTCTTTGCTTGAATTGATAAAGGAGAAAACTTAGGAGTTGGACAAGAAGCTTCTCTTTTCTCTTTATTCAGGGAACATGATTTCCTTATTAGAGAAGGGTACTTCAAGTCCTACATAAGTAATATCAAAGGACAAATTTACCAAATGTTTCTAAATATTTTCTACAGATAAAGCAAATGCTGAGTTATGGATCATAGTTTTTCATTATTACAAAGAAAATTGGTGCTCCCAGCTACTTTCCATTGATGCAGTCTCCCCACTAAACTGATAGTTTGGGTCAGAAAGCCCTTATTTTAGAGGTTGATAGGATAACATATTGTGTAATGCAAAAAAAAAACACCTCCATATATTTCATATTGATATCCTTCTGTTACTCAAGCAAGTGGCATACATCCAAATGCCCATTTTTTTTTTGCAATGAATGGGAAGAGAGTTTAGAAACAAATTCAATGAAATATATAACTACCATGCTACTATTCTTATTTGAAAATACATCTGCACATATCATTAATATACCTCTGCCATGCAGTGAATAAAGAATGGTATCTGTTCTTAAAAGGACAGAATGGAAGAGTCAGAATTCACAGAAATTGGTCAAGTATTCCAGAGAGAAAATAGAAACCACAGAATTGTAGAGTCAGCTGAATTTTTTTTAAGGCAATCACACTTTTGGGGTAACCTGTTTTAACTTTGAAATCTCTCTTTAGAGATAGATACTTAGCTAAATTGGGCAATAAGCAATTTTATACACACACAGGTATATGTATGTATGTATGTATGTATGCATGTCTGTATGTTGTATGGCAAATATCACATATCACAAACTAAGGTGTTGGCAAGGAATAGCGGCCAACTACTTGAATTGTAAAAGCAGGACAAAAATATGTTTCATAATGTGCTATTTTGTCAAATGATATGTAAGAGGCATTAGAAGGAGACACATAGGCTAAATAACAATCCAGTTATATACACCTGTCTTGTATATATACACTTTCAACACACCCTGCCTTCCCTATAGGGGAGGAAACAAGAGAGTGTTGGCATCCATTTGCTAAATGCTTCAGGACATGTGAAAACCTCTCACAGCCTTAATTTAATTTATTTTTTAATGTATAAAATGGGAATAATAAAACCTCCTACCTCAGAAGACTGCTATGAGGATTAAATTAGATCACACATATAAAGCATTTTATGAAGTATGAAGGGCTATATAAAAGTTATCTCTTTTTATTCTTTGTTTCCCAGGTCAATTTCTAGGACACTTGTTGCCTTCATTACCTCACCTCCCATTCCCTCCTCAACCCTATGCAGTGTATTCTAATCACACTACTTTGTTTAAACTGCTAAATCTAATCCAATCCAATTAATTCAATTCAGTTCAATAAATATGTATTAAGTGCCTATGAGGTGGTAAGCACTGTGCTAATCAGGGGGCCAGAGCTTTATTTCCCTGAGCCAAGTAAGTCTCAAGCACAGTTTAAGCAATTTTAAAGGAATATACAGCCTATACCACATGGCAGATATTGCTCCTACCACACAGCTCAATTTCTGTATTTATAAAACGGAACTTATTTTTCTGAATACCCACCCAGCCTCCAAATTGCTCCAAGTCTTTTCATGGCATCACTGTCCTTCACTTACCTAAATTTTTAATATTGAAGACATTCTCCACTCTTCCCTCATATATAACATTCCAGTCTTTTCAGTTCTATCTCTATAATATGTAGCCTATTCTTTTTTTTTTTCTCCATACATACAATTTCTGTCATGGTCCAGGACATTATAATCTCTTGATTAGCCTTTTTCATTGCCTTCTATTAGGTCACCCTAACTCCAATCTTTTACCTATCCCTTGCCTCTTTTATACAGCTGTAAAGCTGATATACCTAAAATGTAGATCTGACCATGTTACCTGCCTCCCTGCCCTCCCCATACCATTAAAACTGTATTTTCATTGGCCCTCAATTTCTTTCTGAACTAAATACAAGATCATAGTCTGATATCAAGACATCCACAATATGGTTTCCACTTTTCACATGTTATTTAATATTACTTTTACTCACATTCTCTCCATTGCAGTAGAACTGGCCATCTAATTATTTCCTGAACTTGAATTTTTAACTCTTATATTTATGTTTTTGTCCCTGATGCTTAGTCTTTTTGTGCCTGTGCCTCATCAACTCCCTAAGTTCCTTGAAAGAGAAGTTCAGGTATCGCCTCCCTATTTTCAGCACTCTGTCCTTGAAATTACTATACATATACATACATATATATCACTATATATATGTATGTATGTATATATATACACATATATACACACATATACATATATATGCATAATACAATATGCATACATATATACATAATACAATATGCATACATATATACATAATACTGTATATACATGTACATATATACAGAATACAATATATATTACAATATATATCAATTTATATATACATTATATATATAATTTACTTTATTTAAATACTTGTTGTATTTTCCTAAAGGAATGCCTTGCATAGTGTCTTGCCTATAGTTGATCCTTAATATTTGTTGAATTGAGTTGAATGTAATATTTTACCATTTTGCCTAGCCCAAAAGCCAATTAGCATATTTTAAAAGATAAGTGATAAAGATCAAGGAATTAATTTGACTTTTGCAGTAAAGGGATTAACAAATGTTGCATTAATAAAATAGAACATCTCACACTAACAAAAACAAATATTAGTAATGAATCTGCTGTGAAAATGAGTGCCATATCAATCATAGTGATTTATACATATAATTCTTGGTGAAGGAGACTGAGGATGGTAGATCTTTTGAGACTGGGTGTTCTGAGCTGCAGTGGGGCTAAACTAATTGCATTGTCTTCATTGTTTGTGATTAATATAATGAGACCCACAGGACTCGGGAAGGAGAGAGGAAAGTGAGGCTCCAGGTTACCTAAGAAAAAGTGAACTGACCCAATAGAGAGTAGATTAAAGTTACTCACTGATCAGAAAGGGAAAGGAAGGGGAAGAGACAGGATGAGAGGAGGAAAGAAAAGAAAGTGGATGCCCAAGCTGCTTAGTGACTGACAGAGAAACTTGGTGAAATATAGTTGAATGCATCTTCAAAGAATAATGAACATTTGTATTCTGTTTTTCAGGTCATAGTTATTTACCCAATAAAATTTCTAAGCCTATGGAGTCCCTAAACTAGGAGAGAAATGATGCCTTTTAACCTTTTCAATAACTGAGATTTCAATTTGAACTTCAATGTATCCAATAGAAAATATTGAATGTAATTTTGTAAGTGTAAAACAATTTTTTTGCTAGTGCACAGAGAGCTCAAACCTCCATTATTAAAAATATATATTCAAATTTTAAGATTTTATATCTCCTATATATTTGTTATAATAGAGCTTTGTTGATTGCAGGGAGGAGATTTGTATGATAGATCCCATTAAAATAATTTACAAGCTTTATATTTAATCTTTCCTTTTTGCTAAAGGCAACTTTAATATTCTTAAATTTTCTCTTTAAAATCAGTTATTTAAATTCTGGAGAGCAATTAGGAACTAAGCCCAAAGGGCAATTAAATTGTGCATACCCTTTGATCCAGCAATTCCACTACTAGCTCTTCTCCCAAAGAGGTAATAAAAAAAAAGGCAAAATAGCTTTTATGTATAAAAATATTTATAGTAACTCTTTTTGTGCTGGCAAAGAATTGGAAATTGAGGGGATGCCATCAATTGGAGAATGACTGAGTAAGTTGCGGTATATGAATGTTATTGTGCTATAAGAAATGATTAGCTGGGAGATTTCAGAAAAATCTGGAAAGACTTATATGAAATGATGCAAAGTGAGGTAAGCAAAAACAGGAGAATATTATACACAGTGAAAGCAACTGTAAGGTGATTGGCTATGATTGACTTAGTTCTTTTCAGCAATGTAATAATACAAGAATGATAGAAAATGCTATCCACATCCAGAAAAATAACTGACGGAATCTGAATGCAGAGTGAAGCATACCATTTTCACTTTACTTTTTCTTCTTTTTTTTTCCTTTTATTCTGTTTCTTCTTTCACAACATGACTAAAATACAAATGTGTTTTACATGATAGCAGATATATAACCTATTTAAAATTCTTACCTTTTTTGGAAGGGGAGGAGAAAGGGAGGAAGAAAATTTAGAATTCAATATTTTTTTTAAAAAAATGTTAAAATTGTCTTTACGTGTGATTTGAAAAATAAAATACTATCACGGGCGGAGCCAAGATGGCAGAGTAAAAGCAGTGATTTATTTGAGCTCTTCCCCAAACCCCTCCAAATACCTATAAAAATGGCTCTAAACAAATTCTAAAGCAGCAGAACCCACAAAAAGACAAAGTGAAACAAATTTCCAGCCCAAGACAACCTGGATGGTTGATCAGAAAAGAATATCATGCCGAGCTGGGAGAAGAACGCAGTTTGGCATGGGTGCGCAGGCTGCAGGGAACCTGGAGCAGGCCTCAGAGGACTGAATCTCAGGCAGCTGTGGAAGTTTCTGACTTCTCAACCAATGAATGCCAAAGACAACTTATAAGGTCAATGGGAAAAGTCTGTGTCTGTGGTGACAGAGAGAAGGGCAGTGGTCTCTGCTCCAGTCAACTCTAGTCCCTGAGCACAGCCCCAGGGTGGCGGCTGCCTTCTGAGCTTCTGGCCTACAGACTGAGGGGAAATCCAGTGGCTGATCAGAGAGGGATTGCAGGGATTTCTCTGCTGGTGCAAGATTCTCTTGCTTTGCTCACACTTCGATCTGGGTCACAATTCTAGGTGATGGTCCTGGGGTGAGGAGGAGCGTGGGCCTGGTGGAGCTTGTAGTAGCTGTGGAGAGGAAACACTTCTCACAGTTCCAAGACAGAAAAGAGTGCTTGTAGTCACTCATAGACCAGAGCACAGGCCAGGAAAGGAGTAAACATCTTGCCCCTTATCATACCACCTTGGAAGAACTGAAAATTTACAGGTCCATAGAAGTATCTCTGCAAACAGCTGCACAAAACTCCCTAGCTTGGGACAGTACATTCTCCACACTGGAAACAGACTTCTACCTTAGCAAAGAGTTTATAACACAAATAATTGACTGGGATCATGAGCAAGCAGAGCAAAAAGAGTCAGACTATATTATCTCACTTTGGTGACAAGATCAAAACATACAACCAGAAGAAGACAATGAAGCCAAAGCTACTACATCCAAAGCCTCTAAGAAAAATATGAATTGGTCCCAGGCCATGGAAGAGCTCAGAAAGGATTTTGAGAAGCAAGTAAGAGAGGTAGAGGAAAAACTGAGAGAGACGCTAAAGGAGACCCAAAAAAATACTGAAGAAAATAACACCTTAAAAAATAGCCTAACGCAAATGGCAAAAGAGGTCCAAAAAGCCAATGAAGAGAAGAATGCCTTAAAAAGCAAAATTGGCCAAATGGAAAAGGAAGTCCAAAAGCTTGCTGAAGAAAATACTTCCTTAAAAAGTAGAATAGAGCAATTGAAAGTTAGTGACTTTGTGATAAATCAAGGCACGGTAAAACTAATCCAAAAGAATAAAAAATAGAAGAGAATGTGAAATATCTCATTGGAAAAACAACTGACCTGGAAAATAGATCCAGGAGAGAGAACTTAAAAATTATTGGACTATCTGAAAGCCATGATCAAAAAAAGAGCCTAGACATCATCTTTCAAGAAATTATCAAGGAAAACTGCCCTGATATTTTAGAACCAGAGGGCAAAATAGAAATGGGAAAGAATCCACTGATCACCCTCTGAAAGAGATCCCCAAAGGAAAACTCCTAGAAATATTGTAGCCAAATTCCAGAGTTTCCAGGTCAAGGAGGAAATACTACAAGCAGCCAGAAAGAAACAATTCAAGTATTGTGGAAACACAATCAGGATAACACAAAATTTAGCAGCTTCTACATTAAGGTACTGGAGGGCTTGGAATATAATATTCCAGAGGTCAAAGGAGATAGGATTACAACCAAGAATCACCTACCCAGCAAAACAGAGTATAATCCTTCAGGGGAAAATGGTCATTTAGTGAAATAGAGGACTTTCAAGCATTCTTGATGAAAAGACCAGAGCTGAATAGAAAATTTGACTTTCAAATACAAGATTCAAGTGAAACATGGAAGAGGTAAACAGGAAAGAGAAATCATAAGAGACTAATTAAGGTTGAACTGTTTACATTCCTGCATGGAAAGATAATATTTGTAACTCATGAGTCCTTTGTCAGTATTAGGGTAGTGGAAGGGAAAATAATTATATGTATGTATGTATGTATAGAAAGATAGATAGATAGATAGATAGATAGATAGATAGATAGATAGATAGA
>NW_020954570.1:15295861-15367563 GCF_900497805.2 Vombatus ursinus | reverse complement strand
AGATAGATAGATAGATAGATAGATAGATAGATAGATAGATAGATAGATAGATAGATAGAGGGCAAAGGGTGAGTTGAAATGAAGGGATGAGATCTGGAGAATAAAATTAAGGGGTGAGAGAGGATTATATTGGTAGAATGGAGTAAATTATCTCACTTGAAACAGACAAGAAAAGGCTTTTACAGTGGAGGGGAAATGGAGAAAGGTAAGAGGGGATGAGTGAATCTTATTCTCATTGAATTTGACTTAAGCAGGGAATAACACACACAATGGGGTATGGAAATCTATCTTACCCTACAGGAAAATAAGGGGGGAAGGGTACAAGAGAGCAGGAGGTGGATAGAGGGGAGGGCAGATTGGGGGAAGGGATAATTAGAAGCAAACACTACTGAGGAGGGACATAGTCAAAGGGGAGAGTAAAATAAACAGGGGGTGGGATAGGATGAAGGGAAAAATAGTTATTCACAGCATGGCTACTATGGAAGTGTGTTGCATGACTACACATATATAAACTGTAACGAGTTGCTTGCCTTCTCAATGAGAATGGGTAAGGAGAGAGGAAGTAAGGAAATTTGGAACCCAAAGTTTTAAAAATAAATGTTAAAAATTGTTTTCACATGCAACAGGGAAATAGCATATACAGTAAATGGGGTATAGAAATCTATCCTGCCCTACAGGAAAATAGAAGGGAAAGGGGATAAGAGACAGAGGGGGTGATAGAAAGGATGGCATGTTAGGGGTAGGGGTATTCAAAATGCATGCCATCTTGGGGTGTGGGGAGGGAAGAGATGGGGAGAAAATTTGGAACTCAAAATCTTGTGCAAGTGAATGTTCAAAACTAAAAACAAATTAATTAATAATAATAATAAAATAAACAAAAATAAAAAAATAAAAGGAAGAAAAATTCAGCAAAATCAAAGTAAAAAAAGAAAAAAGAAAAATAAAATACTATCAAAATAAAATCAGTTTGTTTTTTATATTGCAATATGACAGACAAAAGGTGCAAAAGTTATGGTCAAAAATGACAAGTAACCTTTTGGTAAGTTTAAAAATGAATTTGATTAGTTTCAGAGTGTTTTTAGACATTTAAAAATGTTCTTTAAAAATATTGAAACAGAGAATCTTAGCATTGAAAGTGATATTAATGGCCATTTGATTCAATCTTTCACCCAAATTAAAAATCAATCTACAGATACTATCTTATTAAATCCAATGATATTATGTATCTTGAAGGCTACAAAGCAGTATAACACAGGATCCCAGACTTTCTTTTAGGAACTTACAATTTAGTAGACAGTCAAGATACACAAAAGGAAAATATCAATAAACAAAGTGACAATTATTTAGTGCCTAACAAATTACAAAGATGGCAATTGACATAAGAATTCAGAAAAGCAAGAGATCCCTGAGAGCTGAGGTGATCGAGGATAGCTTGATGAAAGAGGAACAACTTGAGTTGTAAGTGTCAATTCAATCATTATTAATAAAGTATTTTAAAAAATCATGTAGGCCTGCAGATATAAACACCAATGCACCAAAGATAGATAATCAAATTGATTTTCTTGCTAATCCAGATGAAAAATCATGAGATTCAATTGTGCTCAACCTCTATTTTTTTTATTTCCAAGAAATTCATCTTTGTCCAAATATTTTCAATAAAAGCAACAAGGATTATAAAGCTTAGGTACATATTCATGTTAAATGGGGACATAAATGCGTTCTCTATTTGCTTTTTAATCCTGTTAAAATAGAATGAATAAAAGGATAGCTGTCTTCATCATCATTTTAAAAAGTGCTAAATTATCTTTTAATCTATAGAAATTATCATATAAGAGTCATAAAAGGCTTTCTCAAAAGGAAAATTATTTTGCTCTTTTAACATTTCTATAATTGAATCTGCCTCAAAAGTAATATCTCAATTAATCTTGATAGCTCTTTGATTTCTCATAAACTGGATGGAAAAGAGTAAGTTGAATGGAGAATGACTATTATTCAGCAATTACCTCATTTCATATCTTTTATTCTTTATCTTATAGTGACCTTAGTGCAAAGTCTTTCACTTTTACTAGTTGATTGCTTCACAGATAAAGAAGTAGGAACAGAAAGTAACCAAACGTCTCCTATGTTAGCTTGGTTCTTCTTTCTAACGCTTTCAAAAATGAAGTGTAAACACAATGTGGAATATCATGCAATGGATTGGGATTATTTTTTCTTTCTTTTTTTTTTGTAAAATTCACTTCAATGACAGAACAAGCAATGAGAAGAGCTCTAAAAGAAGGGCCCTTAAGACATGGTATATGGTATGGATGGGTTGTTACCTGCAACATTGGAAGAAATAATTGCATCAATGAGAATGTAAAATCATGAAAGTAGTAAAGTAGGCATATCTAAAATTTTAATTTAAATAGAAAAAGAATTAATTGGTAGAAACACCCAATCATTCCAGTCCATAACTTCCTTTTCATTCCATCTCTGATTTAGAGCTATGTAATGACACAAAAAGAGAATCAATGTGCCTTAATGGATAGAAATAAAGCCTGAAGCTGGTAACACCTGGTTTTAAGTCATTCTGCAGATACATAATGGATATATGACCCTAGGCAAGTTACTTAACATCTCAGAGTTCTAGGCTATTCTTTAAGTATATAAACTGCAGAGAAGGTATTGACCTTCATTGGTTGGTCCAGAAAATTTTCTCACCTAGGAGGTCCCTATGCTAATGAAATCACTTAGTGCCTATCCCTATTAACAAGACAAAAAAATGGTATTGAGTAAGAATATTAGGTAACAATTTTATGGAATAAGTAATAAAGACCCTCTGAAATTGCTCATATTTTGTTTCTATGATTCATATTTATAGTAACTACAGAGAGGGAGAGATAGATGATTTTGTTAAACTTACTATGTTTGAGGCATAGAAACAGTGACTGAATGTTTTCAAATTATCTTGGGATAGAGTTGTATCATTTATCTATTATCCATTTATCAATCCTCATTGATCTCTATCACCCATCTATTTATATTTACTTACTATAGGCCTTATAGTTTGGGGACAAAAAATAATGTATGAACTGTTTTCAATAGTCTATATGAATCATCTCATAAAGATATCATCCAATATTATGTACTATGCCTTATTCATGTCTTTTTTGTTTCTCTTCAAGCTGTATTTTATAATTGTTGATTGTCTAACAGGATTATAGAGAAAACCTCAGAAAGTTTGTAGTGTAGTCAACATCTACAGGAAGGTACCATTTAGATTCTGAGATAATACAGTACTTTCCATGTCTTACTAATGAAGTAGATTGAATGGAAGAGTGATAGGAAATATAAACTTGATCTATTTCAGTCTTCTTTCCTTTTCCATTACTTATCACTTGCATCTGAAATGGATGGCTAAGTAAAAATAACCTTTAGAGCCAGGTCAGAATTTCTCCTGCTACCCTTAATATTTGTTTTCTGGCTATGATTTTATTTTAGATAGTAACCTTGCTAGGTTCTGTTGCATGGCAGAGGTCACCTCATATTTAAGTTTCCAAGAATGGCTGAATTTTAAAGTTTCATTTTCCCTGAAGAGATACATGATGAGAATTCTAAATAGGAAGAGTTAAAGGGACTTGGGACATGGGTGTCAAAGGTCAGACAACATAAAAGATGGCAAGAAGTTTCTCAGTTGGAGTTAAGCTAAACTCATAAATATTGTTAAAGTACCCTTGGAGTAGGAGTTCTATCATTTTTAATTAAGGAGGAGGGAGAAAAAATAAAACCCCTTTATTATGCCAACAATTATTTTTAAATTCCGTTGCAAAACACAAGAATAAAAATATCCACTATTATAAACATAAAAACACATTTAGAAGCAGCAGGTTTTGTCTATTTTCAAGTGTCATACATTGGTTTCTTTCCTTTTAAAATAACCAGGGCTCATTTTGATAGTAATTTCATGTGCCATTATAAAATACTATTTATTTTACCTGTTACTTCATGGCATTTAATTACACAAAGGCTGAAAGATGAGAAACAGGATCAAGTGATTCACTTTTTGTTCTAATTTTTTTTCATATTTAAATTATATTCCAGATATACTTCAATACTTTGATTAATCTGTATTCTTATCAATGGGAGGAGTCCCCCTAATGGTGAAGACCAAAATCCACTCATGTCTTCTTATCCTGTATAAATCTTATACATATCCTCTCATTAATCATTCACAAGCATGCATCCATTGTTTTGGAGGCCTTCTTATAAATCTTTTGATCTTGTGTGGAACCCTTAAGTTCTCTAATGTTCTTGCTATGAGTAACTTATATGTTTTTGCAGACATCTGCCTTTCTGATTTCTTTTGTACCACTGCTGTGAAATTATACATTGAATGTACAATTTAACCTTCTCACACCTTCCATGTGCCTCTCCATTGTCCGTTGTTGACTCACAATTTTCAGTCTGAGAGATTGTGGTGTTATGTGACTCGTAGCCATACAGCACAACCAGAATAAATATTTATATATAAAAATAAAACTTTGTTTCAGGGAAAAATCATGGGTGGGTAAGGCATTATGCAATTTACTACAAGCAATTCAACTTGCTTTCTTCCTCCTGATAAACTATGTCTTATCCATTGTCAATCTGAAAGCTCACTTGGTATTTTCTGTGAAGATTAGTTAACCACTCCTTTGAGTTGTTACAGAATTCTATTTAAGATGCATCCTGGTATAATGGATAGAGAAAAACCCTCAATGTCAGAAATATTTGGATTCAAATTCCTCTTCTCACACATATTGACGATTTCCCCAGGAACGTCACTCAAACTTTCAGTGTTCTAGAAAAATGATTATAAGTTGCAGAGAAGGTGTTAACTTATATTGGTAGGTAGCCTTTCTTCATCTTAGGTATCTACACTGATAAAAGCACAAGTCTAGTCTGCATATCTATTCCTATAGAATTTGTTAATGAAGATTTATGATACTTGAAGGTTTGACAAAATCAACACATTAACATCTGCAAATAGGAACATCTGGAGTACCATGCCATCTGCAGTGAATTTCATTTCCATTTGGACTATGTTGCATACTCTCCATGAGATTGAAAAGCACTTTTAAATCATAAATATTCCTATTTAAAATCTTGATTGATAGTAATAGAGAATTGTTAAAGCAAGTCTTTGCTGTTGTTACATCTTAAGGGAATATTATATGATATTTTTGGAGGAGAGCTTTCAAGGTGGAATTTGGCTCTAACAAGTTAAAAGCCTTATTCACAAACAATAAAGTAAATGGGATTTTGCATTCTCTGTACATTTCTGTTATTTGAGCAACTACAAAGATGATATCTATTATAGAATATTGTTTATGAACACCTGCCTATTTAATTCCCATGTCTTCAATTTGTGTAAGGATTAATCTCAAAGTTGTTGTAAAGATTAGATAGTAAGCTTTTAGAGGTAGTATTATTAGGATTTTCATGAGCAACCTGTTAAAATAAAAATAATGTTTTCTCCTTACTTTTCCCAACCATATGGAATCCTTTCTTCTTTCTGAGATCTTGAAACTAGATAGCAAAACTCCTTCACAATTGTGTCTCTTCCAGCATAGACCACTTCTATGTTTAGCTGGTATAATGTAATCCTCTTCCCATCTTGGTTTTCTTTATTACTCTTACTTTTACTTTAAACAGCATATCGTGAATAGTTATGTCAAAGGTCCAAAAGTAATGATTACACTTTCATTGTTGAAGAGAATATGTAATTAGAGAAATATTGACAGATATTTTTCATTATTTATCTCTTAGGTGTTCTTTTTCCTGTTTCATCCTTAAGTGTTCTAAGAATGATTTTTCTTTTTTGGATTTCTAACCAAGGTTTCTATAAACTAATCTTATTCTTGTTTTATAATGATATGTTACTCATAATCTTTACAAAATCACTAACTTCCATTTGGAAAGACTTTCCAGCAGCTGCTGAATACAATCCATGCCCAACAACTGAATTCTCTTTGAAACATATCCAACTTGCAGTAATAGTCTTTGAAGATTTCTAATATGAGAGAAAACCTTACCTCTTAAATAGTTTATTCCATATTTAGAAATAAATGTCTTACTCTAATCCTGTTGTTATTTTTGTTATTGTTTTAACCCAATAAGCATTTTTCTCTATAATTTACTTCTCCCTTTTATAGCTCTCTAGATAGAGAGTTATTTATTTCATTGCTTCTTATCATGGTAGCTGTACTTATTTACTTCCTTGTCTATGGGAACGTTTAGCAAAATATATTTTTCCTGATTATCTCTTTTAATTAGTTTTATTTTTGCTTTTTGACTTGTCTAAGATCATAATTGCTACTCATGCCTTTTTTATTTCCATTGAAGTATGATAGAATATAGTACATCCCCTAATTTTAACTGTGTATTTGTGTCTTTCCATTTCAAGTGTGTCTATTGTCAAGAACACATTGTTGGATTCTGATTTCTAATCCATTTTGCTGTCCACTTTCATTTTATGAGTGAGTTCATCCCATTCCCATTTACAAATATGATTAACAAATGTGTATTTCCTTCCTTCCTATTTTCTTCTGCTTATCCTTCTTTCCCTTTTCACCTTGTCCTTTCTCAAAAGCCTATTTTGCTTCTGACCACTGCTTTCTTTCATTTGCTCTTCTTTTTAATCTCCATTCCCCTTTTCTCATTCCCTTCCTCTCCTATTCCCCTAAATAATATAGATTTCTATACCCAATTGAATGTATATGCTTTCTTTGCTCTTTGGACCAGTTCTGATGAGGATGAGGTTCAAGCCTTGCCTACCACCCCAACCCCATTTCTTCCTCTCTATAAAACTTCTTCCTTTTATATGACTATTTTATGTGAGAAAAACTCCCCTATTCCTCTCCCTTTCCCCTTCTCACAGTGAATCCATCTTTCTTATCCTTTCATTTTTGAGATCATCCCAACATAATGTACTCACATTTTGCTCTCCATGTAGATTCTTAATAATGACAAAGTTCTTAGAAGTTATGTGTACAATCTTCCCATATAGGAATGCAAATAATTTAACCTCATTTTTCTCTTGTGACTTGTTTTTCATGTTTACTGTTGTATGCTTCTTGAATCTTCTGTTTTGATGTCAAACTTTCTACTTAGTTCTGTCTTTTCATCATGAATGCCTGAAAATCCTTTATTTCATTAAAAATTCATTTTTCCCAGAAGAATTATACTCAGTTTTGCATGTCGGTTATTTTTGGTTATATTCCTAGTTTAATTGTCTTCCAGAATATCACATTCCAAGTCCTCCACTCCTTTAACTTAGAAGCTGTTAAATCTTGTGTAATCCTGACTATAGTTCTATGATATTTGAATTACCTGTTTTTCTTTGCTTTCAATATTTTCTTCTTGGCCTGGGAACTCTGGAATTTAGCTAGAATATTTCTGGGAATTTTTATTTTGGGATCTCTTTCAGGAAATGATCTGTAGATTCTTTCAATTTTTATTTTACCCACTTACTGGACCTAAGATATTGGGGCAGTATTTTTTTAATTCATTGAAAAATGATGTCTGGGTTCTTTTAGTTTTTGCTTTGTTTTTGTTTTATTACAGCTTTCAAGTAGTCCAACAATTCTTAAATGATCTCTCCTCACTCTATTTCTCAGGTCAGTTGTTTTTCTGATGAGTTATTTTACATTTTCTTTTATTCTTTCCCCATTGTGACTTTGTCTCATGGAGTCATTAGCTTTCACTTGCCCAATTCTACTTTTTAAGGAATTATTTTCTTCAATGAGCTTTAGTACCTTTTTTCTATTTGCCTTTTTCTTCTTTTTAAGGAGTTCTTTTTTTTTCAGTGAATTTTTATAGCTCTTTTACTACTTGGACCAATTCTATTTTTAAGTTATTATTTTCTTCAGTATTTTATGCCTCTTTTACCTAGCTATTAATTCTTTTTTCATATTTTTCTTGCATCACAGTTATTTCTTTTCTCAATTTTTCCTCTGTCACTTTTATCTCTTTCTTTAGTTATTCAGGTTGCTATTATTGGGCTTATTGAGCTTCTGTCTAATTAGTAGTTATCTTTGGTAGAGGGGTTCCTTGTAGCCATTTTCACATTGCTGTCACATTCTTTTGTGTCTGTGTCTTGGTTTTCCCTGCTAGTCTAGGAGCTCTTTATATTTAAGTTCTTTTATTGTTTGATAATTCTTTCAGCCTAGTTTGTTTTGTTACTTTGAATTTTATGTTAAAGTTTAGCTCTGCTCACATGGGGGTGAGGAGACATTATGCTACACTGCAGGATTTTCATGATGCTGTTTTCAGAAGTAGTTTTGGGGGTCTGCAAAATTTTGGTGCTTCCTAGGTGGAATCTGGGGAAGGGTGCGGTAACTGTTCTTCTGGTCTGTGCCATGTTCTTTACCCCGGGAAGACCGCTGCTCTCCTGCATCCACAGGTGCTAGCACTCCTCTTGGGCCTGGAACTGTTATCTGGTTCCCTTCTCACTTTTAACCAACCACAACTGCTCCTTCCTTCCCTAGAACTGTGTTCCTGAACTATGTACAGGAAATTTTCCTAACAGCACCAAGTTCTGCACCCAGAGTTAGCAAAGAATCCTCTTTAATTGTTATCTGGGGGTGCAAAGCCAAGTTGGTGGAGTGAAAGTAGTGACTTACTTGAGCTCTCCCCCAAACCCCTCCAAATACCTGTAAAAAAATGGTTCTAAACAAATTCTAAAGCAGCAGAACCCAGAAAAAGACAGAGGGAAACAAATTTCCTGCCCAAGAAAACCTGGATGGTTGATCAGAAAGGTATATCCTGCCAGGCTGGGAGAGCCAATGCAAACCTGGAGCAGGTCTCAGAGAACTGAATCACCAATAGATGTGGCTGTTTCCAGACCTCTCAACCCATGAACACCAAAGACAACTTAGAAGGTCAGTGGGAAAAGTCTGTTTCTACAGTGAGAGAGAGAAGCTAGATCCCAGCCCCAGTTCCCAAGTGCGATCTGAGGCAGTGGCTGCTTCCTCAGCTTCTGGCCCACAGACTGAGGGGGAATTGAGTGGCTGATCAGAGGGGGATTTCAGGGATCTCTCTGCTGGTGCAGGATTCTCTTGCTTTGGCCATGTTTGGATCTGGGTCACAGCTCTGGGTGGCAGTCCTGGGGCAAGAAGGAGTGCTGGCATGGTGGAGCTTGTAGTGGTGTAGAGGAAATCCTCCTCACAATTCCAAGAAAGAAAAGAATGCTTGTGGTCACTCATAGACCAGAGCACAGGCCAGGAAAGGAGGAAACACCTCGCCCCTTATCATACCACCTTGGAAGAAATTTACAGGTCCCTAGAAGTATCTCTGAAAATAGCTGTACAAACCCCTGAAGCTTGGGACAGTACATTCTCCACAGTGGAAGCAGACCTCTACTTTAACAAAGAGTTTATAACTCAAGGAATTGGCTGGGATCATGAGCAAACCTCACAAAAAGTGTCAGACCATAGAATCTTTTTTTAGTAAAAAAGATCAAAATATACAACCAGAAGAAGACAACAAAGTCAAAGCTCCTACATCCAAAGCCTCCAAGAAAAATATAAATCAGTCCCAAGCCTTGGAAGAGCTCAAATAGGATTTTGAGAAGCAAGTAAGAGAAGTAGAGGAAAAACTTGGAAGAGAAATGAGAGCAATGTAATAAAATCATGAAAAACAAGTCAACAGCTTGCTAAAGGAGACCCAAAAAATACTGAAGAAAATAACACCTTAAAAAATAGCCAAACCAAATGTCAAAAGAGGTCCAAAAAGCCAATGAAGAGAAGAATGCCCTAAAAAATAAAATTTGCCAAATGGAAAAGGAAGTCCAAAACCTTACTGAAGAAAATACTTCCTTAAAAATTAGAATAGAGCAATTGGAAGCTAGTGACTTAATGAGAAATCAAGACACTCTAAAACAAATCCAAAAGAATGAAAAGTTAGAAAACAATGTGAAATATCTCATTGGAAAAACAAATGACCTGGAAAATAGGTCCAGGGGAGAGAATTTAAAAGTTATTGGACTATCTGAAAGCCACGATCAAAAAAAGAGCTTAGACATCATCTTTCAAGAAATTATCAAGGAAAACTGCCCTGATATTTTAGAGCCAGAGAATGAAATAGAAATAGAAATGGAAATAATCCACTGATCACCTTCTGAAAGATATTTCCAAAGGAAAACTCTTAGGAAAATTGTAGCCAAATTCCAGAGTTCCCAGGTCAAGGAGGAAATATTGCAAGCAGCCAGAAAGAAACAATTCAACTATTGTGGAAACATAATTAGGATAACACAAGATTTAGCAGCTTCTACATTAAGGGACTGCAGGGCATGGAATATAACATTCTGAAGGACAAAGGAGATAGGATTACCACCAAGAATCATCTAACCAGCAAAACTGAGTATAATCCTGCAGGGGAAAAAAATTGTCATTCAGTGAAATAGAGGAGTTTCAAGCATGATGAAAAGACCAGAGCTGAATAGAAAATTTGACTTTCAAATACAAGACTCAAATGGAACATGAAGAGGTAAACAGAAAAGAGAAATCATAAGAGATTTATTAAGGTTGAACTGTTTACATTAGTACATGTAAAGATGATATTTGTAACTCATGAGACCTTTGTCAGTATTAGGGTAGTTGGAGGGAAAAGATTATACGTATGTATAGATAGATAGATAGATAGATAGATAGATAGATAGATAGATAGATAGATAGATAGGTAGAGGGCACAGGGTGAGTTGAAATGAAGGGGTGATATCTGTAGAATAAAATTAAGTGGCGAGAGAGGATTATACTGGGAGAAGGAGAAAGGGAGAGATAGAATGGGGTAAATTATCTCACAAAAAAAACAGAAAAGAAAAGGCTCTTACAGTGGAGGGGAAATGGGGGAAGGTGAGAGGGAATGAGTGAATCTTATTCTCATCAGATTTGGCTTAAGGAGGGAATAACCTACACACTCAATTGGGTATGGAAATCTATCTTACCTTACAGAAAAATAGGGGGGGAGGAAGGATACAAGAGAGCAGGAGGATGATAGAGGGGAGGGAAGATTGGGAGAGGGGGTAATCAGAAGCCAACACTTCTGAGGAGGGACAGGGTCAAAAGAAAGAATAGAATAAATGGGGGAACAGAATAGGATTAAGGGAAATAGAGTTAGTTTTTCACAACATGACTACTATGGAAGTGTTTTGCAAAACTGCATATGTATAACTGCTTGCCTTTTCAAAGAGGGTGGGTGGGGAGGGAAGAAGGGAGAAAATTTAGAATCCAAAATTTTAAAAACACATATTTAAAAAAAATGTTTTCGTATGGAACCGAGAAATAAGAAATATATGAAATGGGGTACAGAAATTTATCATGTGCTACAGGAAAATAGAAGGGGAAGGGGAGAAGAGAAGGGGAGGGAGAGACAGAAGGGAGGGCAGACTAGGGGAAGGGGTATTCAGAATGCATGTCATCTTGGGGTGGGGGGAGGGACAAGATGGGGTGAAAATTTGGAACTCGAAATCTTGTGGAAGTAAATATTGAAAAATAGAAATAAATAAATTGAAAAAAGCCCAAAGAGGAAATAAAATAATTGCTATCTGATCAATTGCCTGACTTCCTTGCAATCTCTGCTTCTAAGAGCTCTTGAAACTGCTGCTGCTGCTGCATCTGTAGCAGTCACCTCCAAGGTCCACTGCTGGTACTGCTGCTGTATGTGCTCTGGGTTGGCCCACACTCTGATGTCACCTCACTTACTGAGCTCTGTAGTTATTTTAGGCTGGAAAATTTTTTCTGTCAACCTTTTGTTATCTCTGTTACTCCAGAATTTAATTTCAGAGATTATTTTAAGTTTGCTTGGAAGCAAATATTGGGAGAGTTCAGACAGGTTGCTACATCTACTCTCCTATCTTGTCTCTGCCCAACTTGGATTGCATCTTAAACTATTTTACATTCTATTTTGCCACATCAGACAAATCATACTTTTGCTTTCTTATAACTTTTACCTCCTCTTCCAGGGGAGAGGTACAGGCAGGATTAAGTTCTGCTGCTTGCTGGCATAGAATTCTGTATTGTGGTAGAGCATGGTGTACCGGAAGTGATTAAAGCAGCAGCAAGGAAATTATTTAGTGAGTCCCTGAGGAGAAGCCTCTACATTCTATTATTCTGCCCTAGAAGAGAGTGGGAGATGGTAGAGGAAGGGGTGCAGAGTGATCATGTTAGGGACATTAGTGATTAGTCTTCTCTGCTGTTAATTTATTAAGTTGTAACCTCATTAGTTGCCTTGGTATCTTAGCATGTAGAGATAGTTGAAATTGCTTTACTTCATGTTCATAATTCTTTTTTGGGGGAGGTTTTAGAGTTCCTGAGGATTAGAAAAACTGTTCAGTTGTGATCTCCAAAACACTTTTAACAGATCTGTTAAGAAATTTTTGTAACTTCCAGTAAATATTTGCAATTTTGCCATGTAGGTAAATACAAGGATACTAATTTTTTTTTCCATAGAAGAGCATTTCCAATACTTAAAGGCAGTTACCATGTTCTTCTTAAGTCTGTTCTATCAGGCTAAACATACTGAGTTCAATAAATTTATCTCCTTGGCATAGGCTTGAGACCTTCACCATCTTAGATACTTTATTACAGATGTTATCAATTTCTTTCAAACACAAGGTGCCTAGGAACTGAAGCAAATAATACAAATGTTTTCATTTATGATAGAGGCCAGCAGAACCACCACAGGATTAATTCTGTAAACTATGCCTCTTTCTTTTTTTAAACCAGAATATATATATTATGACTTCTTTTATGTTTAATATTTCATTTGCCCCAATTCCAAAGCAAAAACAATTTTAACATTCATTTAAAAAATTGAGTTCCAAATTGTCTCTCACCCTTTCACTCCTCTCCCCTCATTGAGAAGACAACTAATTTTATATATCTTATACATGTTCAGTCATGTAAAACATTTTCATGTTACTCATGTTGTGAAAGAAAATAGACCAAAAAAAACCTCACAAAAATAAGAAAGTGAAGAAAGTATACTTAGATCTGCATGTAGACTCATCTGGAGGTGGATATAATTTTCCCATCATAATCCTTTGAAATTGTCTTAGATCATTTTATTGCAATATTTTTGTTACTGTGTAAAATGTTCTCATTTTTCTTATTTTTCTTTGTATCAGTTCATGCAAGTTCACACAGGTTTTTCTGAGGGTATCCTCTTCATTATGTCTTAGAGCCCAGTAGTATTCCATTACAATCATATACTACAACTTGTTCAGTCATTCCTCAATTGATGGGTATCCCCTCAATTTCCAATTCTTTGCTACCACTAGAAAGCTGTTATAAATATTTTTGTACACATAAGTACTTTTTCTTTTTTTAAAATCTCTTTGGTATATATACCTAGTAGTGGTATTACTTGGTCAAAGGGTATGCATGGTTTTATAGTCCTTTTGGCATAGACACAAATTGTTCTCCAAAATGGTTGAATCAGTTCACAACTTGACCAATAATGAATTGGTATCTCAATTTTCCCACATCTCCCCCAACATTTCTCATTTTCCTCTTCTGTCACAGTAGCCAATCTGAGAAGTGTAATGTTATCCCTCAGAGTTGTTTTAATTTGTATTTCTCTAATCAATAGTGATTTAGAGAATTTTTCATATGACTATGGATAGCATTAAGTACTTTATCTGAAAATTTACTGTTCATATCCTCTAACCATTTATCAAATGGGTGATGGATCTTATTTTTTATAAATTTGGCTCAGTTCTCTATATATTTAAGAAAAAAGGCCTTTTTCAGAGAAACAGGCTGTAAAAAAGTTTTTTTTGCAGTTGTGATTACTGTGTATTTCCCTGCATCCTGTTGCCACCCTGCTTATCCATCTACCCATCTCTCTCTGTCTCTCCCTGTGTCTCTGTGTTTCTCTCTCTTTCTGTCTCTGTCTCTGTCTCTCTCTGTCTCTTGGTCTCTCTGTCTCTGTCTCTGTTCCTCTTTTTCCTTTCACCTTTTCCATCTCTAAAAGTGTTTTGCTTTTGACTATTGCCTCACACAATCCAAATACCCTTCTATCAGCCTCACTCCTCTTATCTCCTTCCCCTTCTATTTTCCTTTAGGGTAAGATAAATTTCAATACACAACTGAGTGTGTATATTATACTGTCTTTGAGCCAGTTCCTATGAGAATAAGGTTAAAGTACTCTCCCCACCTCTCCCATCTTCCCCTCCACTATAAATGTTCTTTTGTGCCTTTTTTATGTGAGATAACTTACCCCATTCTACCTCTTCCTTTCTCCTTGTAACAGGACATCTCTCTTTTTAATCCCTTAATTTTACTTTTTTAGTCATCCCATTATATTTAACTCACACCTGTGCTTCCTGTCTATCTATACTCCTTCTAACTGCCCTAATAAGGCTAAAGTTCTTAAGAGTTACAAGTATCATCTTCCCATGTAGGAATGTAAACAGTTTAACCTTATTAAATCCCTTATGATTTCTCTTTCCTGTTTACCTTTTTACACTTCTTTTACATCTTGTACTTGAAAGTCAAATTTTCTATTCAGCTTTGTTCTTTTTATCAGGAATGTTTGAAAGTCCTCAATTTCATTGAATGTCCATTTTCCCCAGAAGGATTATATTAAGTTTTGTCAGGTAAGTGATTTGGGTTGTAATCCTAGCTCCCTTTCCCTCCAAAATATAAAATTATGAGTCCTACAATCCTTTAATGTAGAAACTGCTAAAATTTGGGTTACCCCACTGTGGCTCCATGGTATTTGAATTTTCTTTCTGCCTGCTTGCAACATTTTGTCTTTGGCTTGGGAGCTCTGAAATTTCACTAAAATATTCATGGGAATTTTCATTTTGGGATCTCTTTCAGAAGATAATTAGTGGATTCTCTCAATTTCTATTTTATGCTCTGGTTCTAGGAGATCAGGGTAAGTTTACTTGATAATTTTTTTTAAATTTAATATTTGATTTTCCACACTTAAATTTTAAAAAAAAATTCTTTTTCTCAAGTTTTAAGTTCTAAATTTTCTTTCTCCTTCCCCTCTTACCTTTCATTGAAAAGGCAAGCAATTTGACATAGATTACATATCTGTAGTCATGCAAAACACATTTCCATTTAAGTCATACTATGAAAGAAAACAGACAAAAAAAGTAAAGAAAAAAGTATCTTTTATTTGCATTTAGGTTCCATCAGTTCTTCTAGAGATGGACAGCAACTTTCATCATAAGTCCTTCAGAATTGTCTTGGATCATTGTACTGCTAAGAAGAGCCAAGTTATTCACAGAAGATCATCATACAATATTGTGGTTTCTGTGTACAATGTTCTCCTGCTTCTATTCATTTCACATTGCATCAGTTCGTGTAAGTCCTTCCAGGTTTTTCTGAGAGCATCCTGCTCACGCTCTATTAGATAGCACAATAGTATTCCCTCACAATCATACACAACTTGTTCAGCCATTCCCCATATTGATGGACATCCTCTCAATTTCCAATTCTTTGCCACCACTAACAGATCTGCAATAAATAATTTTGTACATATTGGTCATTTTTCTTTTTGTTTTTTCTCTCTTTGGGATACAGACTTAGTAATGGTATTACTTGGTCAAACAGCATGCATGTATTTACAGCCCCTTAGGCATAGTTATAAATTGTTCTCCAGAATGGTTGAATCAGCATACAATTTCACCAACACTGCATTAATATTTTAATTTTCCCACATCTCCAACTTTTGTCATTTTTCCTTTTCTGTCATATTAGCCAGTCTCATAGGTGTATGAGGTGAGTGGTGATATTTCAGAGTTGTTTTAATTTTCATTTCAATAATCAATAGTGATTGGAAGCATTTTTTATATGACTATAGATAGCTTTGATTATTTTTTCTTTTTCTTTTTTAAATTTTTACTAATTTATTTTGACTTATGAACAATCACTTCCATAAGCTTTTGAGTTTTAAATTTTTCTACCACTCCCTCCCTACCTCCCTCCCCAAGATGGCATGCAATCTAATATAGGCTATATATATACATTCTTATTAAACATATTTTCACATTAGTGATGTTGCAAGTAAGAATTAGAACTAATAGGAGGAACTACCAGAAAGAGAAAACAAAACACAACAAAAGAAAAAAATAGTAAATAGTATGCTTTGATCTGCATTCAAACTCCATAGTTCTTTCATTGGATGTGGATAGTATTTTCCATCATGAGGCTTTTGGAGATGTCTTAGATCCTTGTATTGCTGAAAGGGGTTAAGTCTATCAAAATCAGACATCACTCAATGTGGGTGTTACTGTGTACAACATTTTCCTGGTTCTGCTCACTTCACTCAGCATCAAATCATTTAAGTCTTTCTAGGTTTGTCTGAAGTCTGCCTGTTCATCATTTCTTATGGCACAATAGTATTCCATTACATTCATATATCACATTCACAACTATGGTAACTGTCTGTGTCTTTCTCTTCATCCTCTCCCCCATCCCTTTTATGCTTTTCTTTCTCCTTTGTCTTTTTCCCTCTTCACTAATGTTTTGCTTTTGACCACTGCTTTCCTCAGTCCCTCCTCCCTTCTATTAGCCCATTCCCTTTTCTTTCCCCTTTTCCCTCCTACTGCCTATAGGGCATGTTAGATTTCTATACCTAACTGATTATGCTATTCTCTTCCTAAGTCAAATCTGATGAGAGTAAGGTTCAAATAGTGCTTATCTCCCTCCCTCTTTCCCTCTGCTGTAATAGGTTTTTGTGCCTTTTCCTGTGATGTAATTTACCCTTGTCTGACTCCTCCTTACCTTTTTTCTCAGTATATTTTCTTAGTTAGATCAGATTAATTCACTTACATGGATCCTTTTAATCCACTTGATCAGATTTTTTTCATCATTACATCAAAGTCAATTTATACCCACCCCCTTTATGTATACCCCTTTAACATGGTGTAATAACAATACAGTTCTCAGGAGTTACAAGTGTCATCTTCCCTTGTAGGGATGTAAAGAGTTTGCCTTTATTAATAACATGTTGTTACTTTCTGTTCCGTTTACCTTTTTATGTCTCTCTTGAGTCTTGTATTTGAAGAATAAATTTTCTGTTGAGCTCTGGTCTTTTCATCAGGAAGGTATGGAAGTCCCCTATTTCATTGAATATCCATCTCCTCCCCTGAAAGATCATGCTCATTTTCACTGGTAGTTGATCCTTGGTTGTAATCCAAGCTCCTTTGTCTTACAGAATATCATATTCCATGCCTTATAGTCTTTTAATGTAGAAGCTGCAAGGTCCTGTATAATCTTGACTGTGGTTTCATGATATTTAAATTGTTTCTTTCTGGCTGCTTGCAGTATTTTCTCTTTGACCTGGTAATTTTGGAATTTGGCTACTATATTCCTTGGTGTTTTCAATTTGGGATCTCTTTCAGGAGATGATCGGTGGATTCTTTCCATGGCTATTTTACCCTCTGCTTCTAGGACCTCAGAGCAGTTTTCCTTGATGATTTCCTGAAAGATACTGTGCAAGCTCTTTCTTTCATTGTGATTTTCAGGTAGACCAATAATTTTTAAATTGTCTCTCCTGGATCAATTTTCCTGGTCAGTTGTTTTATCAATGAGATATTTTACATTTTCATCTATTTTTTTCATTCTTTTGTCTTTGTTTGAATGATTCTTGCTCTCTCATAAAGTCATTAGCTTCCATTTGCTCAATTCTAATTTTTAACAAATTGTTTTCTTCTATTAGATTTTGTACCTCCTTCCCCATTTGGCCAATTGTATTTTTTAGGGACTTGTTTTCTTCAGTGTACTTTTTTTTCCAGTTGGTCAATTGTATTTTTTAAGGACTTGTTTTCTACAGTTAATTTTTGTCCTTCCTTTTCCAAGCTATTGACTGTCTTTTGCATACTTCTCATTTCTTTTTCTCATTTTTTCTTCTACCTCTCTCATTTGACTTTTAAAATCCTTCTTGAGCTCTTCTAAGCAGGATTTTTGGGCTTCAGACCAGTTCATACTCCCTTTTGAGGTTACAGATGTGGGTTTGTTGACAATGTTGTCCTTTTCAGAATTTCTGCCTCAATCTTCACTCTTCCCATAATAAGAATCTCCCGCATGTTTCTTTTTGCTCATGGTGTTTGCTTATTTCCTGGCCTTTAAAGAGATTGAGCTCTCCTGCTGGGGAGCAGAGGGCATTGACCCAAGCTTTTTGTGTTGGGAACCTAGGGCCTGGTTGATGGCTTTGTGTGCTGGGGCCTCCAATGTTGGCAGTTGGAGGCTACAGGATTCTGGCAGTTTACCTGGTGTTGGGCTGGAAAAAGCAATACTGAACTCTAGGAGTAGGATTGGGTAGTGTGGCTCCTGGAGATTTCCTGCTCACCCAGGCCTTTCCTTCTTTTTGCTTTCTTCAGCTCTTTTCAGATGGATGTTGTAGGGTGTTTATCTGCCTGGGGCCTTTTGGAGCGCTGCTTCCCTTATTTTTGCTGAGGCACTGGGAGAGCCAGTTGCTGTAGAATGCTGAGGCATCTCATGGTTTTCTGAGCTGATTTCCACTGATTCCTCTGCTCTCAATGAGACACTCAGGGTCCAGGTGTTGGTGTTTGCCTGCTCCACCACCTGGGCTTCAGGATCTCCTCCTGGTATGCTGAGGTGGGGCTTTCCACTAGCTTGCTGGGATGCTTCATGTTCTGTACTGCTCCCCTTCCCCAGGGTAAGAGGGGCCTTTCCAGTTACCTGGGCTACTTTCCAGCTACCTGGGCTGCTAGACTGCTGCACCCCATCTTTCTTCTGGTTCAACTGTTCCAAGGTTTTTCCTGGGGTGATATTTTCTGGGCTTTCACCTCTTACTCCGCCTTTGATTACTTTTTCTGAAAACTTCCTGTTCATATTCTTTATTCAATTGCTTTTGTTCATATCATTTATCAATTGACGAAGGGCTCTTATCTCTATAAGCTTGACTTAGTTTTTTTACACATTTGACAAATGAGTTCTTCATCAGAAAAACTAAAAAAAATTCATATTAGTGATTACCAACTATATATTTCCCTCCATCCTATTTTCCTCTTATCTATACTATTCTCACCTTTCACCCTGTCCAGTCTCAAAACTTTTTTGCTTCTAACTTTTATCTCTCCCAATCTACCCTCTCTTTTATCAGCCACTCACCTTCCTGTATCTCCTTCTTATTTTGCATTCCTGTATGGTAAGATAGATTTCTATACCAAACTGAATGTGTATGTTATGCTTTTTTTGAGCCAATTCCAATAAAAGTAAAGTTCATAAACTTCCTCACTCCCTTTCTTCATCTTCCCCTACACTTTAAAATCTCTTCCAGGACTATTTTATGTCAGATAATTTACCCTATTCTACCTCTCCCCTTCCCCTCTACCAGTGCATTCTTCTGTTTCACCCCTTATTTTTTTTTAATATAATCATCCCATCATATTCAAAGCAGACCAGGGCCTTCTGTCTATGTAAACCCCTTCTAACAGCCTTAATAATAAGAAAGTTTTTAGGAGTTGCAGTACTAATTTCCCACAGAAATGCAAACAGTTTAACCTTATTAAATCTCTTCTGGTTTTTCTTTCATCCTTATGATTTTATGCTTCTTTTGAGTCTTGTATGTGAAAGTCAGATTTTCTATTCAGCCTTCATCTTCTCATCAGATCTTCTTGAAAGTCCTCTACTTCATTGAGTATCTGTTTTCCCACTGAAGAATTATATTCAGTTTTTCTGGGTTGATGATGATTCTTAATTGTAATCCTAGTTGCTTTTCCCTCTAGAATTTCATATTCCAAGCCTTCTAATCCATTAATGAAGAAACTGCTAAATCTTGGCTTATCCCGACTATGACTCCACCATATTGGAATTGTTTCTTTTTTGGCTGCTTGTAATATTTTCTGCTTGACATGGGAGCTCCAGAATTTGACTGTAATATTTCTGGAAGTTTACATTTTAAGATCTCTTTCAGGAGGTGATCAGTGTATTATTTCCATCTCTATTTTACCCTCTGATTCTAGAATACCAAGGCAGTTTTTTCTTGATAATTTCTTGAAAGATGTTGTCTAAGCTGTTTTTTTATACATATATAACAGCTTTGAAGTAGTCCAGTAATTCTTAAATTATCCCTCTTTTATCTTTTTTCCAGGTCAGTAGTTTTTCCAGTGAGATATTTCATTTTTTTCTACTTTTTTTCATTTTTTCATTTTGTTTAATTGTTTCTTGAGGTTTCATAAAGTCATTAGTTTCCACTTGTCCACTTTTAATTTTTAAGGAATTATTTACTTCAATGCTTGTAACTCTTTTTCCATTTAGCCAATTCTGTTCCTAAAGGAGTTCTCTTCAGTGAATTTTTGTTTATCTTTTTTTCAATTTGGCCAATTATACTTTTCAAGGCATTCTTCTCTTCATTGCATTTTTGTGCCTCTTTTGTCTTTGGGGCATATTCTATTTTTTTAATAATTAATTAGTTTATTTTTAGTTTTTAACAGTCACGTCCGTAAGATTTCTAGTTTTTAATTTTTTCTCCCTCCCTCTTCTCAACCCTCCCC
Source organism: Vombatus ursinus (assembly GCF_900497805.2). Taxonomy (NCBI): domain Eukaryota; kingdom Metazoa; phylum Chordata; class Mammalia; order Diprotodontia; family Vombatidae; genus Vombatus; species Vombatus ursinus. The sequence goes on along the minus strand of NW_020954570.1, from coordinate 15,347,069 downwards.
AAGACAGCATGCAATCTGTTATAAGGATCTACTTATACATTCATATTAAACATATTTTCACATTAGTCATGATGTAAGCAAGCACTAAAACTAATGGGAAGAACTATGAGAAAGAAGGAACAAAACAACAAAAGAAAAGGAGAGCAAATAATATGACTCTATCAGTATTCAGACTCCATAGTTCTTTCTCTGTGTGTGGATAGCATTTTCCATCATGAGTCTTTTAGAGTTGTCTAAGATCCTTGTAGTGCTGAGAATAGCAAAGTCTATCATAGGCAACCATCACACAATGTGGCTGTTACTGTGTATAATGTTCTCCTGGTTCTGTTCATTTCACTCAGCATCAGTTTGTATAATTCCTTCCAGGTTTTTAAACAATATATTGTAGGATTATGGTTCTTAATCCTTTCTGCTATCCACTTCCATTTGGTGGGAGAGTTCATCCAATTCACATTCATAGTTATGATTATTATCTGTGTTTTTCTTTCTATCCTATTTCCTACCCCCCCCCTTATAATTTTCTCTCTCCTTTCTCCCTTTCACTCCTCACTAAAGTTTTGCTCTTGACCACCACCTCCCTAGTCTGCCCTCCTTTCTATCAGCCCCCTTCCTTTTCTTCCTCTTTCCCCTCTTACTTCCTATAGGGTAAATTAGATTTCTATGCCTAATTGATTATGTTATTCCCTCTTTGAACCAAATCTGATGAGAGTAAGGCTCAAACAATGTTCATCTCCCTCCCTTCTTTCCCTCTACTATAATAGTTTTTTTGTGCCTTTTTGTGTGATATAATTTACCTTTGTCTGCCTCCTCCTTTCTTCTTCTCCCAGAAGAATCTCTTTCACCACTTAATTAGATTATTATCATCACTAGAAAGTCAACTGATATTCACACCCTCTGTCTATGTATACCCCTTTTAAATGTCATAATAATGATATAATTCTCAAGAATTACAAGTCTCATCTTCCCTTGTAGGGATGTAAACAGTTTGCCCTTATTAATAACATGTTGTTCTTATTGTTGTTGTTTTCCTGTTTACCTCTTTATGCCTCTCTTGAGTCTTATATTTGAAGATCATATTTTCTGTTGAGCTCTGGTCTTTTCATCAGGGAGATTTGGAATTCCCTTATTTTGTTGAATGTCCATCTCTTCCTCTGAAAGATTATGTTCAATTTTGCTGGGTAGTTGATTCTTGGTTGTAATCCAAGCTCCTTTGCTTTATGGAATTTCTTATTCCACACCCTCTGTTCTTTTAATGTAGAAGCTGCAAGGTCCTGTATAATCCTGACTGTGGTTCTATGATATTTAAATTGTTTCTTTCTGGCTACTTGCAATATTTTCTCTTTGACTTAGTAGTTTTGGAATTTGGCTACAATATTCTTTGGCATTTTCAATTTGGGATCTCTTTCAGGAGGTGATCTGTGCATTCTTTTGATGGCCATTTTACACTCTGGTTCTAGGGACTCAGAGGAGTTTTCCTTGATAATCTCCTGAAAGATGCTGCCCATACTCTTTTCTTCATCATGATATTCAGGTAGACTAATAAATTCTAAATTGTCTCTCCTGGATCTATTTTTCAGATCGGTTGTTTTTCCAATGAGATATTTCACATTCTCTTCTATTTTTTCACTCTTTTGGATTAGTTTTACAGTGCCTTGATTTCTCATATAGTTGCTAGCTTCCAATTGCTGTATTCTAATTTTTAAGGAAGTATTTTCTTCAGTAAGCTTTTGGACTTCCTTTTCCATTTGGCCAATTTTGCTTTTTAGGGCATTCTTTTCCTCATTGGTTTTTTGGACCTCTTTTGCCATTTGGGTTAGGCTATTTTTAAGGTGTTATTTTCTTCAGTATTTTTTTGGGTCTCCTTTAGCATCACTCTCAGTTTTTCTTCTACTTCTCTTACTTACTTCTCAAAATCCTTTTTGAGCCCTTCCACAGCCTAGGACCAATTCATACTTTTCTTGGAGGCTTTGGATGTAGGAACTTTAGCTTCATTGTCTTCTTCTGGTTGTATGTTTTGATCTTTTTGTCACCAAAGTAAGATAATATAGTCTGACTCTTTTTGCACTACTTGTTCATGATCCTGGCCAATTACTTGAGTTATAAACTCTTTGTTAAGGTAAGAGTCTGTTTCCAGTGTGGAGAATGTACTGTCCCAAGCTTCAGGGGTTTTCTGCAGCAGTTTTCAGAGATACTTCTAGGGACCTGTAAATTTTCAGTTCTTCCAAGGTGTTATGATCGAGGACGAGGTGTTTACTCCTTTGCTGTCCTGTGCTCTGCTCTATGAGTGACCACAAAAACTCTTATCTGTCTTGGAACTGTAAGGAGGATTTCCTCTCCTCGGTCACTACAAGCTCCACCACACCAGTGCTCCTCCTTGCCCCAGGACCGCCACCCAGAACTGTGACCCAGAACCAAGCTTGGGCAAAGCAAGAGAATCCTGCACAAGCAGAGAGATCCCTGCAATCCCCCTCTGATCAGCCACTCAATTTCCCCTTAGCTTGTGGGCCAGAACCTCTGGAGGCAGCTGCCACCCCAGGGCAGACCTTGGGGAATGGAGCTGCGACCCCACACTTCTCTCTCACCACTGCAGAAACAGACTTTTCACACTGACCTTCTAAGTTGTCTTTGGTGTTCATGGGTTAAGAAGTCTGGAAACCACCACAACTGCCTGTGATTCAGTCCTCTGAGGCCTGCTCCAGGTTTGCTGTGGCCTGCCTGCCCATGCCAAACTGAGTTCCTCTTCCAGCCTGGCATGATATATCTTTCTAGTCAACCATCCAGGTTGTCTTGGGCTGGAAAGTTGTTTCACTTTGTCTTCTTGTGGGTTCTGCTGCTTCAAAATTTGTTTAGAGCCATTTTTTTTTTACAGGTATTTGATGGGGTTTGGGGGAGAGCTCAAGCAAGTCACTGTTTTTGCTCTGCCATCTTGGCTTCACCTCTGCCAATTCTACTTTTTAAGGAGTTAATTTCTATAGTGTACTTATTCCCCCCATTTGGCCAATCTAATTTAAGGACTTGTTTTCTATAGTCAATTTTTGTCCTTCCTTTTCCAAGCTATTGACTTTCTCTTGTATACTTTTCATTTTCTTTCCCAATTTTTCTTCTACCTCTCTTATTTAACTTTTAAAATCCTTCTTGAGCTCTTTCAAGAAGACTTTTTGGCCTTGAGACCAGTTCATATGACCCTTTGAGGTTTTGAATGTGGATGTATTGACAATGTTGTCCTCTTCTGAATTTGTGCCTTGATCTCTCCTGTCCCCAAAGAAATAATCTATGGTCATTGTCCATTTCTGCTTTCTGCACATGGTGTTTGCCTATTTCCTGGCTTTTAAAGTTGAGCTCTCTTGTTGGAGTGAGGGGGACTCTGACCCAAGCATCTTGTGCTGAGACCCTGGGACCTGGTCACTGGCTTTGTGTGCTAGGGCCTCAGGTTCTGGCAGCTGGAAGTTGTAGGGGTCTGGCAGTTTATCTGGTGCTGAGTTGGAGTCAGAAGCACTGGAGCTCTTGGGGTGGGGGTGGAGAGTCTGGCCCCTGGGGGATTCCAGCTCACCTGGGCTTCTTTAAAGCACTCAAATGTTGGAGGATGTCTGCCAGTCCGGATTTGTGCTGAAGCATCGGGAAATTTGGCTGCTGGAGAATGCTGGCACATGTGGTGATTTTCTGAGCTGGTGTTTATCAGTTCCTTTACCTTTGCTATGATACTCGGGAAGTCCAGGTGTTGGTACTTGCTTGCTCAACCACCCTGGGACTCAGGATCTCTCCCTGGTTTGCTAAGGTGGGGCTTGCCACTGACTTGCTGGGACACCACACATCTTGTACTGCTCCCCTCCCCCAGAGCAAGAGCAGCCTTTACTGTTAATCCCCTAAGCTTCCCAGGCTACAAGACTGCTACACCTCATCTTTCTGCCAGCTCAGCCCTTCCAAGGTTTTTCCTGGGGTAATTTGGCTCTCTATTTATTCTATTTTTAAAGTATTATTTTCTTCACTATTTTGTTGTGCCTCCTTTACCAAACTGTTGATTCTTTTTTCATGATTTTCTTGCATCACTCTCATTTCTCTTTCTATTTTTCCTCTATCTCTAGTACTTCATTTGAAAAATATTTTGGAGATTTTCTATGACCTGGGTCCAATTCATATTTTTCTTTAAGGTTTTGGATGTAGCAGTTTTGAGTTTGTTGTCTTCTTCTGAGTTCCTGTTACTAGGGTAACTTTATATAGTCAGGATCTTTTTCTGTTGTTTGCTCATTTTCCAGCCTATTTCTTGACTTTTTTCCTCTATGCTAAAGTGCAGTTCTGCTTCTGGAGTGGCAGAGGCACTGTCCTAAACTTCAGGTTTTTTGTGCAGCTGTTTTCAGAAGTAATTCTGGGGACCCTTAAGATTTTAGTTCTTCCAAGGTAGTGTGATCAAGGGAGAGATGTGTTTACTTCTCTACCTTTCTGTGCTCTCATCTGGGAGTGACCACAAGCAGTCTTTTCCACTTTGAAACTTTGGCCACAATCTCTATTGTGCTGTTTCCTCCCAGACTTGAGATATGATTATGATTATGGCCAATACAGCACCCTGTCCCTGGTTCCATCAAAGTGACTCCTGTAATCTCTTTCTGAGCATTTGTCTGCCTCCCTTACTGTCAGTGGGCCAAAAGGTATGGAAATTGCCACTGCCTCCATTGATTCAGTCACCCCCAAGGCCTGCTTCTGGTTTGTTGGGGCCTGATCTATGCTCTTGTCCTTGTGCTGGACTGTGCTCCGTTCTCACCCTCATTCAGCCAACCTTTCTTGCTGATCTTCTAAGTTGCTTTTGACTGGAAAATTGCTTTCACTCCATTCTTTTGTGGTTCCTGTTGCTGTAGAATTGTTTTGAGGCATTTAATGGTATTTGGAGGGGTTTGGGAGAGAGCTCAGGTGAGTACCTGCCTTTTCTCAGTTATCTTGACTCTACCCTCAATAAGTGCTTAAAAGATGATGTCTAGGCTCTTTTTTTTTTTTATCATGGTGTTCAGGTAGTCCAATAATTCTTATTTGATCTCTCTTCAATCTTGCCTTGAGCATGTCCACATTTCCAGTTTACCAATCTAGAGATCTGGGGGAATCCACCTTTTCTAGACACTGGAAACTTTTTCAAAGCTGAGATATCTCAGTCCCAGTGAGAGAACTTATTCACTTTGTATAGTTCGTAGTACATTCTGATCTGTATAACTTCTCCGATTGTATTTGATATCTTCCAGGACAAATGGGTTTATTATTCACTTTTGTACTGGTGTTTTTTTTTGCAACTTGCATCTGGTGGGGAAAGAGTGTTCTAAACTATATCCAAGGGCTTAACTCCCTTCCCAACAAATTCCAGAAGTCAGAAGAACTAGCTTCCTCTCAAAAAGTCCTGCCAAATTCTTTCATCATGCAGGCAGAGACAGTGAAATGTTCACTATCTTCATCAATAAAGAGAATCAACTAAAAATGCCTAGGCTTAAGTCTTTGGTTATATATCTAACTTATTTTATATATTTTTGGAATGAAAATTTTAGAGTTGGAAGGAACTTAGTGAATATTGAGCCCAATGCTTTTATTTTATAAATGATGACATTGATTCACAGAGAGGGTACATGAATTTCTCAAGGCCACAACCATTTAAAGGCAATATTGAATGTGGAACATAGGCCTCTCACTCCTATTTCAGTCATCATTGCACTTTATCAAATCATCATGTGCTCCAAACATGACTACATGCAATGAAGTACCAATACAATCTGTCCACAAACCATAACATTAAATAACACTATATATAGAGAGCAAATAATATGTTCTGTCATATAGCAGAAGTGTAAAGAATAGCTTTTGTGTGTAAAACATGGTATTTAATGTGAAGTACAGTAATGGGTTTTTTCTTAGACTCATGTCTTTTTTCCTCTGAGTGGAGACACAAATCACTGGTAATGTAAAGAGACAGTGAAATTTTTCCCTGCCAAAATAGAGCAACAAGGTCTACTGAGAGACAAAAGATAAAAGCAATGATGAGGGCTAGGAGGATTGAGAAAAATGGCTTGGTCTCCTTTCTCTTCTTTTGTTTCAAATTCAATTGCATGTCAAGCCAAAGATTTTAGTAATCTCTCACTCTAAATCTGATAGTTGTCTGGGACAAAATAATGTTTTCTCAGCCCTAGGCAAAAGGGTCAAATGAGAAGATTTAATCTTAGCCAGGAGGCATTCTTCCTGGTTTCTTTTGTTGGATGTGGTAGCACATACCCTCTAACTGACTAAAGAGATATCAGTCTAACCAAATTCAGGAGAAGCTTTTTAGTCACTTCACACTAACATACAGAGCAAAAATGGATAAAGAAATGAAGCTCAGAAGCTGGTATCAGGGAACAATGCCTGCCAACTATACAAAACTACTTATGATATATTGAGCAACCTAGAAGAGAGCAAAGTGGGGTGTGTGTGTGTGTGTGTATGTGTGTGCGTGCATGCATGTGATAGACAAACTGACACAGAGAGACAGTGACAAAGAGAGACAGAGAAAGAGGAACAGAGGGAGACAGAGAGAGATTGACAGAGAAAATATCAAAAACATGGCATTTAGAATGTGAAGAGAGTAGCAGAGATGTGACATCTAGCAAGAAGCAAGAGGTACAATGTCACATTTAAGTGCAGGCTCAGCAGAGAGCAGCATCCAACAGGGAACAGCTATAGACATAGCAAGTAATTACATAATCAGAAGATACTAAAGGCTCTATAGCACTGGGGGCATGAATTGCCCTTCACTGCAGATCACATCTCTGCTGGATTTGCCTTTTCATTGGTGATCTCATTGTCACTGCAAGACATTGCTCCTTTATAATAGCTTCAGTGTTTTATCTCATCAGGTCCGTTTCATGGCCATCTAATATCCAAACTGCTAGGATGTAGTGACTTGAAAGACTCTCCCTAATGAGGCCAGTTGTATAATTTTTAACCATAGTCAGAGCCACAACTTAACTAAAAAGGCCAGAAAGAGTGTTCTTAGGTTCAACATCTTCATTATTTAGTGGATCACTGTCCATGACACAAACAGGTAATACAAAAGGTTAAGTTAAAAATACATGGCTCCTGAAATTTGTAGTTCTAAGAAAACAATGATACAGAAATTAAGGGCATATGTCAAAATAAGGCCTAGCATTAAATGTGTTTATATTTTTAGCACTGAAGCTAGTCAGGCTAGGCTATGCTAAGGTCACAGGAACTAGTAATGTTTGCCAGTCCCTCTCCTTTACATATAGTTTGCCTGAGTTAATTGTTCTAAAGTTATTTTAATAGGGTAACTAGCTTCTCAGATTTTTGGAGAATAATTCAATTTTTGGTTGTAGACTAAATGGTCTTACTTGGAAGGAATATTTGAAGGAGGGAGGGGTGATGAAGTAAAAAGGTGCCTGGAGTATAAAATGAACCAAGTATGGAATGAGTTTATCCCTATTCATAGAAAAGAAAATACTAAGTAAGAAAGAATCGTGTAATGATAATAATCATTGCAGAGGCTAATACTCAAGTTGCATAGGACATTTGCAATAGGAGATCCTTAGTAGTCAGTTTATATTTCACCTCCACAAGTGGGCTCTTTTTTTTGTCATTTTTTCTTTTCTCTCTGTGGGACATTCCTTCCTTTTTAGCTGGTCTGCCACTGTTACTGTTGCCAGTGCAACTGCTCTGTTAGCAAATACACCACTGCTCAGCTGCCCAGGAAGGCAGGGAGACACCAGTTGCCTTGCAAGATTTCACAAGGCTCTGTATCAAAGGAAAGAAGATGCAAATAAACACTGGCTCCAGCTCAGGCATACATAAGGTTGCTTGGGGAGCCACTAGCTCATAGATTACAACCAGGCAGGAGAAACAGCTTCTCCAAGTGATCCTCTGGGACTCAGAGAGTCATCCTTACACTTCAAAGTTAAATGGAAGAAGAAGCCTGAGGGGTAGCAATTGCCCCTTTAGTTTATCACTGGAATTCCAGCTCAACAGTCAGTAGAAAGAGACATTATTCCTGACAGGAAGCAGCCAGAGGATTTCTGCACCTGCTATGAAGTTGGGGATACTTCTGAAGGGCTTACTACATATTTATTAGTGCAAACAAAGAAGTAAGCAAACACACACACACATATGTTAGAATGGAAAATCAAGCTAAATGGTAAGGATTATATGTTGGGGAAATAGGAATTTTCTTTCTGTTAGTTGAAGTTTTCTACAAGAAATTATTCCAGGGGATGGAGCCAAGATGGCAGAATAAAAGCAGTGACTTGCTTGAACTCTCCCTCAAACCCCACCGAATACCTGAAAAATTGGCTCTAAACAAATTCTAGAGTAGCAGAACCTACAAAAAGACAGAGTGAAACAAATTTCCAGCCCAAGAAAACCTGGATGATTGATCAGAAAGGTATATCGTGCTCAGCTGGGAGAGGAATGCAGTTCAACATGGGTGTGCAGGCAAACCTAGCCTCAGTGAACCTGGAGCAGGCCTCAGAGGACTGAATCAAGGGCAGCTATGGTAGTATCCAGACTTCTCTACCCACAAATGCCAAAGACAACTTAAAAGGTCAGTAGGAAAAGTTTGTGACCTACGTGAGAGAGCAGCTCAGTCGCAGCCCCAGTGCTGGCGCAGTCCTGGGTGGGTAGCTGCTTCTAGAGTTTCCGGGCCACAGACTGAGGGGGGATTGAGTGGCTGATCAGAGGGGGATTGCAGGGATCTCTCTGGTGGTGCTGAGGCAGGATTCTCTTGCTTTGCCTATGCTCGGATCTGGGTCACCATTCTGGGTTGGGTGGTGATCCTGGGGCTAAGAGGAGTGCTGACATTGTGAAGCTGATAGTGGCAGTGGAGAGGGAATTGTTCTCACAGTTCCAAGGCAGAAAAGAGTACTTGTGGTCACTCATAGACCAGAACACAGGCCAGGAAAGTATTAAACACCACACCCTTGATCATAGCACCTTGGAAGAACTGAAAACTTCTAGGTCCCTAGAAGTATCTCTGAAAACAGCTACACAAAACCCCCAAAGCTTGGTACAGTACATTCTCCACATTGGAAACAGACTTCTATCTTAACAAAGAGTTTATAACTCGAGAAATTAGCTGGGAACATGAGCAAACTGTGCAAAAAGGTCAGACCATAGAATCTTTCATTGGTGACAAAGAAGATCAAAACATACAACCAGAAGAAGACAACAAAGTCAAAGCTTCTACATCCAAAACTTGCAAGAAAAATATGAATCAGTGCCAGGCCATGGAAGAGCTCAAACAGGATTTTGAGAAGCAAGTAAGAGAAGTAGAGGAAAAACTGGGAAGAGAAATGAGAGTGATGCAAGAAAATTTTGAAAACCTAGTCAATAGCTTGCTAAAGGAGACCCCCAAAATACTGAAGAAAATAATACCTTAAAAAATAGCCTAACCCAAATGGCAAAAGAGGTCCAAAAAACCAATGAGGAAAAGAATGCCCTAAAAATCAGAATTGGCCAAATGGAAAAGGAAGTCCAAAAGCTCACTGAAGAAAATACTTCCTTAAAAATTAGAATGGAGCAATTGGAAGTTAGTGACTTTATGAGAAATCAAGACATTGTAAAAGAAAACCAACAGAATGAAAAAAAATAGAAGATAGTGTGAAATATCTCTTTGGAAAAACAACTGACCTGGAAAATAGATCCAGTAGAGAGAACTTAAAAATTATTAGACAATCAAAAAAAGATCCTAGACATCATCTTTCAAGAAATTATCAAGGAAAACTGCCCTGATATTCTAGAACCAGAGAGTAAAATAGAAATGGAAAGAATGTGCCAATCTCTTCCTGAAAGAGATCCTCAAAGGAAAACTCCTAGGAATATTGGAGCCAAATTCCAGAGTTCCCAGGTCAAGGAGAAAATATTGCAAGCAGGCAGAAAGAAACAACTCAAATATTGTGGAAACACAATCAGGATAGCACAAGATTTAGCAGATTCTATATTAAGGGACTGGAGGGCATGGAATATAATATTCTGGAGGGCAAAGGAGATAGGATTACAACCAAGAATCACCTACCCAGCAAAACTGAGTATAATCCTGTATAATCCTGGTCATTCAGTGAAATAGGGGACTTTCAAGCATTCTTGATGAAAAGACCAGAGCTGAATAGAAAATTTGACATTCAAATACAAGACTCAAGTGGAACATGAAGAGGTAAACAGGAAAGAGAAATCATAAGAGACTTATTAAGGTTGAACTGTTTACATTAGTACATGTAAAGATGATATTTGTAACTCATGAGACCTTTGTCAGTATTAGGGTAGTTGGAGGGAAACAAATTATGAGTGTGTGTGTGTGTGTGTCTGTGTGTGTGTGTGTATTATATATATATATACATATATATATAAATATAAAAGGTAGATAGATAGATAAATAGATAGAGGGCACAGGGTGAGTTGAAGATGAAGGGGTGATATCTGGAGAATAAAATTAAAAGGTAAGAGAAAATTATTCTAGGAGAAGGAAAAAGGGAGAGGTAGAATGGGGTAAATTATCTCACATGAAACAGTGGAGGGGAAATGGGGGAAGGTGAGAGGGAATGAGTGAATCTTATTCTCATAGGATTTGGCTTAAGGAGGGAATAACAAACACACTCAATTGGGTATGGGAATCTATCTTACCCTACAGGAAAATTGGGGGGGGAAGGGGACAAGAGAGCAGGAAGATGATAGAGGGGTGGGCAGATTGGGGGAGGAGGTAATCAGAAGCAAACATTTCTGAGAGACAAGACCAAAAGAGAGAACAGAATAAATGGGGGGAGGGATAGGATGAAGGGAAATATACTTAGTTTTTCACAACATGACTACTATGGAAGGGTTTTGCATGACTACACTTATATAACCTGTATCAAGTTGCTTGCCGTCTCAATGAGGGTGGGTGGGGAGGGAGGAAGGGAGAAAATTTAGAACCCAAAGTTTTAAAAACAAATGTTAAAAATTGTTTTCACATGAAACTGGGAAATAAGATATACAATCAATGGTATATAGAAATCTATCCTGCCCTATAGGAAAATAGAAGAGGAAGGGGATAAGAGAAGGGGGGCAGGAGATAGAAGGGTGGGCAGATTAGGGGAAAGGATATTCAGAATGCATGCTGTCTTGAAGTTGGGAGGGAACGAGATGGGGAGAAAATTTGGAACTCAAAATCTTGTGGATGTGAATGATGAAAACTAAAAATAAATAAATTAATAAAAAAAATTATTACAGAATCATTACACTAGTGGTGAAGTTTAGGGCACAATGCTATTTGCTTTTTAAATTTTATTTCCTTCCAGTCAGTAGGGCAAGATAAAAAGCAATGACACCTCAGACTTTCATGGTCATTCATGTCTCTGAAAACATTCTATAATAGTTTGGCTTCTTTCAGTGGCTTACTTCTATGCTCATCCAGAAAAAATCTTGCTGTTAGAATCTCCCATCTGCTCACATTCACAGCTCTGATTCTGCTCATCTGTGCTTTTCTATGCTAATTACAACTATCTTCTCTTTCTAAGTTAGTGCCTGCCACCTCTCTGAACCAAAGCTGACATCTCTGTCCCACATAGCTGTCTTCCTCTACCCAGTTCTCCCATGCCTGATGCAATCTTGATTTTAGGCTCAAGGAAAAACCCCCTCTCACCAAAATTTTGCCTCCTAAAGCTTATTTCAATGAGCAGAAGCACCATCAGCATTAGAATAGTGGTTAATCTGAAGATGTATTGGAAAGTATATGTTATAACACCTAGGTGCTTTCTTTACCCCCAGTCTCCTATATTAAAATTGATCTTGAAGACAAGATAACCCAAGGTTCAAGGTCCTTTATGAAGAATCCGTGTCCTAAAAAATCATAGTTCATGAACTCTCATTGATGTGTTTGTTTCCCTTAACAGACTATTTTAAAAAATTTAATATTTTATTTTATTTTTCCCCAATTACATGTAAGAACAATTTTTGCAATTTTTTTTCAAATTTTTAATTCCACATTCTCTCCTTCTCTTCCCTCCTATGCCTCATTGAGAAGACAATTTGATGTTATACATATATAGCCATGCAAAACACACGTTCACATAGGTCATGAAATACTGTGATATACAGTGAATACTGTGAAAGAAAACAGAGACCAAAAAAAAAAAAGAAAAGTAAAGAAAAAATTATCTTTCATCTGCATTTAGGCTCCATCAGTTCTTCTAGAAATGGACAGCAACTTTCATCATAAGTCCTTCAGAATTGTCTTGGATCATTTTATTACTGAGAAGAGCTAAGTTATTCACTTTCCCATCATATTCAGTTCAGACCAGGGATTTCCGTCTATGTATACTCCTTATAACTGCCCTAATAATGAGAAAAGTTTTAGGAGCTGCAAGTACTAATTTCCCATATAGAAATATAATCAGTTTAACCTTATTGAATCCCTTATGGTTTCACTTTGCTTTTTATCTTTTCCATACTACTTTCGAGTCTTGTATTGGAAAGTCAAATTTTCTATTCAGCTCTGACTTTTTCATTAAGAATTCTTGAAAATCCTCTATTTCATTGAATGTCCATTTTTCTCCTGAAGGATTATACTCAGTTTTGGTGGGTAGGTGATTCTTAATTATAATCCAAGCTCCTTTGCCTTCCAGAATATCCTATTCCAAGCCCTCTGATCCTTTAATGTAGAAATTGATAAATCTTGGGTTATCCTGGCTTTGGCTCCACGGTATTGAAATTATTTCTCTTTGGCTGCTTGTAATATTTTCTCCTTGACCTGGGAGTTCCAGAATTTGGCTATAATATTTCTGGAAGATTACATTTTAGGATCTCTTTTAAGAGGTTATCAGTGTACTCTTTCTATCTGTATTTTATTTCCTGATTTGAGAATATCAGGGTAGTTTTTTTTTTATATTTTCTTGAAAGATGATTGTCTAAGCTCTTTTTTTTTGATCATGGCTTTGAGGCAGTCCAATAATTCTTAAATCATCTCTCTTTTCCAGGTCAGTTGTTTTTCCAATGAGACATTTCAAATATCCATCTACTTTTTTTCATTCTTTTGATTTTGTTTGATTGTTTCTTGATATCTCATAAAGTCACTAGCTTCCATTTGCCGACTTCTAATTTTTAAAGAATTATTTACTCCAGTGATTGTTTCTGCCTCTTTTTCCATTTGGACAATTCTACTCTCAAGGCGTTCTTTTCTTCAGTGGATTTTTCTACCTTTTCTTTTTTCCATTTGGCCAATTCTGATTTTCAAAGCATTATTCTCTTCATTGTATTTTTTGTGCCTCTTTTGCCATTTAACCTACTCTGCTTTTTAAAGTGCTGTTTCCTTCACTGGTTTTTGTACCTCCTTTACCAAGCTGATGACTCTTTTTTCATGATTTTCTTGCATCACTTTGGTTTTTCTTCCCTGTTTTTCTTCCACCTCCCTTACTTCATTCTTAAAATAATTTTTGAGCTTTATCATGGGCTTGGACCCAATTCCTATTTTTCTTTGAGGCTTTGAACCTAGTAGTTTTGACTTGGTTATCTTCTTCTGACTTTGTGTTTTGAACTTCCCTGCCATCATAGTAACTTTCTATAATCAATATCTTTTTTTTCCTGCTGTTTGCTCATTTTCTAGCCTGTTTCTTGATTTTTTAACTCTCTGCTAAAGTGATGCTCTGCTTTTGGAGTGTATGGGGCACTGTCCCAAATGTCAGTTTTCTTTTCTTTTCTTTTCTTTATTTTTTTTTTGGTGCAGCTGTTTTCAGATGTAATTCTGGGGACTTGTAAGGTTTCAGTTCTTCCAAGGTGGTATGATCTAGGAAGAGCTGTATTTACTACTCTCCTTTTCTGTGCTCTGGTCTATGAGCAATCACAAACACTCTTTTCCACCCTGAAAATGTGAACAGGGTCCCAGTTCCCCTTTGGTTACAAGCTGTATTGTGCTAGTTCTCCTCCTGACCTTGAGATTGAGCCCCAGGACTGAGACTAGATCTGATTATGAACAATGCAACAGCATCATGCCCCTAGTGCCACCAAGGTGACCCCTGTAATTTCCTTCTAACCCTTTACTGTCTGTGGACTGAGATGTCTGGAAACTGCTACTACTGCTACTGATTCAGTCATCCCCAAGGCCTACTCTTAGTTTTCTGGGGTCCAGTCTGAGCTTTCACAAACTGTACTGGACTGTGCTCCACTTTTACCCCGGTAAACAGAACTTTCCTGCCAACTTTCTAAGTTGTCTTGGGTTGGAAAATTGTTTCACTCCATTCTTTTAGGGATTCTGTTGCTCTGGAATTTCTTTTGAGGCATTATTTAAAGCTGTTCAGAGGGATTTGTGGGAGTCCTCAGGCAAGTCTCTGTCTTTTCTCCACCATCTTGACTCTGCTGTATCAGCAAGCATTATTAACCACTTACTATGTGTGAGTAACTCTGCTAATTGCTAAGAATACAAATACAAAGTAAAAGAAAGATAGTCTCTGCAAAAATACATCCATTATTAACATAAGGCAATGAAGGCCTAACAATTTAAAGAATAGAAATTATGACCAGTTTCTAATCAAATATAACAATGGAGTTAAAGTATTTTGTCAAGTGCTAAATATCTGGTAGCAAAATAGACTACATCTACAATTTGTTTCACCTTTCCTAACTACTTTGTCCCTTTCCCCAGATTTATAGAATAAGATTTGGAAGTCACCTGAGTAACCATCTAATCCAATCTGTACTTAACTATGAATCTTTTCCAGAGTCCTTCCTCCTCTGTTTTTATTTGATAATAGCTCTTTCCATCATATAATTGGTACATATTAAAGGATAGTTGGGGTTTAGAAGGACTAGCCAAAAGGATAGAGGGAACCTCCATTTCATTAGCTATATTTGGTCTTAGTTTCCAAGTTTTCTAATGCTTCCAATTTCCCACATTCTTTTTAGGCAAGAAAGATGGGGCTCTGTGAGCATTTTGATGTATTATAGTATTACTATAAGGTTACACACATGCGTGGCTCTTGTACCAGGGTTTTCTGGTTTAATGCATTGAAAACTACACCGCCAAGAGTCAACAGACTGAAAATGTTCTATTTGAAAAGCTCAGAAATGGTAGCACTGAGAGCTTATATGATTGAAGCAGAGACAGAAATCATGCTGATCATGAAAATAGTATAACTATAGCCTATATCTGAGTTGTTTGTCTATTGTCACTCACAGGACCTTTTCATACCTATAAATATGGTCAAGCTTTTGCTTTCATTTTTAAAAAATCATTTCTTTCCTATGTCTCTGAAGTTTCTAGTCCCTTGAGAACTGCTGATGGGATGAATTTGTTTAAAGTAGCACAGGTCTACAAATGAACAGTGTGTGTCAAATTCACAAGAGTCACAGATTAAATAAGATTGCATAAGTACAGGGAGGAAAAATCAACCCAACTCCAGTATGTGTAAGCAAATTGACAAATTACTTGAAAATAGATTTATTTACATCAGGCTCTTGATTTCTTCCTGTTGTACTAAAGCATCCTGTACTATCTTCTATATCCATCATGTACCATTTTCCAAACATCATCTTAAACATTTAATGGTGCAGAATGGACAATCAATCTTGATTGAAATCAAACCCAATAGAAGCAGTAGAACTACCGCTTTTTAAGATGAGCTGCATAGGCCCTAGAATGATGTAAACCATTAATCTTTTTCTAATTCTGAATTTCTTCTCATTGTGCAGCTGGTAGCTGCTTCAATGCTCCAGATATTTGTGTTTATGGTGAAAATTATGAAGGAGAGACCAGAAAAGTCATGTTTCCAAAGTTGATATGATGACTGGCCACAAGAATAATTTCTGGCTTTTTTCTTCTCTTGAGAGGAGGTTTTATCTCTTTGGTGTTTGCAAAGATATATTATTCCAATGTTGCATATTGGGAACAATTTAAAATATTTTTGGAAGACATCAAGATTGAGAACAGCCCAAATACAAGGCTTTTGGCATGATCTAGAAAGGGATAACTGTGATCTCAAAGCTCTTCTAACCAGTACTTTCCAACTCCTTTCTGATATTGGATTTATAGTCTGGATACTGGATTCTGTAATTTGCTTTGAGTTACACTCTTGCCTTTTTTCAAATTCTTTCTATACTTAATGTACATCAATCATCAATTCATGTTCTTTTAGTCTCCACTGCAAAAGCTTTTTCTTGTCTCTTTTATGTGAGATAGTTTACCACATTCTACCTCTCCCTTTCTCTTTCTCCCACCACATTTCTCTCTCACACCTTAATTTATTCATTTTTTTAGTTATCATCCCTTCATATTCAACTCACACCTGTGCCTTCTGTCATATATATATACATATATACACATATTTATGTGTGTGTGTATATATATATATATATATATATATATATATATATATATATATATATATATATATATATATATAGCTTCTAAATGTCCTAATAATGGGGGACTTCTTTTGAGTTACAAGTATCATCTTCCTATATAGTAATGTAAAGTTTAACCTTATGAAGTCCCTTATGATTTCTCTTTCTTGGTACATTTTTATGCTTCTCCTGAGAATAGTATTTGAAAGTCATTTTTTTTTTATTCAGCACTGGTCTTTTCATCAAGAATGCTTGAAAGTTCTCTATATCATTGAATATTCATTTTTTCCCCAGAAGGATTATACTCAGTTTTGATAGGTAGATGATACTTGGTTGTAATTCTATCTCCTTTGCCCTTTGGAATGTCATATTCCAAGCCCTTTGGTCTTTTAATGTAGAAGTTGTTAAATCTTGCATAATCCTGACTATGGCTCCATGATACTTAGTGTGTTTCTTTCTGGCTGCTTGCAATATTTTCTCCTTGACCTGGGAGCTCTGTAATTTGCCTATAATATTTCTAAGAGTTTTCATTTTGAGATCTCTTTCAGGAAGTGATCAGTGAATACTTTCCATTTCTATTTTAACCTATGGTTCTGGAATATCAAGGCTGTTTTCCTTGATTTTTTTTTTATTTTGATAATTCTTTTTTTTAAATTTTTAGTTTTCAACATTTACTTCCACAACATTTTGAGTTCCAAATTTTCACTACATCTAACCCCTCCCCCCACCCCAAGATGGCATGCATTCTGAATACCCCTTCCCCTTGTCTGCTTTCCCTCCTATCTCTCCCCCTCTTCCCCTTCTATTTTCCTGTAGGGCAGGATAGATTTCTGTACCCCATTTCCTGTATTTCTTATTTCCCAGTTACATGTGAAAACATTTTTTTAAACATTTATTTTTAAAACTTTTGGTTCCAAATTTTCTCCCTTCCTCCCTCCCCACCCATCCTCATTGAAAAGGCAAGCAACTCAATATAGGCTATACATGTGCAGTTATGCAAAACACTTCCATAGTAGACATGCAGTGAAAAACTAACTCTATTTCCCTTAATCCTATCCCAACCCCCCATTTATTCTATTCTTTCTTTTGACCCTGTCCCTCATCAGATGTATTTGCTTCTGATTACCCCCTTTCCCAATCTGCCCTCCTCTCTATCATCACCCTGCTCTCTTGTCCCCTTCCTGCAGGGTAAAACAGATTTCCATACCCAACTGAGTGTGTATGTTATTCTCTCCTTAAGTCAAATCCTATGAGAATAATATTCACTCATTCCCTCTCACCTTCCCCCGCCTCCCCTCCACTGCAAGAGCCTTTTCTTTTCTGTTTCTTTTTGTGAGATAATTTACCTTGTTCTGCCTTTCCCTTTCTCCTTCTCCTAATATAATCTTCTCTCGCCCCTTAATTTTATTCTCCAGATATGACCCCTGCATCTTCAACTCACCCTGTGTGCTCTATCTATCTATCTATCTATCTATCTATCTATCTATCTATCTATCTATCTATCTATCTATCTATCTTTCTGTCTATCTATCTATCTATCTATCTATACATATATATATATATATAATTTTTCCCCTCCAACTACCCTAATACTGACAAAGGACTCATAAGTTACAGATGTCATCTTTCCATGCAGGAATGCAAACAGTTCAACCTTAATAAGTCTCTTATGATTTCTCTTGCCTGTTAACCTCTTCATGTTCCACTTGAGTCTTGTATTTGAAAATCAAATTTTCTATTGAGCTCTGGTCTTTTCATCAAGAATGCTTGAAAGTCCTCTATTTCACTGAATGACCATTTTTTCCTCTGAAGGATTATACTCAGTTTGGATGGGTAGGTGATTCTTGGTGGTAATCCTATCTCCTTTGCCCCCCAGAATATTATATTCCATGCCCTGTGGTCCCTTAATGTAGAAGCTGCTAAATCTTGTGTTATACTGATTGTGTTTCCAGAATACTTGAATTGTTTCTTTCTGGCTGCTTGTAATATTTTCTCCTTGACCTGGGAGCTCTGGAATTTGGCTACAATATTTCTAGGAGTTTTTCTTTGGGGATCTCTTTCAGGAGGTGATCAGTGGATTCTTTCAATTTCTATTTTGTCCTCTGGTTCTAAAATATCAGGGCAGTTTTCCTTGATTATTTCTTGAAAGATGATGTGTAGCTATTTTTTTAATCATGGCTTTCAGATAGTCCAATAATTTTTAAATTCTCTCTCCTGGATCTATTTTCTAGGTCAATTGATTTTCCAATGAGATATTTCACATTATTTTCTAATTTTTCATTCTTTTGGATTTGTTTTACAGTGTCTTGATTTCTCATAAAGTCACTAGCTTCCAATTGCTCTATTCTACTTTTTAAGGAAGTATTTTCTTCAGTAAGCTTTTGGACTTCCTTTTCCATTTGGCCAGTTTTGCTTTTTAGGACATTCTTCTCCTCATTGGTTTTTTGGACCTCTTTAGACATTTGGGTTAGGCTATTTTTTAAGGTGTTATTTTCTTCAGTATTTTTGGGGGTTTCCTTTAGCTAGCTTTTGACTTGCTTTTCATGATTTTCTTGCATCACTCTCAGTTTTTCCTCTACTTCTCTTGCTTGCTTCTCAAAATCCCTTTTGAGCTCTTCCAAGGCCTGGGACTGATTCATATTTTTCTTGGAAGTTTTGGATGTAGGAGCTTTGACTTTGTTTTCTTCTTCTGGTTGTATGTTTTGATCTTCTTTGTCACCAAAGTAATATAATATAGTCTGACTCTTTTTGCGCTGCTCATGACCCCATGATCATGATCATGATCCCAACCAATTACTTGTGTTTTAAACTCTTTGTTAAGGTAAGAGTCTGTTTCCAATGTGGAAATGTAGTATCCCAAGCTTTGGGGGTTTGTAGAGCTATTTTCAGAGATACTTCTAAGGACCTGAAAAGTGTCAGTTCTTCCAAGGTGCTATGATAAGGGGTGAGGTGTTTCCTCTCCACAGCCACAGTAGGCTCCACCATGCCAGCATTCCTCCTCATAGCAGCATTCCTCCTCACCCCAGGATCACCCCTCAGAACTGTGACCCAGAATCAAACACGGGCAAAGCAAGAGATTATTGCCTCAGCCCTGGCAAAGAGATCCTTGCAATTCCCCTCTGATCAGCCACTTGATTCCCCCTCAGTCTGTGGGCCAGAAGTTCAGGAGGCAGCCATGGCCCACACTTGGTACTTGAGGCTGAGACCTAGCTTCTTCTCTCAAGACAGTCACAGAGTTTTCCCACTGACCTTCTAAGTTGTCTTTGGCATTCATGGGTTGAGAATTCTGGAAACTGCCACAGCTGCCTGCTATTCAGTCCTCTGAGGCCTGCTCCAGGGTTGCTACAGCCTGCGTGCCCACACCACACTGAGCTCCTCTCCCAGCCTGGCGTGATATACCTTTCCAATCAGCCATCCAGGTTGTCTTGGGCTAGAAATTTGTTTTACTCTGTTTTTTTGTGGGTTCTGCTGCTTTAGAATTTGTTTAGAGCCATTTTTTATGGTTATCTGGAGGGGTTTGGGGGAGAGCTCTAGCAAGTCACTGCTTTGTCTCCGCCATCTTGGCTCCACCCCCCTTTCCTTCATAATTTCTTGAAAGATGTCTGGGCTCTCTCTTTTTTCATTATGGCTTTCAGGTAGTGAAATAATTTTTAGATTTTCTCTCTTGGATCTCTTTTGCAGGTCAGTTGTTTTTTGTTTGTTTGTTTGTTTTTTGTTTTTTTTTTCCCCGATGAGATATTTCACATTGTCTTTGATTTTTTTCATTCTTTAGGTTTTGTTTCATTTTTTATTGATTTCTCATAAACTCATTAGGTTCCAATTGCTCCATTCTAATTTTTAAGGAATTATTTTCTTCAGTGAGCTTTTATACCTCCTTTTCCATTTGGCCAATTCTGCTTTTTAAGGCATCCTTCTCCTCACTGACTTTTTGGGGTGAACAGAATGCCTGGGATCTGGACCTCATGGCTAAGGGAGAATAGAGCCTTGCTAGGATTAAGGGTGGGAAATGGCCAGGTGCCAGAAGGAGTGCTAGGCTAGGTTAAGGGTAACAGAGAATTGGGAGATTGAGTGTAGCCACAATGAAAGTCCAGTTGATGAGATTATAGCCTTAGGGGAACTAAAGATTTGGCATGTGGGAAAGTGCAGGGTTTTTCCTTTCTGTGGCCTAGATCACATTCTTGTCATTCCCCCCTCAAACAAATGGGATGCAAATTCTTTTGGGATAAGGGGCAAAGATCTCAGCTTCTGAAACTGCTTCCTGCTGGCTAGGGACATAGAACAGTCCCTGCTTTGAGGGGGTCCCAAAGAGGTTGACTGGAACAAAGCTCAGGCTGCATCCAGGGAATGATTGGGGGGGGGGCATTGACTGGTACCCGCTGTTTGCTATCAACTGTAGGTGAATGGCCTGTAGTCTGGAAGACACAAATCTGCCAAAAAAATGACTGCAGGGTCCAGATATAAAGCAGAGAGTAGATTCAGGGCCCAAATATGAGAAGATAAAACATCCTTAGCTCTCTTTGGATTCAGATAATTCAGTTTTCCAACCATGCAGTATCAAATTCACCTCATAACCAGACTCAGGAATAGCCAGGTGGGTAACATTCTTTTTCAAAAGAACATAATGGGGAAACTGAGTCAGGAGAATCCCATCTTAGACTGAGGCTAAAATTGTCCTCTCGGCTTTTCCCAATGCTGACTTCCCACCAGTATTACATTCTCTGAGTAGCTTGTGGCATTTCTCTCAGATGGTAGATTGATTATCAATGGATTATGATCCATCAGCAACTCAAAATAAAATCCTAAGAGATTTTACCTCAAGCACCAAGTTTTATTAATTACAGTTTAGGAAAAACTTTTCCAGGATTTATATCTCAAAGTTAAATTTATCCTGGTGTAAAAAGTCAATCATTAGAGATTTCTATACACTTGCAAATTCTCAGCAAACCATGCATAACCCAAACAAACTTTTTGACTAGTTTACACATTAAAACAATAACAATAGCCAAATTATTTTAGCGATAATCAAATTATGAAAAGTTGCTTGCATGACTCATACAAAAAGTTCTCTAATTTGAAACTTGAAACAAACCCATTACCAACCAGGTGACCTCAATTTTGTTAAATTCATTTCCAAATTACTTTACACAGAAAATCAACATCTCATCATTAACAGTTAAAACTACAATTTTATTTTTTATTGTTAAATTATTTATTTTTAGTTTTCAACATTCACTTCCACAAGATTTTGAGTTCCAGATTTTCTCCCCACCTCATCATTCCCCCTACCCCAAGATGGCATGCATTCTGAATACCCCTAGTCTTCCCTCCCTTATATCTCTCTTTAACTTCTTTTATCCCCTTCCCTTTCAATTTTCCTGTAGGGCAGGATAAATTTCTATACCCTATTTCCTGTATATCTTATTTCCCAGATGCATGTGAAAACATTTTTTTTAACTTTTGTTTTTAAAATTTTGGGTTCCAAATTTTCTCACTTCCTTCCTCCCCACCCACCCTCATTGAGAAGGCCAGCAACTCAATACAGGTTATACATGAGTAGTCATGCAAAATACTTCCGTAGTAGTCATGTTGTTAAAAACTAAGTATATTTCCTGTCATCCTATCCTGCTCCCCCATTTATTCTATTCTCTCTTTTGACCCTCCTTAGAAGTGTTTGCTTCTGACTACCCCCTTCCCCAATCTTCCTTCCCCTCTATCATCCTCCTGCTCTCTTGTCTCCTTTCCCCCTCCCCACTATTTTCTGTAGGGTAAGATAGATTTCCATACCCAATTGAGTGTTTATGTTATTCTCTCCTTAAGCCTAACCCAATGAGAATAAGATTCACTCATTCCCTCTCACCTTCCCCCCCTTTCCACTCCACTGTAAAAGCCTTTTCTTGTCTGTTTTATGTAAGATAATTTACCCCATCCTAATTCTCCCTTTTTCCTTCTCCCAGTATAATCCTCTCTCACCCCTTAATTTTATTCTCCAGATATCACCCCTTCATCTTCAACTCACCCTGTGCCCTCTATCTATCTGTCCATCTATCTATCCATCTATCTATCTATCTATGTATCTATCTATGCATACTTTCATATACTTTTTCCCCTCCAACTTCTCTAATACTGACAAAGGACCCACGAGTTACAAATACCATTTTTCCATGCAGAATATAAACAGTTCAACCTTAATAAGTCTTTTATGATTTCTATTTCCTATTTATCTCTTCATGTTTCTCTTGAGTCTTGTATCTGAAAGTCAAATTTTCCGTTCAGCTCTGGTCTTTTCATCAAGAATTCTTGAAAGTCCTCTATTTCACTGAATGACAATTTTTTTCCCCTGAAGGATTATGCTCAGTTTTGCTGGGTAGGTGATTCTTGGTTGCAATTTTATCTCCTCTGCCCTCTGGAATATTATATACCAAGCTTTCCAGTCCTTTAATATAGAAGCTGCTAAATCTTGTGTTATCCTGATTATGTTTCCACAATACTTGAATTGTTTCTTCCTGGCTGCTTACAATATTTTCTCCTTGACCTGGGAACTCTAGAATTTGGCTACAATATTCCAAGGAGTTTTCCTTTGGGGATCTCTTTCAGGAGGTGATCAGTAGATTCTTTCAATTTGTATTTTGCCCTCTGGTTCTAAAATATCAGGGTAGTTTTCCTTGATAATTTCTTGAAAGATGATATCTAGACTCTTTTGTAGATCATGGCTTTCAGATAGTCTAATAATTTTTAAATTATCTCTCCTGGATTTATTTACCAGGTCAATTGTTTTTCCAATGAGATATTTCACAATGTTTTCTATTTTTTTCATTCTTTGGGATTTGTTTTATATTGTCTTGATTTCTTGTAAAGTCACTACCTTCCAATTGCTCCATTCTAATTTTTAAGAAAGTATTTTCTTCAGTAAGCTTTAGGATTTCCTTTTCAATTTGGCCAATTTTGCTTTTTTAAGGCATTCTTTGCCTCATTGGCTTTTTGGACCTCTTTTGCCATTTGAGGCAGGCTATTTTTTAAGATGCTATTTTCTTCAGTATTTTTGGGGGGTCTCCTTTAGCAAGCTGTTGACTTGTTTTTCATGATTTTCTTGCATCACTCTCAGTTTTTCCTCTACTTCTCTTACTTGCTTCTCAAAATCCTTTCTGAGCTCTTCCATTGCCTGGGACCAATTCATATTTTTCTTGGAGGCTTTTGATGTAGGAGCTTTGACTGTGTTGTCTTCTTTTGGTTTTATGTTTTGATCTTCTTTGTTACCAATGAAAGATTCTATGGTCTGATTCTTTTTGAGCTGCTTGCTCATAATCCCAGCCAATTACTTGAGTTATAAACTCTTTATTAAGGTAGGAGTCTGCTTCAAGTATAGAGAATGTACTGTCCCAAGCTTTGGGGGTTTTGTGTAGCTGTTTGCAGAGATACTTCTAGGGACCAGAAAATTTTCAGTTCTTCCAAGGTGCTATGATCAAGGGTGAGGTGTTTATTCCTTTCCTGGCCTGTGCTCTGGTCTATGAGTGACCACAGGCAGTCTTTGCTGTCTTGGAATTGTGAGGAGGCTTTCCTCTCCACCACCACTACAAGTTCCACCAAGCCAGTACTCCTCCTCACTCTGGGACTGCCACCCAGAACTGTGACCTAGATCCAAGCACAGGGAGAGCAAGTCCTGCACCAGCAGAGAGATCCCTGCAATTCCCCTCTGATCAGCCACTGGATTCCTCCTAAGTCTGTGGGCCAGAAACTCAGGAAGCAACCTCCACCCCAGGACCAGGATCAAGGACTGGAGCTGAGACCACTGTGCTCCTCTCTCTCACAGCAGACACAGACTTTTCCCATTGACCTTCTAAGTTTTCTTTGGCGTTTGTGGTTTGAGAAGTCTGGAAACCACCCCATCTGTTTGTGATTCAGTCCTCTGAGGACTGTTCCAGGTTCGCTGAGGCCTGTATGCCCACGCTGAACTGCGCTTCTCTCCCAGCCTGGCATGGCAGACCTTTCCAATCAACCATCTAGGTTGTCTTGGGCTGGAGATTTGTTTCACTCTGTCTTTTTATGGGTTCAGCTGCTCTAGAATTTTTTTAGAGCCATTTTTACAAGTATTTGAAGGGTTTGGGGGAGAGCTCAAGGAAGTCACCACTTTTACTTCTCTATCTTGTCTCCGCCCCCCTAAAACTACAACTTTAAAAGAGTGTGCTTACACAGGTTCAGAGGCCATCTTCTTTACCTTGAGCAGGATGTGCTGAACCTAGGTGATGCTTCCAGGCAAAGGTTGCCACAGGGCCTAAGGCTATTGCCAGTGGGGCCCACTCTGTAACTGCTGCTCCTCTCTCCTCCCTCTTTTCCCACGTGGGGGAGGGCAAAATCAAAGGTGAGGGATAAAGGGTGAAACTCTTCTCCTATGAGAGGGGTTAACATACCCTCTTGACTCAAGGGAAGGGAGAGGGAGAAAGGTGTGACCAGGGTAAGGAGGAGTTTCAAAACTCCTTAATGATCAATCACAAAACCTCCAAAATCTGCCAAGATATTTTTAGCTGTTCTAATTTTTCTCTGTAACCTCCATGAAGGAGGATTCAGAGGTGTAGAGGAAAAGGAGTAAGTAAATCTCAGGGAACCAAAAAGCAACTGCAGTTTTCCGCAGTTCTCTAGCACCAAGAGAACTGACAGAATTGGGCATACACTTCCAGATAGGGCATCTGTCCTTGTCCTCTATGCTGCAGAAGGTGTACCCAGGTCCATGGCCTCAAACTGACCCAGTGGACTGAGATTCTGAGAGGGTCAGGCCAAGTGCAAGACAGCCTCGTAACTGTCTGCCCAAAAAGCACCTCCAAGCCTTGGTGCTTGTAGAGTGATCCCAATTGCAGAGCAAGAAAGTGGGGAGGGATGCTTACATACCTTCCAGTCTTAGCTAGAGAAGAACTTGGGGTTAGGCAGTTTCCCTGTATGGGCCATCAAAATGTTGAGGTTTAGGAGTTTAGGGGTGCTGGGACCTCAAAATTGCAACACTTGAATCTTTTCGGAAAGAATTTGACCCAAGCCTTCTTTCAGCCAAAGACAAGGTTTATTAGAACATCCCTCATATTGAGCAGACTCTTACAGATTCTGAACATTAGTGAGCTATTGGCTAGATTTTAAAATTCTAAGCCCTTTGTTATCTTTTTCTAGGTGTGTGTTTTGATCTTCCTTATCACCATAGTAACTATCTATGGTCAGATTTTTTTTTTTCTGTTGTTTGCTCATTTCTCAAGCCTATTACTTGATTTTCAAGTCTTTGTCAAAGTAGGGCTTTGCTTCCAGGGTGGATGGTGCATTGTCCCAAGCTTCAGTAGTTTTGTACAGATGTTTTCAAAGATAATTCTAGGGAACTCTAAGTTTTCAGTTCTTCCAAGGAGGGATGATCTAAGGAGCATTATTTATTACTCTCCAGGCCTGTACTCTGGTTTGTGAATGACCACAAGAACTCTTTTTTGCCCTGGAGCTGTGAGGAGTCCCAGCTCCATTGTGGTTAAAAGCTCTGGTGTGCTAGTGCTCCTCCTCATCTGGGACTGCCATTCATGACTGCAACTTGATTCCAAGTATGGGCAAAGCAACAGAGTGCTGCCTTAGTGCTAGCAAAGATACCCATATAATTGCATTCTGACCAGTTGTTCTATTCCCTTACTCACTGTGGATTGAGGGCTGTGGAAATAGCCCCTGCTGCTACTGATTCAGTGGCTACCAAAGCCTGCTCCTGGTTTTCTGGGGCCTGGGCTAAGCTGTCTCAGCCTGTGCCAGACTGTACTCCTCTCTCACCCAGGTGCAACAGACCTTTCCTACTGACCTTGTAAGTTGTCTTTGGTCTGTGGGCTGAGAGGCCTGGAAACTGCCACTGCTGCCACTGATTCATTCACCCCAAAACCTGCTCCAAATTTGTTGGAGCCCAGTCTACACTGATGCAGCCTGTGCTAGACTGTGCTTCTCTCTTACCCTGGTGCAACTGACCTTTCATGCTGACCTTCTAAGGTGTCTTGGGCTGCAAGATTGTTTCATTTTGTCTTTTTGTGAGTTCTGCTGCTCTAGAATTTGTTTAGAGACATTATTTAAAGGCATTTGGAAGGGTTTAGGAAAGAGCTCAGAAGAATCTCTGCCTTTACTCTGCCATCTTGGCTCTGACTAGTGAAGAAATTGGAAAAGGAATAACAGTGCAATAAACAGTAGCATCAGTTTTTAAAGAATTACCTGAATTCATTGGCATTAAAAAATTGAAAGTTATGATCCTTTCAAAGTTCTAAAAATTATTCAAACATATAAGGCCTTTTCAAACAACATTTATCTTTAAGTTAACTCACTTGAAAGTGTAACATATCCTATCTAGTCATTGTTCTTCTATAATAACAATAATGATAGTAGATAGATATAAAATTAAAAAATCAAACTTTTAATCTTGATATTCTAAAAACCAAACCCACAACCACTTAAAAATAAAAAAAACTCTTGTAAATAAAGCAACTGAGTGGCTGGGAAAGAATACCCCCCATTAAGATAATGGCTTTGTGTTCTGCTGAAAAAGAATTCATTAAAATTCAGGCAATTTTAAACTTGTTGAATAAAAATCCTCTTATATATTGTTAGGGCATATAAGTGAACAAGGATTTTCATAGACTATGGCTGTAGTGTGGAGGACCTGGTAGGTTCTAAAAGGCTTTAGTATGGATTTGAAAATGTTTGAGGCTTGCGTCCTGATGATTTTTTTTGTTAAGTATGGAGAAGGTCATCATTAGTAGCTGAACCTATTGATTTTTCCCCACAACAAACTATGAAATGATGAAAAATATAAAAATATGAAATGGTCCTTACTACTCTATTAACACAATATAAGCTTATGTCCATCATAATCAGACCAAAAAGCCTAGAAATCACATCATCCAAGAAATAGTTGATATTTGTGCCAAGTGGAGATAAATAATAGCCAAAGGCAATATTGGCTTACATTGATGTAAAATCTTACAGAAGGGGAGATAATATGATTAGGTTGAAAATAGAACAGTTGTTTTTGATAGCCCCCTCTCTCCCACATACTCAATCATGGAAATAATTATGCATTTTATTTGGAGTAATTAATGTTGAAACTACAAGATAAAAAGACAGAAATTCCATTTGATAGTGATTCTCAAACTTTTTGTTTTCAGAATCTCTTTAAATTCTTAAAATTACCATTTTAAAAATTAAAATGTCAGTGCTATTATGATAAGAATTATGATTTTCTGGGATGTTATTGGACTTATATATATATATAATATATATAAAATAAAAAAACATCAGAAAGGGAGAGCAAATTGAGCACATAGAGAAAAGAGAGAGGAGAAGTTCAAAAGGAGTTGACCAGAAGTAAAAAGCTTCCACACCTGAAGGAAAAGTGACCTTTAATCTTTTCCAAAAAAAAATTTACTCAGGGAAAGGATCAAGACTATGAATCCATAATCCCAAATATGAGGACACTAAGTATGCCTAGCCTTGAGGGTATCTTATAGAAATAGAAGGGAGAACAGCCAAAGAATTGTTAGGGTAATTGGAAGTGAACATCTACAAATATAAAAGAAAGACTAAGAGACCAAGGGGAAATGTGAGGTTATAAACCTAAGTCACAAGCAGCTAAACCAAGAGAGATGTGTATAAAGACAAAAAAAATGAGTAGAAACACAAAGAAGCATCCAAATACAAGGAAAAAGTATTATAATATGAAGAACAATTAACGAAGATTCTCTGATAAATAAGAGAAATCTTCCATTTCTCCAGAGGTCATAGCGGGGGGAAATGGGAGAAACTCTATAATAGTTCAAAAGAGAAATAAATCTTTTAAAAAGAATGTATTAAGAAGGAAATTAAGTAAAAGTCAGAGCTCTCGCAACAATGTTAAAAAAAGACAAATGATTTAAAGGTACAGAGCTTAGAAGACAAAATGGAGATTCTCCCCAAGAAGCAGATGATTTCAAAGAGAGAATGATAGTTTTGTAACACAAGAATCCAAACATAGAAGAAAAGTGGTCAGAAGAAAAACACAAAGCAACAATGTTAGAATATATGATTGTCTTATAAGTCAAAGCAAATGCCTGTGAAGAAGAGATAACTGAAGGATTCTAAGTATTCTATAAGAATATGACAAACACTTGAATATCATATTGTAAGAAATAATACAAGAATACTACCCAGAATTTTTCAATACAGAATTAATTAGTCCAATCTACACATCTTTGTTAAAGAAAAATGACAAAAGAAATATTTAGAGGTATTACAAGGCAGAAAAAAGTCAGCAAAATATTATATTTGCAAACACTTGAAACAACAAAAATACAAGAAAGATGAATCTGAACAATTACCCCCCCATACCCACATATACATAAATAGTAATTAAATCCATTAGGATACAGACTGGATTTATGATTTTATTGATATAAGGTACTTCTGGACATATACTTTCCTTCTATAAAGTGTACACTTTCTCTGTAACTTATAGTCAATCTTAGAGGGCTACCTAGAACACTGAGAGTTTAAGTGATCACACAGCCAAAAAATTTCAGAAGTAGAACTTGAACTGAAATCTTTTTTAGTTCTGAGACTAGCACTATATGTACCTCTCCATACTAGGATTGCATCATCAGTTCTCTTATGTTTATGGACTATTGGTTTTTAAGACCAAAATGAGAAGAATGAGGAAAAACAAAGAAGAATCATCAAGGGACTAAGCTTATATAAGGGCTACAAATTAGGGAGGCATTTAAAAATATGAGAAAGGAAAGAAGGAAAGATGGAGTTTTACTCTGTGAATTAAATTCTAAAATATACATAATATCCATTAAATCCCATAATATCCACATTTTTGGGAAAGGATCACTTCTGGGAAGTTCTGTGAAAGAAAAAGGGAAGATAAGGGACAGAAAAACTAGAGATGCACCCCTACCCAGATCATAATGGAACAGAGAAAGGAAAGTAATTTCTTTGGTTTCCTCCATAAGAATTGGGGAGGTAAGAGAACAGAATAAAATTAGTGAGAGTGAGTGATTATGATAGGGGATTAATTGGGAAGACTCATCACTGAATGAGTAAGGAAAACACATCACTAGAGAGCATTTTAAAAGATAGGAAGGCTACATCTGTGCTAAGAAATAAGGTCATCTTATTTCTGCATCTTAAATCTAGAAAGTAAAATAGAAATTGAAAGAATCCAATCATAACCTACTGAAAGGGATCCTAAAATGAAAACTCTGAGGACTACTATAACCAATTTTCAGAGGTCATATGTCAAAGAGAAAATTCTTCAAGCAACCAGAAAGAAAAAAAAATAATATCATGGAGCCACAGTCAGGATCACACAAGATTTAGCAGCTTCCATATTAAAGAACTGATTGGCTTATAAATATGGTATTCTGGAAAGCAAAGGAGTTAAGATTACAACAAAGAATCACCTACCCAGCAAGGCTGAGTGTAATCCTTTAGTGGGGAAATGCATATTTAATGAAATAGAGGTCTCTCAAGCATTTCTGGTGAAAATGCCAGAGCTAAAGAGAAAAACTGACTTTCAAATACAAGACTCCAGAGAAACATAAAAGTATAAGCAAGGAAGAGAAATCATACATGGGAAGATGATACATATAACTTCTTAGAACTATTATTAGGACAGTTAAAGGAGTTTACATAGATAGAGGGCATGTGTGTGAGTAGATTATTTTGGAATGATTACCAGGAAGAAATAAAATGGGGAAAATTTTCTCACATCAAAGAGGTACACAAGGAAGAGCTTTTACAATAGAGGGGGAAATGGGTGGTGGTGGCAGGCAATGCTTGAAGCTCACTTTCATCAAAATTGGTTCAAAGAGGGAAAGATACATACACACACACACACACACACACACACACACACACACACATACACACACTCAGTTGGATATAGCATTGCATCTTACCCAATAGGGAAGTAGTAAAGGAAGAGAATAAGATATATGGGAGTGGGGAGAATAAAGTGGAGGACAGATTAAGGGAGCAGTGTTTAGAAGCAAAACAGACTTTTGAGGACATATAGGATAAAAGGAGAGAGAGAAAGAAGAAGGAACAAAAGTTAGTGGAATAGAGGGAAATAAACAGTAATCATAATTACAAACATGAATGGGATGAGCCTACTCATAACATGGAAAAAGAAAGCAGAATGGATTAGAAACTAGAATTCAAACATAGGTTGTTATAAGAGACACACTTGAAACAGAGACACACATAGAGTTAAAATAAAAGGCTAGAACAAAATGTAATATACTTCAGCTGAAATAAAAAAGGCAAACATAGAGCTTATGATCTCAAACAAAGCAAAGATAAAAATAGACCTAACTAAAAGATATAATTAGGATAACCACATTTTGCTAAAAGGTATCATTGACAATGAAGCAACATCAAAACATATATAGGACATTTTTCTGATATAGACCTAATTTCTTAAACATATTGAACTGAGTCAAATTTATAAAAACAAGAGCCACTTCCCAATTGATAAATGGTCAAAGAATGTGAATAATCAGTTTTTAGAGGAATAAATCAAACCTGTCTATAGTCATATGAAAAATGCTCTGAATCACTACTGATTAAAGAAATGCAAATTAAAAAAAAAACTCTGAGGTACTGCCTTCCACCTATAATAAATGACAAATGCTGGAAAGGATGAGGGAAAGTAGGTACATTAATCAACTATTGGTGGAGTTATGAAGTTGTCTAACCAATCTAGTAAACAATTTGTAATTGTTTCCAAAGTGTTATAAAACTGTGCCTACCCCTTTTATCCAACATTACCAGTACTAGGTTTGAGTACCGAATAAATCCAAAAAAAGAAAATGATCTATATACATATATGTGTGTGTAATGTATATGTGTGACAGCTCTTTTTGTACTGGCAAAGAATTGGAAATCAAGGGGATGCTTATTAACTGAGAAATGACTGAACAAGTGTCATATGATTGTGATAGACTATAATTATGCTGTGGGAAAAGATGAGGGGGATGGTTTCAAAAAATCATGGCAAAGTCTATGTTAACTGATGAAACAGAAGTGAGAAGAATTGAAAGATCACTGTGAACAGCAATGTCATAATGATGATCAATTGAAAGATTTGACTGCTCTGATCTAACACAATGATCCAAGATAATTCCAAAGGACTCATGAAGAAAAATAAATGCTGTGCATCTCCAGAGAGAACTAATGAAATCTGAATGCAAACTGAAGTACAATTTTCTCACTTTCTTTATTTTTCTTTTTTTAAAATATGACTAATTTTCACAAGATTTTGCATATATAATTGATATAATATTGCTTGCCTTCTCAGTAGATAGGGGAAGGATTATGTGGAAGGGAGAGAATTTGGAATTCAACATTTACAAGTAAAGAAAATTTCAGAAGTAAATAATGATTTTTGTTTACTAAGAAAAATAAGTACATTTTTTAATTATAAAAACATTCATTGAAAATTTAGTTTGGAGTAAGCTCAATTAAAACGGATATTTATTTTTTTAAAAGAAAGGCTCCATTCATTCCAATGCTTTCTAGTATTTTTAATAGGAATGTGTGTTGTATTTTGTCAAAAGCTTTTTCTGCATCTATTTAGTGAAGTGATTTTTGTTGTTTCTGTTATTGATCTTGTCAATTATACTAATGTTTTTCCTAATATTTAACCAGTCCTACAATTTCAGAGTGGCAAATCTAAACCAAGTAATAGTGTATGATCATTGTGATATTTTGCTGTATTCTTTTTCCTAGTAGTTTATTTAAAATGTTTGCATCCATAATCATTAAGGAAACTGGCCTATAGTTTTTTCTTTGTTTTCTTCTCCTTGGTTTAAGTATCAAAATCATATTTTTGTCATAAAAGGAACTTTATTGGATTCCTTCTTTATGAATTTTTAATTGTTTTACATAATATTGGAATTATTTTTTTCCTCAAATGTTTGCTCTAATTGTCTTATAAACCCATCTGGTCCTCACGATTTTTTTCTTAGAGAGATATTTGTGGCTTGTTCAATTTATTTTTCTAAGAAAGAAGTATTTAAGTATTTTATTTCTTTTGCTGTTAGTTTGGATAATTTACATATTTTTATAAATTTTCATCCATTTTGCTTATATTGTTAGTTTTGCTGGCATACAATTGGGTAAAATCATACCTAATAATTGCTTTGATTTCATATCTGTTGGTGTTGCATTTACTCATGTAATTTTTTTGTTCTGGCAATTTGTTTTTTTTTTCTTTCTTTTTTAAAATCAAATTAACTAATGATTTACCTGTTTTATTGATATTTTTCATGAAACCAACTCTAGATTCATTAATTAGTTCTATCTCTTTATTTAACTTTCAACTTTATTCATCTGTCCATTTTCAGGATTTCCATCTTGCTATTTAATTGAAAATTTTTAATTTTTTTCTAATTATTTTAGTTACATGTCCAATTCATTAAACTGCCCTTTCTGTGTTTTATTGATGTATGCTTTCAGCAATATAATTTTTTCCCTAAGTACTACTTCGGCTGCATTCCACAAATTTTGGTATATTGTGCCATCCCTGTCATTTCCTTTAATAAATTTTTTCACTTAATGGTATTTTATTTTTTCAATTACATGTAAAGAGAGTTTTCAACATTCATTTATACAAGATTTTGAGTTCAAAATTTTTTTCCCACAGTCTGTTCTACCCCCTTCCCAAGATAGCAAGCAATTTCATATAGGTTATATATGTACAATCATGTTAAACATATTTCCATATTAGTCATATTGTGAAAGAAGAATCAGAACAAAAGGGAAAAACCATGAAAAAGAAAAAAAAAACAAAACACAAAAAATGTGAAGACAGTATGCTCCTATTTGCATTCAGACTCCACAGTTCCTTCTCTGGATATGGATAGTATTTTCCATCATGAATCTTTTCAAATTATCTTGGATCACTGTATTGCTGAGAAGAGCTAAGTCTATCATAGTTGATCATCACACAATGTTAGTGTTACTGTGTAAAATGTTGTCCTGGTTCTGCTCACTTTACTCAGCATCAGTTCATGTATGTCTTTCCAGGTTTTTCTGACATTTGCCTGCTCATCATTTCTTATACCACAATAGTGTTCCTTTACATTCATACACCACAACTTTTTCAGCCATTCCAAAATTGATGGACATCCCCTCAATTTCTAATTCTTTGCCACCACACAAAGAGCTGCTATAAAATTTTTGTACTTGGCTCAGATTCTTATAATCTAACCATTGGTCAGATTCTTATAATCTAGCTAATAGCTCAGTAATGTTTAGATTCCTTAAGAGTCTAGTCAATATGGGATGTTCTAACAAACCTTGCCTTTGCTTGAAAGAAGGGAAATTCATTTAGGTCAAATTCATTTGGGCAAGACCTATGTGTTGTGATTTTGGGGTCCCATCACCCCTAAACCTCAACATTTTGGAGGCCTATATGGGGAAGCTGCCTAACTCCAAATTCTTCTCCATCCAAGACTGGAACTATGGACTCCCCACTCTTGGCAATGGCTGTGGTCCCTGGGGCAACCTTTACTTGGAAGCATCATCCAAGTTCAGCATATTCTTCTCAAAGTAAAGAAGCTAACCTCCAAACTTGGACTACAGGCTATTCACCTACAGTTGGTAGCAAACAGTGGGTACCATCCAATGTCCCCCCATTGTTCCCTGGATACAGCCTGTGCTCAATTCCAGTCAACCTCCTCTTTGGGACTCTCTCAAGGCAGGGACAGCTCTATGCCCCTTGCCAGAAGGAAGCAGTTTCAGAAGCCAAGACCTTAGCCCCTTATCCCAAAAGAATTTGGGTCCCATTTGTTTGAGTGGGGAATGATAGGGTTGGGACCTGGACCCCAGAAAGGAAAAACCCTGGACTTTCCC
Organism: Vombatus ursinus; assembly: GCF_900497805.2. Lineage (NCBI taxonomy): Eukaryota > Metazoa > Chordata > Mammalia > Diprotodontia > Vombatidae > Vombatus > Vombatus ursinus. The sequence goes on along the minus strand of NW_020954570.1, from coordinate 15,312,866 downwards.
ACATGGCCAAATCTCTGGAGATCACCTGAGGCTATAATTCCATCAACTGGCCTTTCATTGTGGCTACGCCCAATCTCCCAATTCTGTTACTCTTAACCTAACCTAGCCCTCTTTTTTGTTACCTCCCTATGGCCCTAGGCCACTTCCCAGCCTTAATCCTACCGAGGCTCCATTCTCCCTTGACCACTTGGTCCAGGTCCCTGACATTCTATTACCTCACAGTCTCTGCAGACTAGTTGGGCACTCCTAGATCTCTCCCACAGTGTTTCTGTATATAGGGTCCACCTTGTCTCCATTAAGGTGCTCAGATTCTTATAATCTAGACATTGCCCAGATTCTTATAATCTAGCCAACAGCTCAGTAATGTTTAGATTCCTTAAGAGTCTGGCCAATATGGCAGATGTTCTAATAAACCTTGTCTTTGACTGAAAAAAATGGTACTTGTGGGTCTTTTTCCCTTTTTTGATTACTTTGGGAGTACTGACCTAGTAATGGTATTGCTGGATCAAAGGGTGTGCACAGTTTGGTTGCCCTTGGGACATAGTTCCAAATTGCTGTCCAGAATAGTTGGATCAGTTTACAATTCCAGCAACAGTGTATTAATGTCCCACTTCTCTCAAATCATCTCCAACACATATAATTTTTTTTTGCTTTTTTGTCATATTAGCCAATCTGATAGGTGTGAGGTGGTACCTCAGAGTTGTTTTAATTCACATTTCTCTAATCAATAGTGATTTAGAACATTTTTATGTGACTCTAGATTGATATAGACTATAGATTAATTTTATCTTTAAACTGCCTGTTCATATCATTTGAGCATTTGTCAATTTGGGAATGACTTGTATTCTTATAAATTTGACTTCTCTATATATTTGAGAAATGAGGCCTTTTCAGAAACATTGGCTATAAAAATTGTTTCCCAAATTTCTGCTTTCCTTCTAATATTCATTGCATTGATTTTGTTTCTGCAAAAGCATTTTAATTTAATGTAATCAAAATGATCCATTTTGCATTTCATAATGTTCTCTGTCTCTTATTTGGTCATAAATTCTTTCTTTTTCCATGGATCTGAGAGGTAAATTCCTCCTTACTTTCTTAATTTGCTTATGGTACAACCCTTTATGTCAAATCACGTGCCCATTTTGACCTTACCTTGGTATATAGTGTGAGATGTTAGTCTATACCTAGTTTCTGTCATACTATTGTCCAGTTTTCCCAGCAATTTTTGTCAAATAGTGAGTTCTTATCCCAGAAGCTGCAGTCTTTGGATTTATCAAACAGTAGATTACTGTAGTCATTTACAACAGTGTCTTAAATACCTAACCTATTCTACTGATCCACCACTCTATGTTTTTAGCCAGTACCAAATGTTTTGATGATTGTCACTTTACAATATAATTTTAAATATGGTATGGCTAGGCCACCTTCCTTCGCATTTTTCTCATTAATTCCTTTGATACTTTTTACATTTTGTTCTTCCAGATTAGTTTTGTTATTATTTTTTCTAGCTATATAAAATAATTTTTGGCTGTTTGATTGGTATGGCACTCAAAAAGTAAATTAATCTAGGTAGAATTACAATTTTTATTATATTAGCTCAGCCTACCCATAAGCATTTTATATTTTTCTATTATGTAGATCTGACTTTATTCTTCTGAAAAGTGTTTTATAGTTGTGTTCCCATGGTTCTTGGGTTTGTCTTGGCAGGTAGACTCCCAAATATTTTATATTGTCTATAGATAGTTAAAATGGAATTTCTCTTCATATCTCTTGCTGTCTGGTTTCATTGTAATGGTTAATGTGGGTTTATTTTATATACTGCAACTTTGCTAATGTTGTTTAAGTATTTCAAGTAGTTTATTAGTTGATTCCCTAGCTTTGTCTAAGTATACCATTATATCATCTGCAAAGAGTTTTGCTTCCTCATTGCCTATTCCAATTCCTTCAATTTCTTTTTCTTCTCTTTTCGCTAACATTAATATTCCTAGTACAATATTGAATAATAGTGATGATAATGGACATTCTTGTTTTACCCCTGAACTTATTGGGAAAGCTTCTAGCATATCCTGATTATATATAATGCTTCCTGATGGTCTTTTAATAGATACCACTTATCATTTTAAGGAAAACTCCATTTATTCCTATGCTCTCTATTGTTTTTGATAGAAAAGAGAGATATATTTTGTCAAAAACTTATTCTACATCTATTGAGTTAATCAAATGATTTCTGTTAGCTTTGGTATTGATATGGTCAATTATGTTGGTAGTTTTCCTAATACTGAACCAGCCCTTCATTCGTGGTTGAAATCCCACCTTGCAGGAGCAGGTAGGTGGCGCAGTGGATAGAGCACCAGCCCTGAAGCCAGGAGGGACTGAGTTCAAATCCAGCCTCAGACACATAACACTTACTAGCTGTGTGACCCTGGGCAAGTCACTTAACTCCAAATGCCCTCACCAAAAAAAGAAAAAAAAATCCCACCTTGCCCATGTGTATTATCCTGCTCATAAAGTACTCTAATCCCCATGTTAATATTGTATTTTAATTTTCATTAGGGAAATTGGTCTATAATTTTCTTTCTCTGTTTTGGCTCTTTCTGGTCTAGGTATCAGTATCATATTTTTGTCATAAAAAGAATTTGGTAGGACTCCACCTATTATTCCAAATAGTTTATATAGTATTGAAATTAATTGCTCTTTAAATATTTGGTAGAATTCACTTGTAAATCCAACTGGCCTTGTAGATTTTTTTCTTAGGGAGTTCACTGATGGCTTTTTAATTTTTTTTTCTAAGTCTGGGTTAAGTGTTTTATTTTTTCTTCTGTTAATCTGGGCAAATTTTATTTTTCTAAATATTCATCCTTTTCACTTAGATTGTCAGATTAATTGGCATACATTTGGGCAAAATAGCTCCTAATTATTGTTTTAATTTCCTCTTCACTGATGGTGAATTTACCGTTTTCATTTTTGATACTGGTTATTTGGTTTTCTTTCTTTTTTAAAAAATTAACCAAAGGTTTATCTATTTTATTGCTTTTTTTAATAAAATGAGCTCTTAGTTTTATTTATTAGTTCAATAGTTTTTTTTTTACTTTCAATTTTTATTAATTTCTCCTTTGATTATCACAATTTCTAATTTGGTATTTAATTGAAGATTCTTTATTTGTTTTTTCCCCCCAGCTTATTTAGTTGTATGGCCAATTCATTGATCTCTTCTTTCTCTATTTTATTTGTGTGAGTATTTAGAGATATAAAATTTCCCCCAAGAACTCTTTTGGCTGCATCTCATAAATTTTTGTATGTTGTCTCATTATTGTCATTCTTTTTGATAAATTATTTATTGTTTCTGTGATTTGTTGTTTGACCCACTCATTCTTTAGGATTAGTTGATTTAGTTTCCAACTGATTATTAATCTATTTTTCCATGGTCCTTGATTACAAATAATTTTTATTGAATCGTGATCTCAGAAGGTTGCATTTAATAACTCTGCCTTTCTGCTTTGGATTGTAATGTTTTTATGCCCTAATACATGCTCAAGTTTGTTTTCTTGTTTGTTTTTGTAGGTGCCATATAATGCTAAGAAAAAGGTATATTCTTTTCTATCTCCATTCATTTTCTCCAGAGGTCCATCATTTCTAATTTATTTAAAATTCCATTCACCTTCTTATCTTCTTTCTTGTTTACTCTGTGGTTATAATTATCTAGTTCTCAGAGAGGGATGATGAGGTTCCTCACTAGTATAGTTTTGATGTCGGTGTCTTCCTGTAACTCACATAACTTCTCTTAGAATCTGGATGCTATACCACATGGTGCATATATATTTAACATTCATATTACTTCATTGTTTATAATATCTTTTAGCAAGATATAGTTTCCTTCCTTATATTTTTTAATTAGATCTATTTTTGCTTTTGCATTTTCTGAGATCAAGATTGATAGTCCCACTTGTTTAAATTTCAGCTGAAGTGTAATATATTCTGTACCAGCCTTTTACCTTTACTCTATATGTATCTCTTGTTCCCAATGCATTTTTTGTTAACAAAATATTTATCCACTTCTATTTTATAGAACAATTCATCCCATTAACTTTCACAGTTATGATTACTAAATGTGTATTTTTCCTCCATCATATTTCCACCTTGTTTATACTTTTCTCTCTCCTTTCTTTTTTTCTTTAAATAGCATTTTATTTTTCCACCAATTACATATGAAGGATAATTTTCAGCATTCATTTTTACAAGATTTTGAATTCCATATTTTTCTCCCTCTCTCTTTTTCCTCCCCTCTTCTGGATATGGTAGACAGTTTGATTTAGTTTATATGTGCATTTTCATATAAAAAAGTTCATGATCATCACAATTGTGGTAGAAAAAAAGGTCAAATGAAAAAATAACACAAGAAAGAATAAAGTAAGTGAAAAAATATGTTTTGGTCTACATTCTGAGTCCATCAGTTCTTTATCTGTATATGGACAGTATTTTCTTTCTTGAGTCCTTTGTATTTGTCTTGGATCATTGTGTTGCTGAGAAAAACAGAGTCCTTCATAGTTGATCATCCCACAATATTGCTGATATTGTGTAAAATGTTTTCCTAGTTATGATCATTTCTCTTTGCATCAGTTTGCACAAGTCTTTCCTGGTTTTTTTCTGAAATCCGCTTGTCCATTATTCCTTGTTGCACAATGTTATTCCATTTTATTCATATGCCACAACTTGTTTAGTCATTCTCCAATTGATGGGCATCTCCTCAATTTCCAATTTTGCCACCTCAAATAGAGTAGCTATAAATATTTATGCACATGTAGGTCTTTTTCTCTTTTTTATAATCTCTTTGGGATACAAACCTAGTACTTGTATTGCTAGCTCAAAGGGTATGCATAGTTTGGTTGCTCTTTGGCCTTAGTTCTAAATTGCCCTTGATAATAATTGGATCAGTTCACAACTGCAGCAACAGTGCATGAGCATCCCGATTTTCCCTCATACTCTGCAACATTTATCATTTTCCTTCTTTTGTCATATTAGTCAATCTGGTAGTTGTGAGATGGTATCTCAGAGTTCTTTTAATCTGCATTTCTCTGATTGAAAGGGATTTAGAGCACTTCTTCATATGCCTATACATTTCTTTGATTTCTTCATTTTTCTCTCTCCTTTCACATTATCTATTTCATTGCTTTTTTCAATAAAACCATCTCTTAGTTTTATTTATTAGTTCAATAGTTTTCTGACTTTTTATTTTATTAATCTGTCCTTTGATTTTCAGAATTTCTAATTTGGTATTTAATTGAAAATTTTTTAATTTGGTTTAATTTATACATGTGTTTCTTTTTTTTTTTTGGTTGTTTGCTCATTTTTCCAGCTCTTTCTTGACTTTGAACTTTATGTTAAAGTAAAATCTGTTTCCAGTGTGGTTCTTGGGGACACTCCCAAACTTCAGGCTTTTTCACATATATATTTTCATAGTTAGTTCTGGGAGGTTAGAAATTTTAGGTGTTTTCAAGGTGGTGTGATCTGTGGAGAGGCATGGTCACTGCTCTTCTGTTCTACTGCTAGGTCCTTACCCAGGAAGGGCTATTGCTTCTTGGCAGCACCAAATGACACTTCTCCTCAAAACTTCTGTTCTCTTGGAACCAAAGGGATACTGCTCCTCAGGAATACTGCTACTTAGGGACATTGATCCCTTATGACTACAAATACTCCTGGAATTGTGACTCATAAATAGGTATAGGCAATGGAATTGCCAAACCACACCCTATCTTGTGCCTAGTCCTAGGATAGGGGTCCCAAAATTTTCTTTCTGACCAATTGCCAGATCCCCTTACTGTCTCTGAGTTGAGAGTTTCCAAAGATGCTGCTGTTCCTGTTGCTACCTCCAGCATCCACAGCTAATATTGTTGCTATGTGGGTTCTATGCCAGTCCTCACTCCAGTGTCAAGGATTTTTCTTTCTAACATCTTAAATTTTCTTGGGGTGGGAAAAATATCTCACTCTGACCTTTTGTTGGCTATGCTGCTCCAGAGTTAGATTTGAAGGATTTTTTTTTAAAGGAAGGAAATGTTGAGAGAGCTTAGTTATTTCCTCTACTCTGCCATCTTGATTCCACCCCCAGAAGTCTCTTTTTTATTAAATTATGTATTAAAATATTGTTTTAGGGGCAGCTAGGTGGCACAGTGGATAGAAAACTGGCCCTGGAGTCAGGAGGACCTGAGTTCAAATCCGGCCTCAGACACTTGACTCTTACTAGCTGTGTGACCCTGGGCAAGTCACTTAATCCCAATTGCCTCACAAAAAATAATAATAATAAAAATATTGTTTTAATTTAATAGCATTTTTAAAAAAGTTTTATTAAAATCTAGCTAAACTATAGTCAACACATTTCCCTTATCTGCTAGTTAAATGAATAGTTCTGATTTCCTCTCTTGACTTTGCCACATGACTTGGCTGCCTTCTCATGCTGAAAATTTCTATAGTGCCTGGGACTTTCTTACCCTTGAACATACCCTCACTTAATTCTAGCCCCCTTCACCCATTGTTGAGTTCCTTCATTGGTCTCCATGTTAGGGATAGGCCCAGGCCATTCAAGGTTCATCTTCTTCCAAGGTTTTCTTCTAGCTGTGTTTCTGACTTCCCAGCAGACTTCTATATGTGTACTATATATGTACCTTCTCTACTATCCTCTCACAACAACACTTTTAAACTACTTTTTTAATTTATTTTTTATTTATTGTCTTTCCCTATTAGAATGTAAGTTTCTTAAGAGCAGGAGGTGTCTTTTATTTTACTTGGATTTGAATTGCCAGTGTTTAGCACAGTGATGGTTATCTAGTAAATACTTAATAAAACGTTTGTTATCTGCCTGCCAATAGTTTGTCATTCAATTTCCCATTTTTCAAAATCAGTTACTTGAATAGTTCAGGTGATACCTTTTGTAATTCATATTCTCATTTTTACTTTTTCTTTAATTTCATGTTAATCACAGAGGTACTTTAGAAATGGCTTGTACATTTTAAACAAATTATTTGCTGTCTATTAAATGATGGATCTTAAAAGGAAGATACTGCTTTACTGCATTTTTTTCTTTTAAAGGAATGACTTATGTTAAATCTAGAGAGAATTAATTAACTCTAATTATTTTTTGACTAGAATTAAAACCTTGAGCCAACCATCACCAGAGACTATAACATCTTTATTTCAGTACTTTTCTTAGATGATTTAATAAATGAGTTCTAGAAATGAGCACTATAACCTTTTGAAGTCCCTTCAAATTCAATCACTTTAGATAAGTCTGTGATTCCACAGATAAATTTTTTCAATCAGGAAATAAAGGGAATTTTGTTCATGTAGCCATCAGACAATCCTTATGAAAGCCAAGTGTTGAGTCACAAAGACATCTATGTTTCTGAATAGTTTTGATTACTTTCTTTGAAAACTTCTAGTATATATTCTTCATATATCAAATATATGTGTATCTATATATCTCCTTTATATATCAAGTATATATACATGTATGTATATAAGTTTTCAATTGGTGAAATACTTTTATTTTTAAAAATTTGAATCAGTTTCTTATGTCTTAGAAACGAGAACTTTATCGGAGAAATCTATTGCAAAACTTCTCCCATGCCACCCCACCCCAGGAGTTGGGAAAGAAACATTTATTAAGAGCCTGCTATGAGAAAGGCACTGTACTAAATGCCAGGCACACAAAGAAAAACAAAAGGCATTCCATGCTCTAAAGGAGTTTATAGTTCAATGGGGGAGACAACTATAATACGTATAAACATCTATGTACAAACAAGATATATACAGGATAAATTTGAAATAACCAACAAAAAGAAAGTACTAAAATTAAGACAGATTGAGAATGACTTTGTGTAGAAGTTAGTATTTTAGCAGGGATTTGAAGGAAGGCAGGGAAACCAGGAGTTGAAGGTGAGAAGCCTTATGAGATCATATCTAGAGATATGACAGAGCCAGGGAAAATGCCTGGTGTAGAGAGATGGAGTGTTTTGTTCAAGATATCCTCTATACAGTTAGATACATGGGACTGGAGGTCAGCAGAAAGATTAGAGTAGATTTGAGAATTGTCTGTTTGGTCCATAGTAATGTTCAAGGAGTCTGCTACTTGAATGAAGTTTAGTACCACTTATGCTAAATTTTTTACTTTTTTTCTCCCTCAATTTCCTTCTCTAACATTCATTCAGTTCAAACTATTTTTAAACTCTTTAAAAAACACTTGCTTCATTTCTTTTATAAATTCTGTTTGTACCAATTTATTTTTTTTCTGGTTTTATATCTTGGGCAACTATAATTCTTTGACATGGAAGTCTATGTATGTATGTATGAATGATGGGGTGTTGTTTTTTTTTTCCTAATTTATATGCTCTGAGCTCTTGCTACTGCTTTCTCTGGGTGTCAAGTGTTAAATTCCTCATGGATCTCAGGCTCAGTTCAGGGTGGAGACTTACACACTTTTAGTGTGCCTACAGGGGTCTTATTTAGAGTATGATTACTATCATCCTGGTCTGAGTTTTGCAAGTTCCAGATACCAGATCGGATCTGGGCTACAAAACTGTAAAATTCCACCTGCTTGGAGCCTTAGTAAAATGTCATTAGCCAATTAGCTGGAAGCCTCTGCAGATTGCCCTGTGGTTTGTACTTGCTGTTCTTGTCACTCAGCTCTGAGCCTTAGGCTATATTTCTATTATGAATCTGCAAGACCATAATGCTGTCAGTGCCACATAGCAACTGTTTGTCTTGGTTCTTACTTGTCATCAAATACACAGCGGTATGTGAGCTGGATCCATGACCACTGCTTGCCCATGAACACAACAGCAAATAAGCCTCGCATTTAGTCTCAGTAGCTGCAGGTCTCTCTCACCTTCCCCCCATGTCCATAGTACACACCACAACCTAGTCCTGGGATCAGAGTGATCAGTTGTTCTTTGGCTCTTGTTACTGATTTCTGGCTTGAAAAAAAAAAGCAGCCTATTGCGTTTTCTTCTTGTACTCCCCAGTTATTATTTGACCCATCTAGATCCTTTTTCTAGATTTTTTTAAAGAAGAGAGGAGAGACAGAGAAAGAGAGCTGGGCTGGGTTTTACTACTTCTGTCTGCTCTGGTAGCTTAACCAGTTTTCCATATTTCTTTTTAAGACTATAAAAAGAACACCAAAATTTTCACTTATCTTTTCTCCTCTTCTTATGTTTATCTATATAGTATATAATTATATGGGTGAGCTCTTACAGACTTCCTGGAAGCATTCATCATAACCTTGAAATCTGTTTCATTTCTAGGATACAATTTTTTATAAAACATAAAGTTTTTAGAGGATAAAATTAAATGGTAAAGTCAAGTAATATTCTGACAAAAATAACTATTTTTGTAAAGGAACAAGTAATAATAATAGCATTTGTATAGCTCTTTAAATTTTATAAAGTGATTTACATATGTTAACTCATTTGATCCTCAAAGCAACCGTGTAAGGTAGATGCTATTATTATTCTGATTTATAGATGAAGAAATAGAGGTGCAGAGTATTCAAATTTTTTACTCAAACTTCCTCTGTCTTTTATTGAATGACCACTAAAAGCTCCAGCCTTAAATGCTATAATACCCATTATTTGAGGTTTATTTATACTTTTGCTGGCCTTTAATGACTTTAAATAACAATTAATTTCTACAGTCTGGCTTCCAATTTATATTTATATGCAACATTCAAATTCAAGTCATTGATTTCAAATTCTGCAGTCTGTACAAGCCACTTATCTTTTCTGAAATGAAAATTAATCAACAAGATAATGCTCAAACCAAATCCTGTGCATTGGAAATGGGAAATATCACATCAAAAGGTTAAATTGTAGTGGGATGTATATTTCCACCATCTTTCACCAAAGGCAAATGTATATTCTAGAAGATATCAAATGACATTTTTCCCTTAGCTTGGAACATGAACCACTGGAAAATACAAATGACAGAAATAAACCTCCAATAACTTATTTAGAAGGAGGAAAAGCCAATGAGGAAAGGACTCAAGTTTTCAGACTACTTAAGATAATATAGATGTATATATAAATTGTGTGATTGAACTTATAAAAGATTAAAGATGTAATAACTTTGTTTTTCTAAAGGGAAAGAGACTATAGTCTCTGGTTCTATATATAACTTTGATAAAATCAAACCTTCGATCCAAGACTCCTTTATCCTGTTTCTGATGGTATTTAGCATTTAGCTGTAAGCTCTTAACAGCAACAACACAAAATGTTTGATTTTCAAAGTCTCTAAGTCTCAGCAGAAATTTAAACCTGTGCAATAAACTATGTATGAAATGAAGAACCATGCCAACTTTCTGTTGAAATACACAATAGAATGCCATCTGGAAAAATGCTGATAGTAAGAGAATATCAATAATGTTGGTGCCAACTACTACTCCATTTTGAAAAGTGATCTCATTAGGAATGAACTTTAAAGAAGAAATGAAATTTTAAAACAATTAATGATTTAGAAATTAATCATTTCCAGATGCCTTATAGTTATTGCTAAGAGAAATGAATGAAGCCAAGCAAGAACATTTTAAAAATATCATTATTTAAAGGGGCAGCTAGGTGGCACAAAGAACAAAGCACCGGCCCTGAAGTCAGGAGGGCCTGAGTTCAAATCTGGTCTCATACCAAAATGTTGACACTTACTAGCTGTGTGACCCTGGGCAAGTCACTTAACCCTAATTGCTAAAAAAAAAAAAATTACTCATTATTGAGTAAAATTAAGAGTTAGGATTCCTATGTTGCAATTTAATTTTGGTGGGAAATGTATATCAAAAAATAATATATTTGGGGGCAGGATATTGGGGTGGGGGATAGGAAAATGATAAGAATGTATTTCCCCCAAACTAGTTATCCTATTGTAAATTAGTTCTTACTCAAAAAGAAAAAAAAACTTATTATATAAGTTTTTCAAGATGCCAAATTGATATTCGTAGATATTATTTCTGGTTCAGTTTGTTTTTTGCGGAATGGACTCTGGCCCCATTTTCATATTCAATTCTTATGAGTATAAAAGAAAATCAACATAAAAAAGAGAAATAATTAAGAGAGTAAAATAAGGACTCTTAAAAACTCCTTTCTCACTAGTTCTTATAAAAAATACATTAGATATGCAAAGTATTTTTACCTTTTTCTCATGTCATCTCACATATGATTGAATTGATGTATTTTTTGTTTTAATATAAGTGCAGCAAAGATAGTAGATAGAATCAATTTTAGAGTCAGGAAGAACTGATGTCATTCTACTCTTAACATGAATGACTCCATCTTGAATTCATAATGAGCACTCACACTCCAAGCAATTGAGCATGTAAATAACTTCTGTTCCAGAGGAAAATTTCTATCAATATATATTTTTAATCATGAAAATCTCATTAACTGAAGGCTTTTGAGTCAGGACTAATTTATACAAAGAAAACTACTTGGGGGAAAGACTGTTTTTCTTTTTCCTCTCCCTCTTCTTCCAACATCCTACCCCATGATTTATTATTGTCTAATAAAAACTTTCTACTGAAATTGAATTTAAACATAAGCATCCTAATTCTTAGTAACAACTCAATGAAGATCACTTTTTTAATGTTCTTATATGACTTAATTCATTTTTCTTAATTCCTATGGCGCAGTCTAAGTCACCTTTTCCTTTTAATTTATCTTCAAAATTTATTACTATGAGGTCGCTTTTCAGAATTTGTATTGGCAAATAACTGGAAATAGCAGGGATGTACATCAATTGGGAAATGGCTTCTGCACAAGTTTTGGTATATGATTGTGATGGAAGACCACTGTGTTAAAAGAAATAGTGAGTGTGTTAACTATAGAAAAACATGGATATACTTGCTTGAAATAATGAATATCAGAATGAGAAAAATCAAGAGAACATTGTATACAGTAGCAGTAATATTGTTTTAAAAACAACTTTTAGTGACTAAGTCATTTTGACTACTATAAATACCCAAATTAGCTACAAAGGACCTATGAGGGAAGACACTACCTGCATCCAGAGAAAGAACTGATAAAAAGAAGTATGTATAAAATGATTTTACACACACAGACACATACATACACACATCTATTTGTGTCAAATGATAGCCATCTCTAGGGGTAGGGTGGAAGAAAAAAGGGAAAAAAAGTTACATGATAACTTCATTATATGTTTAAAAAAGAATAGCAAATTGTACATAATAGAGTTGCAGTTTCATGTACAATCATCTTTTTAAAAATTCTTCTATTATTGAAATGCTTGTGTTATTGCATAAATTAAAAATTAAATTAAATTTAAAAATGGAGGCAAAGGAAATGGCCCCAGGATTCACCAGTGCACACAAACACACACACACACACACACACACACACACACACACCAATCTGAGGAAAAAATTCCTCCCAAGTTGTTCACAAAAAAAATAATTGCATATAAATATAAATTGTAAGCCAGAGTGTAAAAATTATTTCTTACTTAAAGTCATTCAAGGCCAGCAAAAGTATAAATAAATCTCAAATAATGGGTTTTATAGCATTTAAGGCTGGAGCTTTTAGTGGTCATTCAATAAAAGACAGAAGAAATTTGAGTAAAAAAGCTTTACTCAAGTAACACCAATGAGAAAAAAATAGGCTACTCTTGGAGCTAAATACTGCAGAATTTCAGCAAATTAAACCACATCTAGACAGACTCATGAAGGTTCATATAACCTACATGGACCAAAAAAAAAAACCCACTAACCATAAACCAAGCTATTTACAAGCAAGCAGGCAAGAATAGATGCTTCTAGTGTCTTCTTTTCTCTCCCTTCTCCAAGAAAGATTGTTTTTTAATTCATGCTGAGAGGGAAAGCAGAAGATTGGGCCAGAAGCTGACCATTCTGCTATCCTCAGAGAAGAGTACTGGGCTAGAATATATCTATTTCTTCTTTTAAATATTGTTACTCTAGGAGAAGTGGGGCAGCTGGGTGGTGCAATGGATAAAGCACTTGGCTGGAAATGAGGAAGACCAATCCTCCTGAATTCAAATCCAGCCTCAGACACTTACTAGATGTGTGTGACCCTAAGCAAATCACTTGACCCTGTTTGCCTCAGTTCCTCAAATGTAAAATGAGATAGAAAAGGAAATGGCAAATCCTTCCAGTATCTTTGCCAAGAAAATCCCAAATTGGGTCAAGAAGAGTCAGGCACGACTGTAAAAGAACAGAACAACAACTAAAAGGGAAGAAATTTTTAGGTCCAAGATACCCTCTTAATAGGGTAGGATGGCTCTAAGCTATATGTGCAATACATGATATCTTTCCCACCAAATACTAGTTCCCAAATGAACGTAATTTTACTTCATCTATGAATAAGGTTGAGGCCACACCCCTTGTTATAGATGGACACCATAGACCCCAAATGAGCATTGTATCTAGAAATAAGTCACATTTCCTAGGAGTACAATCCCAGAAGACTTGACACTTTGAAATGGATTTCCAACCAAGTATTAAGTTTTCAGTATAAGTATTTATAGAAATGAAAAAATAAACACAAATATTATAAATCAGAGATTGATTGATTGTTTTGTTGATTATTTAGACTTAAGAAAGTGATGGAAAAATTATAATAAAGCAGAATAACTTTGAAAGTGTGTCATGCATACTTTTTTTAGACTTGGTTGTTAAACATCTACTAGCACACTCCTAAAAATCTCTGGAGGTAAATAAAATGCCCTGCACACAGGGATTATAGGAGAGGAAATGAAACAAGATATAGAGAATGTAAAAACAAGGTGGTAAGGCAAAGCAAGAAAAACTGACAGTGAAAAACCTCACTCAAGAACTGAAGGCCATTAAAATCAGAATGAATCAGAGGGAAAATAATGACTTAATATCACTTTATAGGTATATCTTTGAAAACCAGAGTGCAAATTCTCGATAATAAAATAAACTGTATTCTGCACAAAAATGAATTTGCAAATTGTTCACAAAAAAAGAGTTAGCCAGCTTAGATAGTAGAATGAAGGAGTTGACATTAGCTATTTCTAATACATCATTACAAATATATTGAAACAGTAAAGAAGTCAAAGCACCTCTCCCCCAACCCCTACCACATCTGTTTGTTTCAGAGCTGACCACAAGTATTTAGTCTTAATTCCCTATTTAAAACTTCATAGACACTCCATCATGAAATTCAGTACATAAAGCAATCAAATGTTTTTCTTATCATTTGCAAAATCATGTCTGATTTCTTGTGGAGTCAAAAATTTATTTTCAAATTAATAAATCTCAGGAAGAGGTAGAAGCAATTTCTTCCCATATTATTTCTGTTATCTCCTCCTGAATCTCTGAATGATTCTGCACTCACTACCAGATACTGTTCTTCTCTGTTCTTTAATTAAGCTGTAGCAGGAATAGGAAAGAAAACCTCTTTTTACCATGGTTGATCAGACCTAGGAGAAAATAAATTGATCCAGATAGAAGGCTCTAATTCCAATTAATTGAATTTTAACTTATTTAAATTTCATTTGCTTTAAACTGTCCTCGTAATATAAGAACAAACACAGACAAAAACAATGAAATAAATTCTTTTAATATTTCATATGCTGCCATATTCTGAAGCCCAATTATTTTGGGGCAAAGCCTCTACATACTTAGAAAAGAGAAATTGCATATTTTTCCTCTTTTCTTCCTCTTTTAGGTATATATTTAAGGTAAAAATGAACAAACAAACATAAACAAAGAGTGATCTATGGTTTTTACTTCTGATGGCTCAGAAAAAAGTAGGCCTCTGAACAATTTGAAGGAGTAATGAGTTTCTCCTTTTTAATTTTTTCAGTTATGATCCTTTTTTTTTTATTCTACACCAGTTTTGTGGCTATAGACTAATGTTTATTTTTACAAACTTCTTTATATGAGGAATGTCCTGACCAGAACCATCAGGAAACTTGTTTATAGTCCTCTGGCACTTCATCCTAATGGTTATTCCATGTTTGTTTATAGGTGAGAGAATGTCTGGATCTTTATCCACTCTTTTTGCAGCCTGTCTATTTTGTCTACATGTCACAGTACTTGAAAGCTTTTTTCTCTTCAACTGCATTAATTAAGTGATAGAAAATTTGGTAGAGGCAAAAAATCTGCCTGCGATATTTTATTCCAACTCTACAAGTAGGAGGGGAAAGGGAAAACAAAAGGGAGTGGTGAGAAAAGGTCAGGAAGGAGGAAGGGCAGAAGTAGGAGAAAAGAAGGGAAAGGGGAGTGAGAGAAGGGAGGGCAGTTTGAGGGAAATGGTGGTCAGAAGCAAAACACTGGTGAGGAGGGACAGAGTGAAAGATAAGAGAAAAGAATAAGTGAGGGAAAATAAGATAGAGGGAAATACACAATTTGTTTGCTACTCCTGTTTTTTACAGCCACTCTAAACATAATAGATTTTCAAACAAGTTCCTTATTTCAACTCTGTGTGAATTTTTCTGTTACAGGTGTTTCTTTTAAACAATATGTTGTTGGATTATACCATCTAATACATTTTGATGTCCTCTTTTCTTTTTATTTTTTTCTTTCTTTTTTTTTAACCTTAGCATTTTATTTTACTTTTCATTTTTTATTTTGATAATTAATTTTATTTTTAGTTTTCAACATTCACTTCCATAAGATTTTGAGTTTTAAATTTTCTCCTCCTCCCCCTTCTCCACCGCCCCCCCCGAGACAGCATACAGCCTGATATAGGCTCCACATATACATTCACTTTAGACATATTTTTCCATTATTTATGATGTAAAGAACAATTTGAACTAATGGGAGGAACCATGAGAATGAAGCAATAAAACAAAACAACAAAGGAAAAGGAGAGTAAATAGTATGCTTCCATCCTGCATTCAGACTCCACAGTTCTTTCTCTGGGTGTGGATAGCAATTTTCATCATGAGTCTTTTGAAGTTGTCTTAGATTCTTACATTGCTGCGAAGAGCCAGATCTGTCAGAGGTCAGTCATCCCACCATGTGGCTATTATTGTGTACAATGTTCTCCTGGTTCTGCTCATTTCACTCTGCATCAGTTCATGTAAGTCTCTCCAGGTATTTTTGAAGTCTGCCTAGTCATCATTTTTAAAATTTTTTTTTTAAATTTATTTATTTTTAGTTTTCAACCTTCACTTCCACAAGATTTTGAGTTCCAAATTTTCTCCCCATCTCATCCCTCCCCCACCCCAAGATGGTATGCATTCTGAATACCCCTTCACCTAATCTGCTCTCCCTTCTATCTCTCCCCCCTTCTCCTATCCCCTTCTACTTCAGTTTTCCTTTAGGGCAGGATAGATTTCTATACCCCATTTCCTATACATCTTATTTTGCAGTTGCATTTGAAAACAATTTTTTTAAATGTGTTTTTAAAACTTTGGCTTCCAAATTTTCCCCCTTCCTCCCTCCTCACCCACCCTCACTGAGAAAGCAAGCAACTCAATACAGGTTACACATGTGTAGTAATGCAAAACACTTCCACGGTAGTCATGTTGTGAATAACTAAGTATATTAACCTTAATCCTGTCCCGCCCCCCATTTATTCTATTCTCTCTTTTGACCCTGTCCCTCCTTAGAAGTGCTTGCTTCTGATTACCCCCTCCCCCAATCTGCTCTCCCCTCTATCATCCTCCTGCTCTCTTGTGTTATTCCCCCCCCCCAGTTTCCTATAGGGTAAGATAGATTTCCATACCCAATTGGGTGTGTATGTTATTCTCTCCTTAAGCCAAATCCAATAAGGATAAGATTCATTCATTCCCTCTCAGCTTCCCTTGTTTTCCCTCCACTGTAGTTTTCCTCCACTGACAGTTTTATGTGAGATAATTTACCCTATTCTACCTCTCCCTTTCTCCTTCTCTCCATATAATCCTCTCTCACCTCTTAATTTTATTCTCCAGATATCATCCCTTCATCTTCAACTCACCCTGTGCCCTCTATCTACCTACCTATCTATCTATCTATCTATCTATCTATCTATCTATCTATCTATCTATC
>NW_020954570.1:15186300-15295851 GCF_900497805.2 Vombatus ursinus | reverse complement strand
ATCTATCTATCTATCTATCTATCTATCTATCTATCTATCTATCTATCCATACATACATATAATTTTTCCCTCCAACTACTCTAATACTGACTCCTTAAGGACTCATGAGTTACAAATATCATCTTTCCATGCAAAAATGTACACAGTTCAACCTTAATAAGTCTCTTATGATTTCTCTTGCCTGTTTACCTCCTCACATTCCTCTTGTGTCTTATATATGAAAGTCAAATTTTCTCTTCAGCTCTGGTCTTTTCATCAAGAATGCTTGAAAGTCCTCTATTTCATTGAATGTCCATTTTTCCCCCCAGGAGGATTATGCTCAGTTTTGCTGGTTAGGTGATTCATAGTTGTATTCCTACCTCCTTTGCTCTCCAGAATATTATATTCCATGCCCTTCAGTCCCTCGATATAGAATCTGCTAAATCTTGTGTTATCCTGATTGTGTTTCCACAATACTTGAATTGTTTCTTTCTGGCTGCTTGTAATATTTTCCCCTTGACCTGGGAACTCTGGAATTTGGCTACAATATTCCTAGGAGTTTTCCTTTGGGGATATCTTTCAGGAGGTGATCAGTGGATTCTTTCAATTTCTATTTTGTCCTCTGGTTCTAAAATATCAGGGCAGTTTTCCTTGATAATTTCCTGAAAGATGATGTCTAGGCTCTTTTGTTGATGATGGCTTTTGGATAGTCCAATAATTTTTAAATTCTCTCTCCTGGATCTATTTTCCAGGTCAGTTGTTTTTCCAATGAGATATTTCACATTGTTTTCTAATTTTTCATTCTTTTGGATTTGTTTTACAGTGTCTTGATTTCTCATAAAGTCACTAACTTCCAATTGCTCTATTCTAATTTTTAAGGAAGTATTTTCTTCAGTAAGCTTTTGGACTTCCTTTTCCATTTGGCCAGTTTTGCTTTTTAGGACATTCTTCTCCTCATTGGTTTTTTGGACCTCTTTAGACATTTGGGTTAGGCTATTTTTTAAGGTGTTATTTTCTTCAGTATTTTTTTGGGTCTTCTTTAGCAAGCTATTGACTTGTTTTTCATGATTTTCTTGCATCACTCTCAGTTTTTCCTCTACTTCTCTTATTTGTTTCTCAAACTCCTTTCTGAGTTCTTCCCAGGCCTGGGACTAATTCATATTGTTCTTGGAGGTTTGGATACAGAAGCTTTGACTGTGTTGTCTTCTTCTGGTTTTAAGTTTTGATCTTCTTTGTTACCAAAGAAAGATTCTATGGTCTGATTCTTTTTGAGTTGCTTGCTCATGATCCCAGCCAATTACTTGAGTTGGAAACTCTTTGTTAAGGTCAGAGTCTATTTCCAATATGGAAAATGTACCCAAGTTTCGGGGGTCTGTATAGCTGTTTTCAGAGATACTTCTAGGGACCTGAAAATTTTCAAGGTCCAAGGTCTATGATCAAGAACGAGGTGTTTACTCCTTTCCTGGCCTGTGCTCTGGTCTAGAAGTGACCACAAGCACTCTTTTCTGTCTTGGAATTGTGAGGAGGATTTTCTCTCCACTGCCACTACAAGTTCTATCATACCAGCGGTCCTCCTGACCCCAGGACCACCACTAAGAATTGTGACCCAGATCCAAGCACAGGCAAAGCAAGAGAATCCTGCACCAGCAGAGAGATCCCTGCAATCCCTCTCTTATCAGCAACTTGATTCCCCCTCAGTCTGTAGGCCAGAAGCTCAGGAGGCAGCTGCTGCCCCAGGGCTACACTCCGGGACTGGGGCTGGAACCCAACTGTGCTTCTCTCTCACCACCACAGAAACAAATTTTCCTACTGACCTTCTAAGTTGTCTTTCGCATTCAAGGGTTGAAAATCTGGAAACCACCATAGCAGCCCGCAATTCAGTCCTCTGAGGCCTGCCCCAGGTTTTCTGTGGCCTGTGCGCCCACCCTGAACTGCGCTCCTCTCCCAGCCCAGCAGGATATACCTTTCTGATCAACCATCCAGGTTGTCTTGGGCTGGAAATTTGTTTCATTCTGGCTTTTTGTGGGTTCTGCTGCTTTAGAATTTGTTTAGAGCCATTTTTTATAGGCCTTTGGAGGGATTTGGGGGAGAACTCAAGCAAGTCACTACTTTTACTCAGCCATCTTGGCTCCACCTCCTCTTTTCTTTTTACAACTAAGTTTATTCTATTCACATTTACAATTATGGTTGTGAGTTGTTAATTTTTCTGCATCTTACCCTCTTGAACTTTTGTTCTTCTCTTCCCCTCACTCCCTGAAAGACTTAATGTGAAAGACCTAGGTGAAAGACCTAATGACCTATTGATCTATTTCTGCTCCATTCTCCCCATTTCCCTTCAATAGCCTCTAATAACAGGTTGGTTTTTTTTTTGGTGAACTTATTTCCTTTTAAACCCTTTAGAATCCATTCTCTGATATTGGGATTTGTTTTGCTTGTGACTTCTTCCAAGTCCTATATTTCATGAATATTGCAGTTTTTTTTTTCCCCTTGCAGGATTTTACCCAATTTTGTTATTGTTGTTTTGTTGTTGTGTCATTCAGTCCTGTCCAATTTTTCATGAACCCCTGGATCATAGCACACCAGGATCTTCTGTGCTCCACTGTATCTCAAAGCCTGTCTAAGATCATATTCAGTGTTTCCATGACACTATTTATCCATTTCATCCTCTGCTGTTGACTTTTCCTTTTACCTCTAATCTTTCCTAATATCAAGGTCTCTTCCAGTGAGTCCCGTCTTCTCATTATGTGGCCAAAGTATTTGAGCTTAAACTTCAATATTTGACCTTTCAGTGAATATTCTGAATTACTTTCTTTAAGTATTCACTAATTTAATCCCCTTGCTACCCAAGGGACTCTCAAAGATCTTTTCCAGCACAAGTGTTTTTTTTTTTTCTCTTTGGTTTTATTTTGTTTTCTTTCTAAGTTATCTTATTGTATTTTTAATTCATTAAATAAAACAAGCATTTCCATAACATAGTACAATAAAAAGATGATTGTACATGGAACTCCAAATCTACTATGCATAACTTAGTATTCCTTTTAAAAATACAACAAAATTGTTGTGTACATTTCTTTTTTTCTTCCTCCCCACTCCAAGATGGTTACCATTAAACACAAATAGGTATATATACATGTAAAATTACTCTACACGTAATTCTGTTTATCAGTTCTTTCTCTGGATGCAGATACTGTCTTTTTTCACATGTCCTCTATAGTTAATTTGGGTATTTATAATAGATAAAATAATTTATTTACTCAGATTCATTTTTAAAACAATATTCTTGTTACTGTATATAATGTTCTCTTCGTTCTACTCATTTTGGTCTTCATTATTTCATGCAAGTCTATCCATTTTTTTTTCTAAAACCACTGAGCTCATCATCTCTTATAGCACAATAGTATTCTATCACAATCATATACCACAACTTGTTTAGCCATTCCCCAATTAATGGGCATCTCTGCAATATCTTGTTCTTTGCCACCAGAAAGAGAGTTGCTATAAACATTTTAGAACATATAGGTTCTTTTCCCTTTTCCTTAATCATCTTCAAAAATAGACCAAGTAGTGGTATTACTGGGTAAAAGGGTAAAGGTAATATAATAACTCTTTGGGCATAATTCTAGATTGCTCTCCCAATGGTTGGATCAGTTCACAATTCCACCAACAATGAATTAGTGTCCCTGAAAGGATCAATTCTGCCTTACTCAGCATTTCTTATGGTCTAACTCTCACAACCATACAATGCTACTAGTAAAACCGTAGTTTGACTGTGTGAACCTCTGTCAGCAAGGTGATGACTGCTTTTTAGTATGGCATCCAGAATTGCCATAGTTTTCTTTCCAAGGAGTAAGCATCTTAATTTCATGCCTGCAGTCACTATCGTCAGTGATCTTTGAGCCTAAGAATATAAAATCAGACACTCTTTTTATTTTTTCTCCCTATATTTCCCAGGAAAGGATAGGACCAGTTGACAATATTTTAGTTTTTTTTTTTTAAGCTTCAAACCAGCTTTCATACTCTCCTCTTTCACCCTCATCTAGAAAGAGACTTCTTAATTCCTGTTCACTTTTTGCCATCAGAGTGGTATCATCTGCATATCTGGTGTTGTAATATTTCTCCCAGCAACCTTAATTCCAGTTTTTAACTCATCCAGACTGACATTTTTCATGAATCACTCTGTTTATAATAAAACAAGAACAACAATATACAGCCTTGTCATACTCCTTTTACAATCATAAACCAATCAGTTGTTCCACGGTTTCTTGGTCTGCATCCAGGTTCCTTCGAAGACAAGTAAGATGATCCATTACTCTTAGTCTCTTTGAGGACTTATCACATTTTGTTGTGATCCACATAGTCAATGGCTTTAGTGTAGTCATTGAAGCAAAAGTATGTATCTATATCTATCTATGTCTCTCTCTGGAGAGACATAGGTATAGACATAGATATATAGATAGATAGAAATAGAGATAGATGTGTGTGTGTGTGTGTGTGTGTGTGTGTGTACATATTTGGAACTCCCTTACTTTCTCCATTATCCAGTGAATGTTGTGAATTTGGTCTCTAGTTCCTCAGACTCTTCAAAAATCAGCTTGCTTTTCTGGTAATTCTTAGTTCACACATTGCTGAAAAATAATTCGCAGAATCTTAAGCATAACTTCACTGTCATAAGAAATGAGTGCAATTGTTTAGTAATTTGAACATTCCTTGGCATTTCCTTTCTTGAAGATTGGGACATAAACAGATCTTTTCCAATCCAGTGGCCACTGTTGTGTTTTCCAAATTTTCTGGCATACCAAGTGCAGTACTTTAACTACATCTTTTAAGATTTTAAATAGCTCAGCTGGGATTTTGTCATCTCCACTAGCCTTATTGTTAGCAATGCTTCTTAGGGCCCACTTGACTTCATTCTTTAGGATGCCTGGCTCTAGATTAGTTACCACAACATCATGGTTACTATTGATGCTAAAATCTTTCTTGTATAGTACTTTTGTGTATTATTGCCACCTATTCTTAAACTCTTCTGCTCCTGTCAAGCTCCTAACATTTTTCTCTTTTATCATGCCCATTTTTGCATGAAACATTCCTTTGATGTTTCCACTTTTCTTCAAGAGATTTCTTACCTTTCCCATTCTATTATTTTGTTCTATTTCTTTGCATTGCTCATTTAAGAAAACCTTCCAATCTCTCCTTACTATTCTCTGGAATTCTGCATTCAGTTGGCTGTACTTTTCCCTTCCTCCTTTAGATTTTACTTTCTTTCTTTCCTCAACTATTTGTAAACTTTCACCAGACAGTTATTTTGCTTCCTTGCTCTTATTTTTCTTTGGAATTTTTTTATTGTTGCCACTGCCTCCTGTACAATTTTGAGAACTTCTGTCTATGGTTCTTCAGGTACTTTATCTATCAGATCTAATCCCTTGAATCTATTTATCACCTCCACTTCATATTCATAATGGATATTACATAGATCATACCTATATGGTCTGATGATTTTCCCTACTTTCTTCAATTTGTCTAAAGTTTTTCAATAAGAAATTCATGATCTGAGCCACAGTCAGTTCCGGGTCTTGTGTAGCTGACTATGTGGAGTTTCTCCACCTTTGACTGCTAAGTATATAATCAGTCTTATTTCTGTATTGATCATGTCCAGTGATGTTCATGTGGAGAGTCACCTTTTGGGTTGTTGAAGAGTGTTTGCTATGATCAGCAAGTTATCTAAACAGAACTTTATTAGTCTCTGCCCTGTTTTGGTTTGTACTCCAAGGCCAAATTTTGCTGTTACTCCAATTGTCTTTAGATTGTCTGCTTTATCATTTTAATTTCCTATGATGAATTTGACATCAGGTTTTTTTTTGGGGGGGGTGGGGTATAACTTTTACAACCAAAATTTATTTTCCCTGTACCTGGAAGCTCTGGATTTTGTCTATAATATTCTTTGGCATTTCAATGTAAGTATTTGTCTTGACTTTTGTCTTGCATTGGACTTCAGTGACTCTGGAAGAGAAAGCATGACTGACAACTTTGTGTAACTCTGCCTCACTTAAATCCAATTCGCATGTGAGTCAAGACATTACCCTGTGATGTCATTGATCCTTTATTTACTTACATGGCATGGCATCCTAGCCAAATATGTCAGGAGGCATAACAGTAGGCTTAGCTTATATCACAGAGAGTGATTGGGAAAGCCATGTCTTCTGGAAGAAACCAGTACAAGAAGGAATGGCCCAAAGTATAGTTCTAGACACTGGGGATACAAAGAGAAAGAATGACATTGTCTTCTTTGAGGATAGACTACTACCACTACCTTTCTACCATAGTAATCCTCAGAAAGGACAGACTCCTGGTAGAATCAATGTGATTGAGGGGCAGGTAGGTGGTACAGTGGATAGAGCACCAGCCGTGGATTCAGGAGGACCTGAGTTCAAATCCAGCCTCAGACACATAACACTTACTAGCTGCGTGACTTTGGGCAAGAGACTTAACCCCATTGCCTAGCCAAAAAACAAACAAACAAAGAAAAAAAAGAGTCCATGTGATTGAGGACTAGTTGTTTTTATATTTTAGGTGATCATTTAATAAAAAAATAGAATGAACATAAAGAAAATCCCATTGTAAGAGATACTCTGGCTACTTGAGTTTAGAACTATAGGTAAAGGTGGATGGCAGTCTGGCTCAACTCTTGCTTTATGCCAAAGAATGCTAATTATATTTCATGAGAAATGCCTGTTCTGTGCTCCACAAACATCTTTTGTCTCTGATTCCCTCTCCCTTCCACCTGGTGGTTTGTTATATATCCAGTATTCATTTTTTTCTTGCAATATTCTAACTATTCTTTTACTCAGATTCTGTTTCTTTTTTTCCTAAAACATCTTTGGTCAACCCAGAAATAGATATTCCCAATGTATACTATGGTTATAGTTAGAGAATAGAAATGGGAAAGGTTCTGCTGTTTGGCTTCACAGGATGTAACTGACTCAAAAATTTGCTTTCTAGCTTCAGGGACAGATTCCAGTATCTGTCCAATTTTTACAGAGGATCTCTAACTAGGATGTTGAAAAACTGTTGTTTAATTTTATTAATAATTCCGACATTTGGATGAATCTCTCTGATGTGGAATTTTAAAATATATTCAGGATTATTTTTCACTTCCCCTCATTAAAAAAGTGCTTCTTGTTGTTGTCAGTGTATATGTCTGCAGGCTAAGTTCTAAAGAGAAAGAAGGGAGGTAGTCGCTTAAAGAAGGTTGTCGTGATCAAAAGGGAAGTTCTATGAAAAGCCAAGCCCAGAATGTTAGACATGGGTATGATCTAAGAGGATTCCATTCCAATCTGTCCTGTTCCCTGGACAGATTAAGAAATGCTGGTTGACTTTGCTCCCCAGTGAAATATGGTTTTATCAACAACAGGGTATAGATATCACCAATTCCAAAGGTTGATTAAGGAGTGTTAATAAACAGAATTTGAAATTTGGAGGTTGAAACTCTGGTCTGTGAGCATTGATCAAAGCATTGAAGAAAGAAGGCTAGAGATCATTGTGAAAGTGATTCTAGGTATACATGGCTATGTTGTGATTGGAGTCTGAGGAGTAAGTTTGGTGTAAAAATGGTTTCAGTTTTTTGTATATAGTAGACTACAAATGAAAGAGGTAGCATATAATGGAAGAAAGACAGAACTTGTTCCCTCTGGCTCATTGGCACCTGGTATGTGGAAGACTGCATATGGGGATTAAGGCTATGACCTGGGTCCTAGTGCCCCTCCTACCTTGCTCCCCACACAAACATTGCCCCCCAGGTTGGGTGTTCCAGTGGAATGAGCTGTGATTAAAATAATTAGAAATATTATAAGATCAGATTCTCTTATACACTGCATTCAAATAAAAGTTTCTGAAATCTTTCTGCTTTCTGTTTTTACAAAAGCCTGTTGGGCAGAATGATGGGAAATACAAGGTGACCTAAGACATAGTATGTCACGACAGTAGGGTTACTAGACCCGGAATTACCAACCTACATACTTATGATGATTCTCTATCTAGGAAACTCAGAAAATTTAAGCATTCCTACACAAAACCACTAAGTGTCAACTGCAATTAGAGACTCAGCTTGCCAACTTTTAAAATTATTTTTTTAAATTAATAATAATGTATTTTCTTTTCCTCCCACATTCACTACCTCCTACCACCTCTTCCACATCCCTGACAAATACATGGAGGGGAAACAGAAAGCAAGGATACAATTCTAACATAAACTTTTAAGGGAAGCTAGAGAGGTCACAATATTTCCTATTACAAACCTGATCACCTCCTTTCTGTTCCCTGCACCTCTAACCTGGCCCACACACATCCCATGCCTGACCAAACAACTGTCAAGTCTGTGGGATGCTATGATTCTAAAGGAGAGAAAAGAAAAGCAGTTATGGTCCATACACTTCCAAGGGTAAGTAATTATTTCCAATTTCCAAGGCAAGTGAGGAAGCAGAAAGAGAGATCAGGCAAGTGAGGAGGCAGAAAGAGAGATAACATATTCTGATGGACAAACCTTAACAGTACTTGGAGAGTAAGAGTAGTGTGGTTAATGACAACAATGATATTGATATAGCTACCATTTGTATAGTACTTACTATGTGTCAGGCACTATGCTAAATGCTTTATAATTATTATCTCATTTGATCTTCACAACAACCCGGGGAATTAGGTTCTATTATTATTACCATTTTACAAATGAGAAAACAGAGGCAAACAGCAGTTAAATGACTTGCCCTGGATCACAGAGATAGAAAGTGTCTGAGGCCAGATTTGAAGTCAAGTTGTTCTGACCCAAAATTCTATCTAGACCCAGACTTCTATCCACTGTTTGGTGAGACACAATGTTGAACATGTTTAAGGAGTTGTATGTGACAAAATTGGAGAGAGGGAAAATAAATTGATGCATAAAACCTAAGTGTAGAGGTGGGGAATCCCATAAGTGAACCAAGCCTGGAGTGAGACTGTGTATGTGCATTTGGAAATAACCTTTCTCCTAGTACCCCCATTACTTCCCACCCTCCAACAGCATCTGAAAAGGTTTTGATGAAAAGCTGAATTATATATTGTTGAACTATTGACAACTATAGGCATCTACTAGGAATAGGTGAGAGAAGCATTATGTAATAATGGTTAGAGTTCAGGATTTGAAGTAAGAAAGTCATGTTTCAATCTTACCTCTGACATGTATTGCCTGTGTGACCATGGGCAAGTACTTAACATTTTTGAGTTTCAGGAAGCTTATCTATTAAGTTATATATGATTTGCAATCTCTGTTGATGGAGGAAGTTCCCACACTAACAAAATCAAAGTACTGGTATAATCGCAAAGTATTATATTAGGCACTTCAAAGACTAAAAGATAAATTCTAGGGCTTACAGTGGCCACTTAATACCTGTTTTTTAATTAATGTGTTAATGAATAAATCATATTATTTTGCACCAATTTCCCAGCTACTCCACTTCCTACATTGTCCACGTTCCTTTATCTCTGTCTAGGTTTTAAAATGGCAAAAAATATGTGTAAAATAATTTATAAAATTATCACAATTCACTCATCATTTACTGACTCTAGGCCTGGCATTCTGTTCAGGGAGGACTTACATTTCTGGTGTGAGGACTTTTCAGGAACTCTTCATGGCTGTTCATTCACCTCTGTTGCCTACCTTCACCCAACTTTCACTTGTGGCTCCAAGAAACTATAGCACATGCAGTGGCCACATCCCAGTAAACCAACCTAACAGATGGGCTAAACTAGGTTGAGTGTAACCAACAGGTCTCAAATCTGTTAGTGAGTTAGGGGATATCTACCCCAAGCATGTTAAGACTTCCCCTGCCAGAATGGGCAGATGAGGACAGTTTGTTCTAATGGCCATGAAGGTGGCTAAAACAGGTGAAGTTGAGTGCTTGGAGTATGGTCAGGTATTGAAGATGCCAAGGTCATCCAGTCATCTAGACTTTTGTCCTACTACTGGTCTTCAATGTCTTAGGAAGATAGAGTGAATTTAATGACTGTGCAATTCTACCTCATTTAAATTCAATTCACATACAATTCAAGAAATCACCTGCAATGCCATTGATCCTTTTCAGAAATGGAGGATGAAGAACAACACATAGCATTTAACACTATTGATCATATTTCCTTTTGGGATACTCTCCTCTCCAGGTTTTCATGAAATGGCTATTTCCTAGTTCTCATATCTGTGTGACTGATACATTTCAGTCTTTTGCTGGTTCTTTTGTGTGTGTGTGAGGCAATTAGGGTTAAGTGACTTACCCAGGGTCACACAGCTAGTAAGTGTCAAGTGTCTGAGGCCAGATTTGGACTCAGGTCTTCCTGACTCCAGAGCCAATGCTGTATGCAATAAGCCACCTAGCTATCCCCCTTTTGCTGGCTCTTTATCCATGTGAGGATCACTAACCATAGGTGTCTCCCCAAACCTTTTCTTTTCCTTCTTCTCTTTTCCATCTATAACATCTCACTTTCTGGTTTGATTTGCTGCCATTGGTTCAATTATTATTCCTATATAGATGATTCCCAGATCTATAAAACTAGCCTTAGTGTTTTCTGAGCTACAGACCAAAATCACTAGCTGCCTTTTGGATATCTCAAATTGGATGTTCCATAGGTATTTCAAACTCAATATGTTCAAATAAAAATTCATTACCTTTCCCCTTACACAAAGACCTTCTCTTAATGTAGATTTTTCTACTACTTCTTAGGGCTACTGTTATCTCAGTAACTCAAACTCACAACTTTAGTGTAATTCTTGACTCCCACTCTCATTCACACCATACATGGTCTTTTGCCAAGACTTGCTGCCACATAAAAAGAAATTGAGGGGATTAGAATAGATGATAAGGAAACAAAACTATCAGTCTTTGCAGATGGTATATTAGAGAATATTAGAGAATCAACTACAAAACTAGTTAAAATAATAAACAACTTTAGCAAAATTGTGGGATTTAAAATCATCAAATCATCAAAACTTCTATATATTACCAACAAAGTGCAACAGCAAGAGATAGAAAGAGAAATTCCATTTAAAACAACTGTAGACTATATAAAATACTTGGCAGTCTACTTGTCAAGACAGATACAGGAACTTTATAAACACAATTACAAAACACTTTTCACACAAATAAAGTCAAATCCAAATAATTAGAAAAAACATTAATTGTTTATGGTTAGACTGGGGCAATAGAATAAAAATGACAATTCTATCTAAATTAAATTATATAGTGCCCTGCCAATTAAAGGGCAGCTAAGTGGTGCAGTGGATAGAGTATCAGTTCTGGAGTAAGAAGACTCATCTTTGTTAGTTTGTCTGGTCTGAGACACTGCTAGCTGTGGGACCCTAGCCAAATCACTTAACCACATTTTCCTCAGTCCCTCATTCATAAAATGATCTGGAGAAGGAAAAGGCTAACCACTCCAGTATCTTCACAAAGAAAACCTTAAATGGATTCTTGAAGAGTCAGACACAACTGAATGACTAAACAACAAAATACCAAACAGACTACCAAAAATTTATTTTATAGAGCTGGAGAAGAAATAATAAAACTCATCTAGAATAACAAAGGGTCAAGAATATCAAAGGAATCCATAAAAATGTGAAAGAAAGGGGCTTAGCCATACCAGATCTCAAACTATTACAAAGCAGTAATCATCAATACAATCTAGTACTGGTCAAGAAATAGAGGAATGGATCAGTGGGATAGATTAGGTACACAATACATAGTAGTAAATGTAGTAAATTGCCATAGCAACCTAGTTTTTGATAAACTCAAAGATCCAAGCTTTGCAGGCAAGAACTATCTATTTGACAAAAATTGCTGGGAAAACTGGAAAGAAGTTTGGCAGAAAGAAAGCACAAGCCAACATCTCACACTGTGGTCCAAAATAAGTTCAAAATTTGTAAATGATTTAGACACAAAGGGAAAATTCATAAGTAAATTAGGAGATCATGGGAAAATTTACCTTTCATATTGATGGATAAAGGAAGAATTTATGACCAAGCAAAAGATAAAGAGCATTATGAAATATAAAATAGACATATTAATTATACTAAATTTAAAATATTTTGCAGAAACAAAACCAATGCAGCCAAGATTAGAAGGAAAGTAGAAAACTGGGAAATAATCTTTACAGTAAGTTTCTATGATAAAGGCCTCATTTCTCAAATATAAAGAGAGTTGAGTCAAGTTTATATGACACCAGTCCCTAATTGATAAATGGTCAAAGGATATGAACAAGTGGTTTTCAGAAGAGAAAAATCAAAGTTATCTATAGTCATATAAAGAAAATGATCTAAATCACCATTAGAAAAATGCAAATTAAAACAACTCTGAGATACCACCTTATATCTATCAGATTGGCTAATATGCAAGAAAAGGAAAATGATAAATGTTGGAAAGGATGTGAGAAAATTGGGGTGCTACTGAATTGTTGTCAGAGTTGTGAATTAATTTAACCATTCTGAAGAGCAATATGGAATTCTACTCAAAAGGCTATCAAACTTCACATATTTTTTGGCTTAGCAACAGCACACTAAGTCTGGATCCTAAAGAGATTTTTGAAAGAGGAAAATAGTCTATATGTACAAAAATGCTTATAGCAGCTCTCTTAGTGGTGGCAAAGAATTGGATATTAATGAGATTTCTATCACTTGGGAAAGATTGAATAAGTTGTGGCATATGCTTGTTATGGAATACTATTGTGTTATAAGATGCAGGATGCTTTGAAAAAATCCTGGTCTTTCATGAACTTCTGCTAAATGAAATTAGCAGAACCAGAACATTGTACACAGTGACAGTAATATTGGACAATAATCAACTGTGAATGACAGCTATTCTCAACAATACAAAGATCTACTGCAATTCTGAAGGACTCATGGTGAAAAATGCTATCCACTTTCAAAGAAAGAACTGATGGCATCTGAATGCAGATTGAAGCACACTTTTTTATTTATCTTTTTTTTGTTTGTGTTTTCTTTTACAACATGACTGATATGTAAATAAGTTTTGCCTGACTGCACATGTATAACTTATACCAAATTGCTTGACTTCTCAGTGAGGGAGGAAGGAAGGAAGGGAGACAGAGAATTTGGATTTCGAAACTGTAAAAAATGAATGTTAAAAATTTTACATGTAATTGGAAAAAATAAGATCTTTGAAAAAAGACTTGTTACTACCTTCATTACATCTTTTATAGACATTTCCCTTCTATTTGCTCTCATTACCTCACTCCTAAACTATTTCTACAATCTTCTGGTTGGTTTTCTTGCCTTGTCTCTCCCTTCTCTAACCTATCTTCCTCTTAGCCAGAGAGTTTTCTTAAAGCATACATCTCACCATGTTACCCTACTACTCAAAAATGTGACAGTGACTCCCTGTTACTTCCAATATCAAGTGAAAAAATCTCTGTTCAGCATTTAAAATCATTAAGAACCTTCCCTCTTGAATGTATGTAAGAGATTTTGTGGTATAAGACAAGAACTGCAGAGTAGTTGTAATTTTCATGGGACTAAGACACAGGATAAGGTCTAATAGTGGTGAAGAAACTTGGAAAGAAAGTGGAAAGAAAAACTTAAGCCAAGAAAGTTAGGTCATCTTTGGAGGTGTGGTGGGCTGTAGAAATGAAAATGAAAGGGAATTGTGAAGAAGTGACAATGTAAGATGGAGTAGGATTTTAAAACTCATGCTTGCTTCTTTTTTTCCCTTGCACTCAAGGAACTTACAGTCTAATTAAGGATACAAAATTTTTAAAAAATGTACATGCAAGATTAATCCAATGCACATGGAAGTTCATCTTGATGGGAAGGCACTGGAGGTGTAGGTGGGAAGGGAGAAGGCAAGGACTGCTGCAAAAGGTGGTATTTGAGTTGAATCTTTTTTTCAAAGTCAAGTGTTTTCAGTTCCATTTCAGTGATCTTGATGCAGAGATAAAGGTCTGAGCCTTTTCTCTTTTCTTTTTTTATTAATAGTATTTTATTTTTTTCCAATTATATATAGATAATTTTTAGCATTTATTTTTACAAGAATTTGAGTCCCAATTTTTCTCTTCCTCCCCCTCCTCTCTTCCTAAAATGGTAAGCAATTTGATATAGGTTATAAACGTGCAATCATGTAAAACATATTTCCATATTAGTCACAGTTGTTAAAAGAAGGAACAGATCAAATGAAAAAGAAAAAACAAAAAATAAAGTAAATGAAATAGTGTGCTTTGATCTGCATTTAGAATTCATCAGTTCTTTATATCTATGTTTATAGCATGTTGCATCATGAGTCCTTTGTAATTGTTTTGGATCATTGTATTGCTGAGAAGAGCTAAGTAATTCATAGTTGATCACCACACAATGCTACTGTTACTATGCACAATATTTTCTCTCTTCTGATGACTTCACTCTGTATCAGATCATGTAAGTCTTTCTGTGTTTTCTTCTGACATCTTCCTGCTCATCATTTCTTATAACACAATAGTATTCCATTACATTCACACACCATAACTTATTCAGTCATTCCACAATTGATGGATATCCTCTCAATTTCCAATTTTTTTGCCACCACAAAAGGAACTCCTATAAATATTTTTGTACATGTAAGTCCATTTTCTTTTTTATGATCTGTTTGGGATACAGGCCTAGTAAAAAGTGATTTAGAGCAATTCTTCACATGCCCACAGATAGCTTTGATTTCTTCATCTGAAAACTGCCTATTCATTTCCTTTGAACATTTATCAATTGGGGAATGGCTTGTATTCTTATAAATTTGAATCAGTTCTTTATATATTTGAAAAATGAAGCTTTTATCAGAGACACTTGTTGTAAAGATTATTTCCCAGCTTTCTGATTTCCTTCTGATCTTGTTTTGGTTTTGTTTGTGTAAAACCTTTCTAATTTAGTGTAATCAAAATTATCTATTTTACATTTTTAATGCTCTCTGTCTCTTGTTTGGTCATAATTTCTTCCTTTCTCCATAGATCTGACAGGTAAACTGTTCCTTACTCTTTTAATTTGCTTATGGTACCACACTTTAAATCATTGTTTATATCATATACCATCTTGATCTTATTTCGGTAAATGGTGTAAGCTGTTTGTCTATACCTAGTTTATGCCACATTGTTTTCCAGTTTGACCAGCAGTTTTTGTCAAATAGTGAGTTGTTTTTTCTCAGACACTAAAGTCTCTGGGTTTATCAAACACTAGGCTACTGTCGACATTTACTACTACCTCTTGTGTACCTAATCTATTTCACTGAGCCAGCACTCTATTTCTTAGTCAGTACCATATAGTTTTGATGATTACTGCTTTATAAGATAGTTTGAGATCTGCTATTACTAGGCCACCTTCCTTTGCAATTTTTCCATTAATTCCCTTGATATTATTGACCTTTTGTTCTTCCAAATGAAATTTGTTTTTATTTTTTTCTAGTTCTATCAAATAATTTTTGATAGTTTGAGTGATATAGTACTAAACAAGTAAATTGGTTTAGCCAGAATTATCATTTTTATTATATTTGCTCAGCCAATCCATGTGCAATTGATATTTTTCCAGTTGGTTAGATCTGATTTTATTTGTATGAAAAATGTTTTGTAACTGTGTTCATATAGTTAATGGCATTGCCTTGACAGGAAGACAACTAAGTATTTTATATCATCTAAAGTTATTTTAAATTGTATTCCTCTTTCTATTTCTTGCTACTGGGATTTGTTGGTAATACATAGAAATATTTGTGATTTATGTGGGTTTACTTTATATTCTGCAACTTTGCTAAAGTTGTTAATTATTTCAAGTAGTTTTTTAGTTGATTCCTTAGGATTCTCTAAGTATACCATCGTATCATCTGCAAAGAGGGATAGTTTTGTTTCCTCATTGCTTGTTCTAATTCCTTCAATTTCTTTTTCTTCTCTTCTTGCTAAAGCTAACATTCCTAGTACAATATAGAATAATAGTGGTGATAATGGGCATCCTTGCTTCACCTCTAATCTTATTGGGAAAGCTTCTAACTTATCCCCATAACAGATAATGTTTGCTAATGGTTTTAAATTGATACTGATTATCATCTTAAGGGACATTCCTTTTATTCCTATGCTCTCCAGTGGTTGTAGCAGGAATGGGGGCTATATTTTATCAAAAGCTTTTTCAGTATCTATTGTGATAATCATACAATTTCTTTTGGTTTTGTTATTGATGTGGTCAATTATGCTGATAGTTTTCCTAATATGAACCAACTCTGCATTCCTGGTATAAATCCCACTTGGTTGTTAATGTATGATCCTTGTGATATATTTCTGTAATTTCCTTGCCAGTATTTTATTTAAAATTTTTGCCTTGATATTCATTGGGAAATTGGTCTAGTTTTCTTTCCCTATTTTAGCACTTCCTGGTTTAGGTATCAGCCTCATATTAGTGTCATAAAAGAGATTTGGAGGACTCCTTTGCCTATTTTTCCCCTGGGGGATGCCTATTTACCTGGAGCTGTGCTGAAGCACTTGAAGGTCTGGCCACTGGAGGATGCTAGGGCTATGCTGAAGCACATAGTGGTTCTGAGAGCTGTAGTCTTCTGGTTCTCCATTAGGATCCTTTTGTGTGGCAAAGCACTAGATGCTGAGTCTATTCCAGCTGAGATTTAGAAGGTGGGGGGGTTTCCATTGCACATACAAAAATTGACTGAAATTTTCCGGGTTATATGGCAAGAAGAGATTATTCCTCAAAAGTTCAAGGACACCTCCATATCTGTAAAGATAAAGGAAATAGATTGTCCTTTGACTATCACAGGGGTTCTCCTTCTTAGTCATTGCTGGCAAGATTCTTGCCAGAGTCCTTCTTAATTGGCTGATCCTTCACCTGGAAGATGATCATCTACATAATAGCCAGTGTGGCTTCAGAAATGGCCAAGGAATGGTTGATATAGTGTTCACTGCCTGACAACCCCAGAAGAAATGCCAGGAGCAGAACAGAGGTCTGTATGCAACATTTGTAGATCTGACTAAGGACTTTGATACAGTAAGTCATGAGGGCTTATGGAAAATTATGTCAAAATTTGGTTGCCCAGAGAAGTTAATCATTATTTTAAGTCAATTTCATGCTGGCATGCTTGCCTGAGTTCTGGATAATGGACGATTCTTTTATGCTTTCCCAGTCACCAATGGAATGAAACAAGGCTGTGTGCTTGCTCCCATGCTTTTTAGCATGATATTTTCAGCCATGTTGTCAAATGCTGTCAATGAGGATGAACATGACACCAAGATCAGCCACAGCACCAATGGTAAATTCTTCAACTTGGAAAGGCTACAAACCAAGACCAAAGTGGAGGAAGAGTTGGTGCAAGATTTTCTGTTTGCATATATTTGTGCACTCAATGTAGCCTCTGAAGCTGAGATGCAACAAAGTATAGATCAATTCTCTGCTGCTTGTGCTAATTTTGACCTAACAATTAACACCAAGGAAACACAGGTGCTCCATCAACCACCATCACATCATCCATATATGGAACCATTGGTTACAGCAAATGGAGAAGTTTTGAATGCTAAGGATAAGTTCACTTATGTTGGTAGTGTACTTTCCCAGAGTACATTGACAATGAGGTTGATGCACACATTGCCAAGACTAGCTCAGTGTTTGGGAGGCTCTAAAGGAAAGAATGGGATAGAAGAGGTATTAGACTGACTACCAAACTGAAGGTCTACAGAGCCATTGTGCTGACCTCATTGTTGTATGCCTGTGCAACCTGGACAGTATACCAGCATCGTGCCAAGAAACTGAATTGCTTCCATTTGAATTGTCTTAGGAAGATTCTGAAGATCACCTGGCAGGATAAATTGACAGACACTGAGGTCCTTTTTTTGAACTAAATTTACTTCCAAGCATTTAAACTCTACTGCAGAGAGCACAACTATGATGAGATGGCCAAGTTGTTTGAATATCAAACATACACTTGCCTAAAAGACCATTTTATGGAGAACTCACACAGCGCAAGCACTCACATGGTGTTCAGAAGAAGTGATATGGGGCATTTAGGTGGTACAGTGGATAGAGCACTGGCCCTGGATTCAGGAGGACCTGAGTTCAAATATGGCCTCACACACATAACACTTACTAGCTATGTGACCATGGGCAAGTTACTTAACCCCATTTCCAAAAAAAAAAAAAAAAAAAAGAATTCCTCTGGGGCAGTTAGGTGGTGCAGTGGATAGAGCTCTGGCCTTGAAGTCAGGAGGACCTGTGTTCAAATCCAGCCTCAGACACTTGACACTTACCAGCTGTGTGACCCTGGGTAAGTCACTTAACCCCAATTGCCTCACAAAAAAAAGCAAAAAAAAAAAAAAAAAAGAAGTGATACAAGAACACTTTCAAGGTCTTTCTTAAGAATTTTGGAATGATTATGTAATATGGGAGACACTGGCACAGGACTGCCCAGCATTGCATGTCCTCATCAGAAAAGGTGCTGTTCCACATAAGCAAAGCAGAATTGAAGTAGCTCAAAAGAAAGGTGAGATGCACAAATTTAGAGAATCCATCCCAAATGTTCACATGGACTATTTGTGCCCCACCCCTCTGTGGTAGAGCATTCTTAGTTCATATTGGTCTGATTAGCCATAGTCCGATGCATTATAACTTGACTCTAGCATAGTGATGTCATTTTGGTCTTCTTCAAGAATGAAGGACAACAACCATAACCACTTTTTTAGGAGTTATTTTCTTCATTGGATTATTGTGCCTCCTTTTCCATTTGGGCAATTCTACTTTTTAAGTTGTTTCCTTTTTCCAAGTTGTTGACTCTTTTTTTCCCGTAATTCTCTTGCATCATTATCATTTCTTTTCCCAATTTTTCTTCTGCCTCTCATTGCATGTTTAAACTCCTTTATGAGCTGTTCCATCAGTTCCTTATGCACTTATGACCAATTCCCATTATTTTGAGGGATTTGTCCCATAGGTGTTATAACATTGTTGTACTCTTCTGAGTTTGTGTCTTGATCTTTCCTGTCACCATATTAACTTTATATGCCAGATTCTTTTTCTGTTGTTTTTTTAACTCATCTTTTCTATTTTATCCCTTACTTTTAAATGTGAGCTCTGTTCCTGGGGTGCAAGGAGCATTATCTCAAGCTTCGTGTGGCAGTGGCTGCATACCCTGGCTGTTTACTTGGTGCTGCACTGATGTTGCCCTGAGGCCTATAGTGAGGATGGGAGGAAAAAAGGGTTTGAGTCTGGTGCTGTTCTGAGGAGGTCAGGTGGGAAGGTGTCTGGTAATGCTGAAGGCTATAGGGGTCTGACAGCTTACCTAGTACTGAGCTGAGTCATGTGGTGGAGGATGGGGGTGATTCCCAATGCTGGTGTCTACCCATATGTTGAAGCCCATGGGAGGTCTTGGCATTGGTGGCCCCTGTTTGCCTGGGACTATTCTGAAGCACATGCCAGATATGCTGTAGGAGTTTGTCTGTTATAACTGCACTGGACCTCAGGTCCTCCCATTGACTTGCCAAGGCAGGGCTTGCTACTGGCTTTCTGAGACCCTTCCTGTTCTGGACTGCACTCTTCTTTTGCCCAAGTGAAGACAGATCTTGTCTGCTGACCTTCCAAATTTCTTAAACTAGAATACTGTTTCCCCTAGTTTTTTGCTGACTCTGCTATTCCAGGATTCACTTTGGGGTTAAAATTTACAGTTCTTTCAGATGAATATGGAATAGTTAGAGTGAATTCCTGTTTATTCTTTCATCTTGCCTCTCAGAATCATGTTTGTCTTTCTTTACTTACTTTCTGACTTGAAGTCAGTGGTATTCCAAAGGTCTGTTTGTCTCTTCTTCCCTTATTAAAAGGTAAACTCTTGAAAGCATTTTTGCCCTTTCCCATTGTTCAAATATGTTTACCTTTGCATTATTATTTTGTCTTCAATCAATTCTACCCATTTTTTTCAAAATTTCTACCCATTTTTTCATTAAGTATGCTTTATCATACTCTAGTTAAAATTCCATTATTATGCTTTGTTATTAAACTCAATTTCTCAGGGTGAGCCATTCTAGATTGTAATCCTTTTTTGGTTTGCGTTTTCCAATAGTGTATTCCAAGATATCCACTCCTTTAGGTAGCTATGGTTGCCTTCTATAATCCTCACCATGGTTCCTTGGCACTCGGATTCTTTCTGCCTGATTGCAGTGTTTTTCCCCTGACTTGCTTTTTGGACCTTAGCCATGACATTCTTCAGTGTTTCTAGTTTATGATTTCTTTCTGTAGGTGACTAACAGATTCTTTATATTTTTTGCTTTACCCTCTTATTATATTAAGTCTAGGCTAATTCATTTTTATTTATTTTTAGGCTAATTTATTTTTTTTTAATTTGAAGTATGCTAGCTGGGTGTTTTGTTACCAAAGACCTAAAGATTCTCAAGTTACATTATTAAATGTGTACTAAAATATATTTAAATATTTTGAGATCAATTTTTAAATTGTATTATCTTTTAAGTGCTTGTATTTTTTTTAGTCTTTTTTATTTTATTTTATTCTTTCTCATTGATTCATGGTATTATTCATTTTTCCCCCCTTCATTCTGTTTTTCAGGAAGTCTAGTACTTAGGTAAGGTTTTCCAGATAGTCTTTATAACTACTTAATTTCCTTCCATTTTTTCCTCCTTAAGAATTCTTATTTTATTTATAATTTCTTTTTTCTTTCTTTCTCTTTTTTGGCTTATTTTCTTCCAATAATTCTTTTAGTCCTTGTGGCCAAATCTTTTTCCCCTGCAGCTTTACTTGCATTTGTTGTGGATTTACTCTTTTCTTTTGGGTTTATTTCCTTGGTGTTTCTTCATCCACAATGTCTTCATTGTATTTAGAATCTTGTTGTCTTTACCCATATCTATAGGCTCAATTTCTCATTGAAAATTTTGTGTTAAAGTCGCTCTTGGATGGACAGGGCAGACCCTGCTTGGTTTTTTCCCCTCTATGATTTGGATGCTAGTGCTTCTGCAGTTCTGAATGTAATGCCTTGGAGAAAGCCTGCCCTCTTCTGCAATCTTCAGCTTATTGCTCCATTTCCTGGTTTTCCAACAAGAATTTTGGCCCTACCTCTATCTCTGCTTTATTATTCTTGCTTGTTGACCCGGCTGGAAGTGAGCTTTGTCCCCTGCTGTGGCAATGACAGGCTCCAAACAGATTTCATGAACTATACTTTTTGCTATTTTTGTGTAAATCTCCTGATTGTGCAGCTTAGGTCTTATCTTGTAGTCCTGACATCATGCTACCAGGTTAATGTTACAGGGGTTGTAAAGAGATAGGTAAACTAACGTGTTGTTGGTGGAGTTGTCAATTCATCCCATGACTTTGAATTTGATTACTATTGATTTGGGAGTGACTAAAATTTTGCTAAATTAATTTAACAGAATGTTACTACCCTGTAAGAATCAATGAGGAGGATTAATCAAAATTAGCATGGAAAGGCATATGAAGAGATGCAATGTGAAATAAGTAGGACTAGGAAAACAATATACACAAAGACTACAGTGATATATAAGCAAACAATAACAACAAAACAATGAAACTTAGTGCTATAAAATTAAGAAGTTTAGCTCCAAACCAGAAATATAGAAAGTCATAGTCTCCTTCCTTCTTTGTAGAGGATTAATGATGTGTAATACTGAATATAAAGTCTGGGTTTTTTTTTTATAAATTCATTAGTTTTGCCTAAACTTTTTTATTCTTTCTTTTAAAAAGTCTTTACTGCAAATACAGACAAACCAAGTCAAGGCATTGAGGCACATGTAGACCATAGAATGCAATAAAACAACTTTAGTTAGGATAAGGTTAAAAGGTTACAATTCATATTAAACATTACTCTCTTCCAACTTCATATTCTCAATGGCAATAGCCATGCTAAAATGTCCTCAAAAAGGAGTGAAAATTCTACTAAAATTTTCAGCACCAACTCTTCCTGGGTTAGTGGCAAAAAAAACCCAAATCCATGATTTCAAGAATTGTCTTCCCACCCCCTTAAAGAAAAAGCAGCTCAACTTATTTAAAATTGAAG
Source organism: Vombatus ursinus (assembly GCF_900497805.2). Classification (NCBI taxonomy): domain Eukaryota; kingdom Metazoa; phylum Chordata; class Mammalia; order Diprotodontia; family Vombatidae; genus Vombatus; species Vombatus ursinus. The sequence goes on along the minus strand of NW_020954570.1, from coordinate 15,273,832 downwards.
CTTCTCCTAATAGAAAGCATTGTAGTAGTTGAGTCTCCTTTCCCATCAAAATCTAGAATGATTCAACTATTTTATATGTCCACAAAACTCCTCCCCATTCCTATCACAACCATTGCATCAAAATGACTATGATAATAATGATGATAATGATGATGATAAAAATAGCAACATATGAAAGAAAAGAATATGATTGAAATAATTTTAAAATATTCAAGAAGAATTTCAGTGGGGAGCACATTAAGAGAGGGGAATGTTGTTACTGATGTGTTGAATTTTAGGTATTGGTAAGTTTAATATTTAAATAAATTGTGCATAATCAATATCTAATTTTTCTATTCTTTGTATATAGAAATGTTTGTGTTTATCGAGGTGCAAGTTTAAAATAAAACAAACAGTGCATAATTCTGTTTTTCTATATCCTTTCAACATTGGCTGTTTCCCTCTTTTGTTATAAAATTTTAAGTTTACTTTAAATTGCTTTTTTCTTATCATTAGTGCTTTGGAACATGTATTCATATGGCCATTTATTTATAGCTAATAATTCTTATTTTGAAAATTGTTTATTTCTGTTGACTACTTGTCTATTGGAGAATCACTCTTAAGGGTGTACAAGATCCTTGTAGACTATGGCTATCAGACTCTTATTGGTGAAATTTGATGTAAATATTTTTTCAACTCCACTCTCTTTCTAATTTGGGCTGTATTGATTTTCTTCATGCAGAAACTTTTAAAAATGTGTAGTAAAAATTGGCCATCATTTCTCTTAAACTCTCCTCTTTCTCTTGTTTAATTAAAATTCTTCCTTTAGCCATATTTGTCAAAGGTATTTGATATTCTTTCCCCCCATTTTGTGGTGTAACTTTTTATATTGAAGATACACACACATATATACATATACAGATATCTTTTTGTGATACATTTTATATAACACTAAGTCTGTAAATTAATTTGGATCATAGGATTATAAATTTAGAGGTAGAAAAGACCTTAGAGGACATCAAGTCCATTTTATATGAAAGGAACTGAAACCCACAGAAGTTAATTGATTTGCCCAAGATCATACAAAGGAAGTATAAGAGGTTATTATCATTTTTATTATATTAGCACAGCACAACCATAAGCAGTGGGTATTTATTTAAATATTCCTTTATTTTTTGCAAATAGTGTTTTTGTAGTTGTATTTAGTAAACTTTATTTGTGCCTTTGTAAGCTGACTCCCAGAAATCTTATGAATTTTGTAACAATGTGGAATAAAATTCATCTTACTATGATTTCTTTCTATGTTTAACTTATAATACGTAGAAATGTTGATGATTTTATATCTTTGAACCCAGATACTATGAGTTCAGAATTAAGGTTATTTACACTGTATGAAGCTGCTTCTATAATGTTAAGAAGCAATGTCCAGGTCCACCAGGATGCTGCTAAGCAAAGATGAGGTTGGGGTGCATCCCTCAGATCATGTCTGACATGGGTTATCTAAGAAGCCATTGCAGAGATGGCAGTTCAGGTACCACAGGACCCCACTGTCCTTTCTATTCTTGTTTCATATTCATGTGGCTTTCTCTGCTGTTACATCTTTACTGAGTAGGTCACTGAGCTGGGCCACTTGGGCCTGTTACTCTTGACTCCAAATTGCTAGGGAAAACTCTCCCTGGACTCACAGAGGTCTTCTGAGTTAACTGTCTGCAAAGCTAAATAACTTGTTTATTAAAGACTACCAGAAGTGTGACTGATCATTCAACAGCCAATGGATAGCTACCATTTAATTTTTTCAAGTTTAAATGAGGAACTTCTGACTGACAAAAAGAGCAAAGAAGAATAAATGCTTCTTCACCTTTCCTTTACAATTTGTGAATGGGTTATAACCATTTTTTTGAACATTTTTTAAGAGATTGTTAAAGGTGACAAATGTCCGAAAAGGGCAAAATTTAAAATGAATTTTTGAACCATACTCTTCCATATGATTTGAATTTAGTTTTAGTGAACTGCAAGCTCACTCTGAGTCTATGGTGCAATAAGGCTACTGAAACACACACACACACACACACACACACACACACACACACACACACATACACAGAGAGATCTTAGATTGCCATAACAGAGACAGGGAAGAGTGAGGAACATAGAAAACCAAAGGTATTATGGAATGGAAAATCAATGAGAATTGGCCAAATAAACTTTTGTGAGAGACATAGATTGAATATCCACAATAAAGGTAGAACCAGGGCATTGCTTAAGTGACCAAGGCTGTTCAGACTCTCAGGAAAGGATCTTATGAGTAGATATCATTATTTCCATTCAGTTTTGCATGAGCCATCTGAGACAGCTTAATACAAGGGAAAGAACATTGAACAGTATCTGAGTTCAAAAACTAGTTCTGTCACTCACTTCTGATGTGAACTTTGGAGTCATTTATTCTCTATGACTGTTTCTATCTTTGTAAAATGAGGAGTTTGAACTGAATGATGTCTAAGTTTTCTTCTAGTTCTAAATTCATAATCTTATGTTTTCTTCAAAACATAAAAAAACCCAAGCCTATGAACTATTAGGATATTTTCTTTTTAGCATTGTGAATCAGATGCTAACGAAATGGATGGAAATAACAAGTCACATTGCCAAGAAGGTATTCAAGGTGTGCCCAGGCCAGTTGTGCCCTATGAGAGCCTCTGACACAAATGTTGTTGCTATTATAATATCATTTCCCTTTACATTTCCAGGTGAGGATTACTGTTTAGTAAAGAATAAGAAGTTATTTTGATTGAGCATAGATGGAAAAGGATCTTCTCCTTCAGGAAATAGACTAAAATAATTTCAATTGATAATGAGAAAAACCAAAGTGTGATTATGTAGGTATTAAGGTCTTGGCTTTAACTTTTGAAAATTGAAATAATATTTATTATATAATGGAGAAAAAAGCAGGATTAAACATCTGTTTTCCTCCATTAATTAACTACCTTCAAAAAGAAATGGCAAACTGTTCTTCCATGATAATTGCATAGCGATATGATTGTAAAAGCTCACATACATGCAGATATTTCTATTAAATGTATCAGAATTATTAATAAAAGGTCAATAATTTGCTTACAATACTTTGCTGGTAAATAAAAATATCATGATTAAAAATATGCACATGATTAGCATTACTTTGAGAAATTGAAAAGCATATTTTAAAAAGTAAGTATGTTAAAGATCACTTGAGTCAATATCAACAAATAATTTAAAATTACATGAAAAGTTTTTCATTTTTGCTATGTTTTGGAATCACTAAAATAACAAGATGGATGTAACTTATGTAAATACAGCTGATGGCTAAAAGATCTGTAGGCATTTCTTCTTGGCAATTACCCCACGAGAAATAGATCTGCAGAAAGAAAAAGTTTCTCTGTGACATTTGCCAGCAGGGAAAAGTATATAATTGTTTTCCTTTTGCAGTTTTGTCTATTTTGCCTTTTGTTGGAAATTATTTTTTCTTGACTAAATTACCTATTTTGTTTAACGTATTCAAAAGTCACAGAATCATCCAGTATACTAGATTTAGAAGAGATCTCAGATCCATCTAGTCCAATAAACATATTCCTTAAAAATGCCTTTCTGTAATATATAACAATGAAAATCTCTAATAATCAATCAATGATTATATGTGTGCCAGGGCAGCTATGTGGCACAATGGATAGAATACCAAATCTGAACTCAGGAATATTCATCTTCCTGAGTTCAAATCTGACCTCAGACACTTAATAGTTGTGTGACACTGGGTAAGTCATTTAGCCCTTTTTACCTCATTTCTTCATCTGTAAAACAGGCTGGAGAAGGAAATGGGAAACCATTCCAGCACACATCAAGTGGTGTCATGAAGAGTTAAATATGGCAGAAACAATTGAACAACAACAACTCCCTACCAGGTACTTTGCTAAGCACTAGTGATACAAAAAGAGACCAAAGACAACCTCTGTCCTCATCTAATAGAGTAGCTTACAGTTTAATGGAGGAGCTTGCAATCTAATAAGGAACTATTTTCTGAGGCAGCAAATTTCATTTTTGCTAGCTCCCATTCTTAGGAAGTTTTTTGTTTTCTATTTACTTCCTTTACATCTGACATATTTGCAACATTCCCCCACTGCCCTGAGTTTTGCTTTCTAGGGATAAACAAGGCAAGTCTAATTCCTGTTCCACAGGAACTTCCACCACATATCTGAGGACAGTTAACTAACCTAACCCTAACTCCCAAGAAGTTTTCTCTTCTCCTGAATTAATGTGCCTAGTTCTACAAATCAGGCCTTACAGTGCATGAATTCAAGATCTTTCACCATCTTAATTGCCTTCTTCTAGATGTTCTCCAGCTTATAAACATCCTTCCTAAAATGTGATTTCAGAACTGAATATAATACTGACCATGGAGTCTAGCCAGATAAGAATAGAATTGGGCCATTATCATGTTTCTGGAACATATGACTTTCTTATTGTACTTCAAGATAACATTCATTAGCAGAATGAGAGAATACCATAGCACATTGTTGACTTACTGAATTTGTAGTACACCAGAAAAAATTCTGTCAAATATACAGCTTAAGCATTGCATTTGTGAAGTAGATCTTTTGAAGCATAGTATGTTATTTTATGCCCATTACATTTTATCCTTTTATAACTTATCTTCAGCTTTATCAACAAGCACATATTAAATGCTTAAAATATTTTAGGCTCTGTGATAAGCCTCAGGAGAGAGGTTAAGGCTGGATAAATATATCTGAGCATCATCTGTGTAGGGATGGTTATTGAATCTGTGAGAGCTGATGAGACTACAAATCAAAATGGCACACACAGAGAGAACATAAGGGAATTTAGAATAGATCCCTAGGGAGTGGTTACTGAGAATGACCTGAACGAAGATCAAACAGAGGAGACTGAGAAAGGTCAGACTGGTGGGAGAAGAACCAGGAGAGAGCAGTGTTATGAAAACCTAAAGAAAAGAGAGTATTAAGGAGAAAGAGAAGATCAAGAATGTCAAAAGCTACAGAGAGGTCAAGAAGAATGATGATTGAAAAAAATTCAGTATGATTTGACAATTAAGAGATTATTGTTAAATTTGAGAGAAGAGTTCCAGTTGAATGGTGAGGACAGAAGCAAAACTTCAAGAAATTTAGGAAAGAGTGAGAGGATGTGAAGAACAAGCAATATCTTATATATGATTTTCTCAAGTATAGCCAGTAAAGGAAGAAAAAAATAATAGGCAGTTATATACTTCCTACTATATGCCAGACACCAATATTAAATACTTTTTACAAATAATATCTCATTTGATCCTGAGAGGTAGGTACTATTAGTATGCCCATTTTAAAGTTGAGGAAAACAGAGGTTAAGTGATTTGTCCATGGTCACACAGCCAGTAAGTATCTAAGACCAGATTTGAACTCAGGTCTTCCTTACTCCAGGCCCAGTACTTTATCCACTGTACTACTTAGCTGACTATAGAGACATAAGATGATGGAAATTATTAGATAAAATGAGGGTTCTTTGAAAGTGGAGAAAGATAGCATGTTTCTCTACAACAAGCAAGTAGCAGATAGATACAGAGAGGTAGAAGATTACTAGGAGAATTTGGATAATAGAGAAGTCTTCTGAAGAAGATGTGATAGAATGGGATCAGGGTGAATGTTGAGATATTTGCCTTAGGAAGAGAAAAAAACATCTTTGTGAGAAAAGAGGGTAAAAGAGGAATAGTAGTGGGAAACATTTGACATTTGAGATGAGAAAAAGGAATAAAGAAGGAGCTCTCAGCAAATAATTTAGTTTTTTTGGTGAAATATGAAGGAAGGTCCTCAGCTGAGAGAGTGGGAAAAGGAATGCCTGGAACAGTTTGAGGAAGGACAAAAAGGTGAATGGGATAATGAATTGATTAGGGAGGTATAAAATTATTACATTGTTTTAATGAGGACCCAGCTGAGATAATTTAACTTAAATTTGTAGTGGATACAGTCTTCTTGATTTTATTCAGTTACTTTTTTTTTAGGCAATTGGGGTTAAGTGACTTGCTCAAGGTCACACAGCTAGTAAGTGTCAAGTGTTTGGTCTGAGACCAGATTTGAACTCAGGTCCTCCTGACTTCAGGACCGGTGCTCTATCCACTATGCCACCTAGCTGCCCCCCAGTTACTTTCAATGGCAAATAAATAGGAACAAAGACAAATATATGGTATGAATAACCTAAGGTTGAGTCTTGTGAAAGGATGACCAGTTACACATTAAAGGGGACAGGGACTTGAGTGTAGAGTAGAACTGGTTCACCAAAAGTTCAAGATAGTGAGGGAGAAGAATATAGACCATGTATGGTTAATACCTGGGAAAGAACAGGTAGGTAAAGATATTGGAATTCACAGAGAGGAAAAGAATAGTTGGAGGTTGTAATGTGGAAGGAACCATTGAATAGTTATGAAAGATATAAAAGATTATGATCAGATAAAGAAATTTTTGAGTTCATGAAAATGGAAGTGGAATGCGTTTGGATAGTGGCAAGATTAATGGTATGATAATCTCTATGTATAGTGGACATGGAATTAAGGAGTAAATTGAGGTGTAAATGGATAATTTGCAGATTAAGGAATTGAGATGTCAGGATGTTTGAGGGAATACCAATATGTAGGTGCAATTTCTCTAGTTACAAGAGCAAGAGATGGAGTGGAGAGAAAGACTGTGGTCCAAGCACTGAAGTCATTTAGAAAGGACAGAGAGTTTAATGGAGGTTTAGTAGATAACAGTTATAAGAATCTTGACTGAAGGATGTTTATATTGAATGAAAAATCTAAGGAGGAAAGGTTACTGGAATTGGAAAGAGTGACTAGAGACACCCTGTCAATAGAAGGGAGTCAGTTCTCAGTTAGAGATAGGGGAAAGTGAGAGGCATGTGAAAGGAGAATGTTTAAGATGAAAGCAAGGTGGAGCAGGAATTCCAGAAAACAAAGTGTGAGAACTCAGTAGATCTGGAATGAGAGACTGAGTTGAAGGGAACATTTAGACATTAAAGGAAAACTGAAGCACAATTAGATCTTTTTTTAAGAGGATACAGGTAGTGTGATGTAATAGAAGTGGATATGATAGAAGCAGTGTTTTATAAAAGAGGGGATAGAGTAGTTAAAAATGAGCACTTGATTTGCAATCTGGGTTCAGAGCCTGGCTCTGCTACTTAGTTCCTTATAGCAGTATAATACAAGCCATAGTAGTCTAGAAATATCTTCTGCTATATCACCAACAGTGAATTATCTATCTTTCATTGAAAGATTCCCAGTAATTGGGAACTTACCACCTCCTGAAGCTGTATTTTTTACTTTTAAAAAGTTTTATTTGTTAGGGATTATGTAAAGACAAAATTTGTCTTATTTAAAGAAGTCTAAACCCTGTTCCCCATGACAGCCCTTGAAAAACTTAGACACCATTATCATGTGTTTCCTAAATCATCTAGATTCCATCTTAAATATCACCAGTTTCTTCCAACAATCTGCTAGAGAATTTTGGCATGGTCTCTAGTCTGTTCACCATCCAGGAAACTAGAGATCATGTGGTAAGAATGCAAATTGCAAGGATAGATTATTGATCTCCTTCCATCAAGCCTCATAGTCTGCATGCCCAAGATTTCTGATCCACAATAGCAATTTTTTCCACCTCTTATTCTGTCTAGGACAGGATCATCAGCATAGGAGCCTATGAATATTTACATGAATGGATAATAGCATTACCTATCTTTTTGGCCAAAACCATATTTTAGAGAAAAATGTCTCCTCAAAGATGAATGGAAATGACTATTGAATTAAAGTCTGAGCCCAGTTATTCAAGCAAACTCCAAAGCTGTGGACTATTTTAATATCATAGCATTATATTACTTGTTTATTTTCTCTCTTTTCCAATGCTATATCCATCTTATCTGGACTGATCTTAAATATGCCTTTCTAGATAAGATTCCTACTTTCCAAATCATTTTAGTTTGATGAGAATATTCTGCCCCTTGGTGCCATTGATTCTCTTCCTTGATTCTAAAATGAGGTCATAATACTCATACTAGGTTGTCCAGACCATTTCCATAGCAACAGACTGATGCTACATACGTAGCATTATGACTTCACCACAGGATCAAGCTGGAAAACAAAATGCAATACAGGTTAAGAAAACACATATTAACAACAGATGCATTCAACAACAATGTAAACAACAAAAGAGGAAAGGAGGAAAGCAATTGATCAGATTTGTTTCATGTTGATTATTTTGAAGTTTGTATTAGTAGTTTTATTGTGAAAATGTTTTTGTAAAGCATCATACCTTTCAATTCACCCTACTTAAAAATCATATTGTATGCTTGCATGTAGAATTTTCCTTTTCCAGAATATGGAGAAAAAGATTTCCATGACTTAGCTTTTTAATTATAGATTATTATGTTATGGTATTATGGAAAGTGATTTGGGATGAGGCCTCAGAATTCATCAAATAGTGCTAGTCATCTCATCAACTATTCTCTTACTCAGGAAAATGAGTTGGTCGCTTTTTAAAATTCCTTTAGTTCAGTCTCTTCTCTATTAGATGTTAATCTGTAATGTAGAAATGAAATGATATCTTTCAGAAAAGGAACCAAGAGATCAAAGGACAACTCTTAACTAACATTTTCATAGGACTTCAAGATTTGCAAAATGTTCTAAATGTATTTATTGTTTCATTGTATCCTTACAGCAACCCTTTGAAGTAGATGCTATTTCTATCTTAATTTTTATAAATGAACACACTGATCTTCAGAAAGATGAAGCAATTTGCCCAGGGTCACACAGTAAGTGTCTAAGCTGGAACTCAAATATAGGTCTTCTAGACATCAAGTGCAAGACTATCTCTACTATGCTATTGTACCTCTCTACTTCTCCATTTTGTTGCAGCGTACTATAGGGAAGGACATGTCATCTGATTCACTAATAAAATTCAGTTGAATTAAATGTTTAAAGTGAAAGGATAGACTCATTTCATCATCATGTCTCATCCATAATAGTTGTCAGCAACTCCAATAAATTGTCAGGGGCACAGGTTTAGGAGCAGAAGGGTAGGAGAAAGACCATAAGAAATTCAAAAGAGCTTAAGAGGGCTTGAGAAGTACAGTATATATGAATGCTGCCAGGCAAGAATGTATATGAATCATATAAGGTAAATTATAGTATTAGATTATAAATTACTTAAAAGAAAAGTCTGTCATTCATTTACTTTTGTATCCCATAAGATATCTAATTGTTTTGCACATAGTTGGAGATAATAAGTGTTATATGAAGGCATCTACCAGTATAATTTATTTAGAAGGCATCCGGTGAATACTAACTGGTGATAATTTTAAATTAAAGGTTCTATGACTTTATTGGTAACTAATTTATTATGGGTCATTTTGACTTTTTCCAAAGTCTTCTAGCAAAAAAAAAGTTTTATCAAAATTACTAACACCTTCAATGCATTTTTCTCAATTCTGATTTTAATACTACATTACTGCATCACCATAGAAATGGGAATTAATTATCATAGAATACCTACTAATCTTCAGATATTTTATTTGTAACTCATTTCCTAAGATACTGCAAACATACAGTAATCAAGAATCTAATGGATTTGACTTATTAGAAGGTGCATGATGAAAACATAAATACAATAAGCATATTAAAAATATTTTTCAAATCAATTTCCTAAAAATATGTACCTCATCTCTACATATCCCTGACATTCCTCTACTTCCAACCACTCTAAGGAAATAGATTTTTAAAATAAACTTATGCTATAAAAATGAGATTGGGAAAATAAAAATAATAACAGAGCTGCTTCCCAAAGTCTGAATTCTGTTTTTTTTTTAAACAGACCAGTGAAATATTAGTACATCTCCAAACTTGGAGGGACTTAAATATTAAGTTAGGATGATATGCATACACATACACACATACATATATACACATACTCATAACTTTCTATATAATGCAAAGTGAAGTGGGGAGTCTAAGTAATAACTGGATAATTTAGAATGAATTCGATAGATGGATTATGTGAAAGGAAAAGGAGTAGCGACATATTGAAGCAACATGGGGGGGTGTTGTGTACAAAAAGCATAATTACAGTTAAAAGACAAGTTCAAAGTTCATTTTGCCCTTAAATTTGTGTAAGCTGACCTTGGCTAAGTTGCATCACTTTTTTCAAGTCTCAGCTTTCTCTTCTGAAGTATGATGGAGTTTCATTCTGGAAAGCAACTTGGAATTATGCTTAAAAAAAGACTAATATGCATATAGCCTTTGGTGTATAGATACTACTGGAATGTAGGCATATATTCCAAGAATGTCCAAGATAGTCCTGATTCAGGCTGGTTCAGTAGTTCAGATTTAGGATTAAAACAAAATGATCTATTCATAGATCATCTAACATCTAGCAAAAAGTTTGCTTTCCAGACTTTCTGATGTTAGTAGATGTTACTATTATCAAAAGTTCAATGATGAAAAGAAAGGTCCTATACATACCAACATTTTTTATATTGACACTTTTTGTGATAGCCAAGAACTAGCCCATTCATCAGTTGGGAAATGGCTTAGCAAATTGTGATACATGAATGTCATGAATTCTTACTGAATGGTACAGAATGTTTAATAAGAAAAATTCCCAGAAGCCTGGGAAGTCTGACTGATAGTAATTGATTTGGAGTGAAATACATAGAAGAACTAGGGAAATTATGTGGTCTGTAATTCCAAAAATATAACTGGAGAGATCAACAACAAAATACAAGTAACTGAATTCTGTTTAGTTATAATGACTAAGCTTGACTAGAAAAGAAAAGAAAATGCATCTCTCTCTTTTTGCAGAGGCGGGGACTACATTTATCAGCATATTGAACTGATATGTTCTCTAATTTTACTGAATTACTTTTTTCTTTTTCTTTTTTATTCCATTTTACAAAGGGTAGATGGCTCACTGAGAGGAACAATGGGAAAGGGAGGAATGTATTTGGAAATAAAAATGATATAAAACAAACATGTTAAAATAAAAAAAAATTAAAAAGAAAATAAATTTCACAAAACTAATGAAGGGATTATACTAAATGGCCTTTATTAGGACACTCCAAGCTATTACATTTTTATTTTTTGAAGTTTCATATGTTTTTTTTAATTTGGTCAGGCACTTAAATTTGTACATGTAAGTATTCTTCATATTAATCATTGTCTGGATTAGGTACAAACAATTGGCCTTCTGATTTGAATTTTGCAACTTGTAATTGTGTAGCCTGGGGCAGCTTTGATTTATGTGCATTAGCGTTTTGTTACCTGAAACTTAACAATTCTTATATCCATGGCACTTCTTTTAAAAAGTTAAAATAAAAAAGTATTTACAAATGCTTGTTTGTTACTTGTGAACAAGTCCTCTTTCCTTTTGGCCCTAAAATCACAAGGAGCTCCACAAATATTTGCTGAAGATGATGGGTCCCAAATGTGAAAGGTGTAATGTCTTTTGACTACTCCATCTGAATGCTCCTTTCACTAATGACACAGAAAGATGTTTGAAAAGGAGTCATTACTGAAAGTATATTTTCTCTATATATCCCTTTTGAAAGTGAATGATAGTTGCTATTATACTTCACATCTCTACAGATGTAACCTCCACAAAGCAGTGGCCAATATTTTGAGGGATAATTGCTCTGGGCTTATTATCAGATTATCAGCTGTGTGCAGTCATTAATACATAATCATCATAATGGTATTTACTTGCCTTTTTCAATAATAAGCTACTCATAACCCTCACCTAACCCAAAATAATATCCAATGAAAGGATTTGGAAAAATATTTTTCCTAGTAGTAAGAAGGGATTGTTCTATTTCAACTGTTTATGTTATAGTCTCTTGTAAAATTAAACTTAAAAAAGGTGCTGGGAATCAAACTCTATGCTCCAATGTTATGTGAATTCTTGAGTTCCATTTATTCTCTTAATATTTTTTATTTTAATAGTATTTTTTTCAATTACATGCCAAGAGAATTTTTAGTTTTCATTTTCACAAGATTTTGAGTTCCAAGTTTTTTTCTTTCTCCCTCTGTCTCCTCTCCCTTCTGAAAATGGTAGGCAATTTGATATAGATTGTACATGTGCTATCAAGTAAAACATATTTCCATTTTATAGTTATGAAAAAAGAAACAAATCAAAAGACAAAAACACAAAAAAAGAATAAAATAAGTGAAAAAATATGTTTCAATCTGCATTCAAAGTCCGTCAGTTCTTTACCTGGATGTGGATTGCATTTTCCTTCATGAGTCCTTTGTACTTGTCTTGGATCATTGTGTTGCTGAGAAGAGCTGAGTCATTCACAGCCGATCATCACACAATGTTGCTGATATTATATACAGTGTTTTCCTGGTTCTGCTCATTTCACTTTGCATCAGTTTGTACAAATTTTTCCAGGTTTTTCTGCAATCTGCTTGTCTATCACATCTTATTGCACAAAGTATCCTATAACATGCATAGACCACAACTTCTTTAGCCATCCCCCAATTGATAGGCATCTCCTGAATTTCCAATAGTTTGCCATCATGAAAAGCATTGCTATAAATATTTTTGCACTTGTAGGTCCCTTCCCCTTTTTTATAATCTCTTTGGGATACAGACCTAGTAGCGGCATTGCTGGATAAAAGGGTATGCACAGGTTGGTTGCCCTTTGAGCATAGGTCCAAATTGCTCTCCAGAGTGTTTGGATGAGTTCACAACTCTACCAACAGTGCATTAGTGTCCTGATTTTTCTACACCTTCTCCAATATTTATCATTTTGCTTTTTTTGTCATATTACCCAATCTGATAAGTGTGAGGTGGTATCTCAGAGTTGTTTTAATTTGCATTTCTTAGACCACATCTTCATATGCTTATAGATAGCTTTGATTTCTTCATCTGAAAACTGCCTGTTCATTTTTAGATAAAGAAATTAAAGCTATCTATAGTCATATGAAATAATGCTCTAAATCACTACTGGTTAAAGAAATGTAAATCAAAACAACACTGAGGTACCACATCACACCTATCAGAGTGGCTAACATGACAAAACAGGAAAATGATAAATGTTGTAAAAGATGTGGGAAATTAGAACACTAAAGCATTGTTGGTGGAATTTTGAACTGATCCAATCATTTTGGAGAGCAATTTGGAACTATGCCCAAAGGGATATCAAACTGTGCATACCCTTTGACCTCACAATAACACTTCTAGGGCTGTATCCCAAAGAGATCATGAAAATGAGACCAGGACCCACATGTACAAAAATATTTATATAGCAGCTCTTTTTTGTGGTGGCAAAGAACTGGAAACTGAGGAGATACCCATCAACTGGGGAATTGATGAACAAGTTGTGGTATGTGAATGTAATGTAGTACTATTGTCTTATACGAAATGATGAGCAAGTGGACTTCAGAATAACCTAGAAAGACTTACATGAACTGATGCAGAGTGAAGTGAGCAGTATCAGGAAAATGTTGTACATAATAACAGTCACAATGTGATGAGTAACTTTGATAGACTTAGCTCTCCTCAGAAATTCAAGGATCTAAGACATCTCCAAAAGTCTCATGATGGAAAATTGTATCCATATCCAGAGAAAGAACTATGGAGTTTGAATGCAGATAGAAGCACACTAATTGCTTCTTTCTTCTTCTGTTTTGTTTTGGTTTTTCTTTCTTGTGGTTCCTCCTATTGTTTCTAATTCTTCTTTAAAACATGACTAATGTGAAAATAAGTTTAATAGGAATGTGTATGTAAAGCCTATATCAGGTTGCATACCATCTTGGTGAGGGAGGTAAAAAAAAAAGTGGAGAAAATTTAAAACTCAAAAGCTTATGGATGTGACTGTTGAAAACCAAAAATAAATTAATAATAATAATAATAATGATGATGATGAAAAGAAAACTGCCTGTTCACATCTTTTGACCATTTATCAATTGGGGAATGGCTTGTGTTCTTATAAATTTGACTCAGTTCTCTATATATTTGAGAAATGAAGCCTTTATCAGGGAAACTTACTGTAAATATTGTTTCCCATCTTTCTGCTTTCCTTCTAATCTCGGTTGCATTGGTTTTGTTTGTACACAAGCTTTTTGTTTTAAAATATTTATATTAATATAATTAATTTAATATATTTATATCAAATATAATTATATTTGATACCTATTTTGTATTTTATAATGCCTGTAACTCACTTAACTTTTTTAAGAATTTGGATGCTATTTTACTTCATGCATATATTTTAGTATTGATATTGCTTTATTGTCTATGATATATTTTAGCAAGATATAGTTTATTTCCTTATCTCTTTTAATTAGGTCTGGTTTTGCTTTTAATTTGTCTGAGATCAGAATTTCTACCCTTGCTTTTTTTTTTACTTCAGCTAAAGCATAATAGATTCTAGTCCAGCCCCTTATCTTTACTGTGTGTGATTCCCACTTTCAAGTGTGTTTCTTGTAAACAACATATTATAGGATTCTGGTTTTTGATCCACTCTGCTATCTGCTTCCATCTTATGAGAGAGTTCATCCCATTCACGTTCACTGTTATGATTATTATCTGTGTATTTCCCTCCATCCTATTTTTCTTTCTGATTGTCCTCTCTCTTTCTCTCTCTCTCTCTCTCTCTGTCTCTCTCTCTCTCTCTCTAATTCTTTCCTTTCTCATCAATGTTTTGCTTCTGTCAACCACCTCCCCTGATCTGCCCTCCCTTCTGTCATTACCCCCTCCCCTTTGCTTAAATCTCTTACCTGTTAGGTAGGATAAATTTCCATATTCAACTGATTGTGTATATTATTCTCTCTTTGAGTGCATACTGATGAGAGTAAGGTTTAAGTGATATCTCTCACCCACCTTCCATCTTCCCCTCCCCTATAATAGATCTTTTGTGCCTTTTCATGTGAAATAATTTATCCCATTCTACCTCTCCCTTCCTTCTAGAACCAGTGTACTCCTTTTTCTCATCACTTATTTTTTTATGTCATTCTCTCAAATTCATCATATACCCATCTGTGTATATTCCTTCTACTTGTACCATTAGTTATACAATTTTTAAACAATAAACAATAAACATTGTTCCCATTTTAAAAATATTCCCATGATGGGATGCAAGCATTTTAACTCTATTTAATCCCTTATGTTTTCTTTTCCCTTTTAACCTGTTTATGCTTCTCTTGGGTATTGATATTGGAGATCAAATCTTTGGTTTAATTCTGGTCTTCTTATAAAAGTTTGAAATTCTTCTATTTCATTGAATGACTATTTTTTCTCTTGGAGTATTATGCTAAATTTCACTAGCTAAGGGATTCTTGGTTGTAGTCCTAGTTCCTTTGCCTTCTAGAATATCATATTCTGTGACCTCTGATCCTTTAATATTGCAGCTGCTAAGACCTGTATAATCCTGATTGTGGCTTGCCAATATTTGAATTGTTTCTTTCTGGCCACTTGCAGCATTTTTTCCTTGATCTTATAGTTCTGAAATTTGGCTATAATGTTCTTTGGAGTTTTTATTCTGGGATCTCTTTCTTGAAGTGATTGGTGGATTCTATAAATGCCTATTTTACCCTCTGGTTCCAGGATATCAGGGCAGTTTTGCATGATGCTTTCTTGAAAGATGCTGTCTAGGTCTTCCTTTTGTTGTGGCTTTCTGGTAATCCAGTGATTCTGATATTGTCTTTCCTAAATCTGTTTTCCAGGTCAGTTGTTTTTTCCACAAGGTGTTTTACATTTCCTTCCATTTTTTTCATTCTTTGTATTTGTTTGATTGATTCTTGATGTTCCATAGAGTCACTAAGCTTCCACTTGCCCAATTCTAACTTTCAAAAAGTTGTGTTTTTTTTTTCAATTAACTTTTGCGCTTTCTTTTCTAATTGTACTTTGTAAGGAGTTGTTTTCTTAGTGGATTGTTTTATCTCCTTTTCCATTTGTGCAATTCTACTTCTTGCAATTGTTTTCTTTTTCCAAGCTATCAACCTTTTTTTTCATAATTCTCTTGCATCACTCTGATTTCTTTCCTTAATTTTTCTTCTACCTCTCTCTTTGATTTTTAAGTTCCTTTCTGAGCTCTTCCTTGAGCTCTTTCTAAGCTTGAGATGACTTCCCATTTTTTCTTTTGTTTTACCATGGGTGTGGTGACATTGTTTTCCTCTTCTAAGTTTGCGTCTTCATCTTTCCTGTCACCCTAATAATTTTCTATGGTCAGATTCTTTTATGTTTGTTTGTTTTTGCTCATTTTTGTCCATTTTCCTATCTTTTAAATTTGAGCTTTGCTCCCAGGATGGAAGGGACACTCTCTCAAGTTTCTTGTGCCTGAGGCTGCATGCCCTGGTTATTTACATGGTGCTGCACTGATACTGCCCTGAGGCCCATGGGAGACCCTTGTGTCTGGTGCTGCCCTGAGGGGGTGGTTTGGGGGGTGGTTAGTGTTGCTGGAGGTTGTAGGGATATGGCAGCTTACATGATGCTGACCCAAAGTCCTAGTGCTGGCATCTTGGGTGTGCTGAGGCTGATGGGGCATTTCTGCATTTCCCCAGGGATACCCTGGATCATGTGATGGTCTTTTCCATGGTGGCTGCCTGTGTGCCCAGTGCCATGCTGAAACATGTGGCTGGGGCCAGTGTTGGTAACTCCTGTTTACTTAGGCATCCATAGGGTTAGTGCTTATCTGTTTGCCTATGTCTACACTAAAACTCATGGTGGTTCTCAGAGCTAGAGTTTGCCTGGTCCCCTGGTTATGCTGAAGCATATGTGGGTCCTGTTGTTGGTGCTTGCCTGCTCCACTGTGTTGGGGTTCAGTATCTATTGCTGGTTTGCTGAGGTGGGACTTGCGGCTGGCTTGCTGAGATGCTTCCTGTCCTAGACTGCACTCCCCACTTACCAGAGTGAGACATACCTTTCTTGTTGATCTTCTAAGTTTCTTGGGCTCAAAAATCACTTCACCTTATTTTGTTTTGCTGGTTTTGCTGTTGCAAGATTTGTTTATGGCATTCTTTTATGGTTGTTTGGAGGTTATTATGAGAGAGTTATGGCAATTTATTACTTACTCTGTCATCTTGGCTCCTGGAAGTCACCAGTTATTCCTTTAATTATACATTGCATCCAAGTTTTTTTTAATAAAATGTTTCATTATGTTACATAAGAAGTTACTTCTCAATATTATCAGTGTCATGGAGATGCTACTAATTGAGTAGGCCATATGATTGCCAGTGGATGGAACCAAAAGGATGAGGAGAGGTTGCAATGAGACACATTTGGTTTTGATGTAAACAAACAAACAAACACAAACACCATTTCTAATAATTCAGGTATGGAAAAATAAAATGTACCACATTGAGAGGCAATGAGATTCTTGCTATTGGAGATTTTGAAGCCCAGGTCAACAGGCCAGTTATGTTGCATTGATCACTGCATGTGTTGGACTTGGCCAGTGAAGTGTCTTCCAACTCTAAAATTTTATAAGTCTCTGCCTTTTCACCTGTTCTAACAACAACAACAAGAAACTACTATTTTACATGCTCTCATCCATGTGGGTATTCCCTCATCCTGAAGCAGTGATAAAGGATTAAGAGTTAATCTTGTACTTATTGGTGTAAAACTAGTAGTTAGTCTTGTACTTATACTCATCCACTCCAGCTCATTCTGTAAGATCATTGTCTTTGTCCTCACATTAGTTCCCTGTATCGGTCTACTCAGTCTGCCAAAGTGTTTGCTTACTGTCTCTTAATGTCATGAAAATACCAGGGGAGCACATGGGCTGTTGACAAATTATCCCACACTTTCAGCATGTGTCCAGCCTATCTTCATTTTAGCTCATATATTTAAGAATTTTCCTTTGTGATTCTGTCTGCAATCTTTTGTAGTCTGCTGACATCTTCTGTGAATCTCTCTGTTTCTTTCATAGTGATAATAATTGTTCAATTCTAAGTAGACAAGTGCTCTGTAGCAAGCAGCCACACAACTCTACAATAATACTATTATTAAAAAGTAGGAGTATTTGTTTATTATAGTAATTAAAAGAACTTTGTACTTATTTTAAAAAATCTTACTTTCTCTTCTCTTCTTTTTCATTTCCTGTAAAGGACAGTTAGGTAATAGAATGGATAGAGTGTTGGTCCTGGAGTCAGGAATATCTAAATTCAAATCTGTTCTTGACATTTATTGACTGTACGACTCTGGTCAAGTCACTAAAACTCTGTCTCAGTTTCCTCAACTATAAAAGAAAGGTAATATAATAACACCTACCTCATAAGGTTGTTGAAAAGATCAAATGAAATAATATTTATAAAAAAGTGCTACCTAGTACATAGTAGGAGTTATATAAATGCTTGTTCCCTTGGTTGGTTGGTTAGTTGGTTGATTATTGTCCTCCATTCTCAAAGAAAACCAAAATGATATCACCATGTTGGAGTCAAGGTACATCGTACACAGTCAGACAACTGTGGTTGATCAGACCAATGGAAGCTTGGAATGCTCTACCACAGGTCAGGTACAAGTAGTCTATATAAATATTTGGAGGGAAAAATGTCTCTAAATTTGTCTGTCTCACATATTTTTGAGCTACTGCAATCCTGCTTCACTCATAAAGCACAATATCTTCTTCGATGCAGGCATGCCATGATGTTCAGTCCTTTGCCAGTGTCTTCACAACGTCATGCAATCAATTTCAAAGTTCTTCAGAGAGACTTTGCATGTGTCCTTGTATTACTTCTTCTAACCACCATGTGAGCACCTTCCTTGCATAAGTTCTCTGTAAAATAGTCTTTTAGGCAAATGTACATTAGGCATTTGAACAATGTGGCCAATCCATTAGAGTTCTCTCTGCAGTAGAGTTTGAATACTTGGTAGTTTAGCTTGAGAAAGTACTTCAGTATCTAGTACCTTATCTTGCCAGAACCTTCCTAAGATAACTGAAATGGAAGAGATTCAGTTTCCTGTCATGGTGCTGGTATACTGCCCAGGTATCACAGGCATACAAAAATGAGGTCAGCACAATGGCTCTGCAGACCTTCAATTTGGTAACAATCTAATACCTCTTCTCTCCCACACTTTCCTTTGGAGCTTCCCAGACACTGTGCTGGCTCTGATAATTTACGTATCAACCTCATTATTAATGTGGACATCCCTAGAAAGTATACTGCCAAGGTAAGTGAACTTATCCACAGTATTAAAAAACTTCTCTATTTTCTGTAACTGATGGTTTCACATATGGATGGTATGGCACTGGGTGGTGGAAAACTTGTTTTCTTGATGTTAAGACCAAATTTAGCACAAGCAGCAAAAAATGAATCCATACTTAATGCATGTCAGCTTTAGAAGTTGCATTGAGTGCACAATCATCTGCAAATAAAACATCATGCAATAACTCTCCTTCCACTTTAATCTTCTCTTGTAGTTTTTACCTTCAGTGTGGTAGCTGACATTGATGTTGTTTTTGTCCTTATCACAGGTGTCTGACAAAATTGCTGGAAAAATCATGTTAAGAAACATGTGAGCAAGCACATAGCCTTGAATCACTCCATTAGTAACTGGGAAAATGTGAGAACATCATCTGTTATCCAGAACCCAGGCAATCACACCATCATGAAATTTATGCACAATACTGATGAACTTCTCCAGGCAAATTTTGCCATAATTTTCCATAAATCCTTAGGACTGACAGTATCAAAAGTCTTGGACAAATCAATGAACATTGTGTACAGACTTCTGTTCTGCTCCTGGCATTTCTCCTGTAGTTGTTACTGGCTCTCAGGTAGATAAGAGTTTTATAGGTGAAGGATCAACTATTAAGGAGGAATCGAGCAAGAATCTTACCAGCAATGACAGAGAGACTCCCTGTGATTGTCACAGGACAATCTATTTTCTTTACCTTAATAGAGATAGGAAATGGAAGCATCTTTGAACTCCTGGGGGATAAACTCCTCTTGCCATATAACATGGAAAATTTCAGTCAGCTTTTTATAAGCAGTGGACTCCTTGTCTTGTAAATCTCAGCTGGAATAAAATCAGCATCAGGCACTTTGCAACATGAGAGGAGCCTAACGGTATTCAAAACCTCTTTTTCAGTTGAATATTTGGCTAGAGAGGGATTGACTTCAACCTGAGGTATATGGTCAATTGCTTCAGCATTGATTGATAATGGTCTGTAGAGAACACAATGAAAGTGTTCAGCCCTTAGATCAATGTGGCTCCATTAGCACTGAGAATTTCAGAGGCATCATAAAAATACTTTGGATTGCTACTCTCAGCATAAAACTTAATTTCATCTGCCCTTTTTTACTGAGCCAAGAGTTCTGCATCTTTCTAAACTTTCCTTGTAATTTAATTTCATGGAGTTAGATGCTGCCTTCTTAGAACTGGAGGAACTCTCCTGCTGGTTAACCCTGTGGAGTTCTCATTTTTCATTACAAGCTTCTGAATTTCCCCATCATTTTCATCAAACCAGTCTTGATGTTTGGAAGTGTTCTGACCCAGATGAGTGAATGCAGTGTTAAAGACCAAATTTCTGAAAGGTATCCACTCCTTTTTTATTCTACTATTGCCAAACATATGTTGGTTCAGTTTGCCCTCCAAGTTAGCAATGATTTTTTCCTGCTCAGAGAAGCACTCTAATCTGTTGACATTAAGTCTTCTGGCAGTCACTTTGCCTTGGGGTTGTTGCTTTTGTTGAATGTGAATATCTAACTTGGAGAGGATAAGTCTATGATCAGACCAGCACTTTGTCTCACATTGCCTTCATCATTCTCATATCCTGTCTTTCTCTTCTCCTTACAATGACATCATCTATTAAATGCCAATGTTTGCTGCAGGATGCATCCATTAAGTTTTTTTAAATATAATTAATTAATTTATTTTTAGTTTTCAACATTCACTTCCATAATATTTTGAGTTTTAACTTTTCTTTCCTTCTCTCTCCTCTCCCCCCAAGACAGCATGCAATCTGATATGAACTCTATTTATAAATTCATATTAAGCATATTTTCCCATTACTCATGATGTAAAGAAAAAATTAAAACTAATGGGAGGAACCACAAGAATGAAGCAATGAAACAAAACAACAAAGAAAAATGAGAAATGGTATGTTTCCATCTGCATTCAGAATCCAAAATTCTTTCTCTGGATGTGGATAGCATTTTTCATCATGAGTCTTTTGGAGTTGTCTTAGATCCTTGCATTACTGAGAAGAACTAAGTCTATCAAAGTTAGTCATCGCAGTGTGGCTGTTACTGTGTACAATGTTCTTCTAGTTCTGTTCATTTCACTCAACATCAATTCATATAAGTCTTTCCAGGTTTTTCTGAAGTCTGACTGCTCATCATTTCTTATAGCACAGTAGTATTCCATTACATTCACATATCACAACTTCTTCAGCCATTCCCGACTTGATGGGCATTCCCTCAATTTCCTATTCATTGCCACCATAAAAAGAGCTGCTACAAATATTTTTGTACATATGGGTCTTTCTCTCATTTTTATGATCTCTTTGGGATAAGGCCCTAAAAGTGGTGTTGCTGGGTCAAAGGATATGCACATTTTTGTAGCCTTTTGGGCATAATTCCAAATTGTTCTCCAGAATGGTTGTAACAGTTCACAACTCCACCAACAATGCATTAGTGTCCCAATTTTCCCACATCTTCTCCAACATTTATCATTTTCCTGTTTTTTTTTCATTTTAGCCAATCTGATAGGTGTGATATGGTACCTTAGACTCATTTTGATTTGTGTTTCTCTAATCAATAATGAGTTAGAGCATTTTTTTGTATCACTATAGATAGCTTTAGTTTCTTCCTCTGAAACTACCTATTCATATCCTTTGAACATTTATCAATTGGGGAATGATATATATTCTTATAAATTTGACTCAGTTCTCTATATATTTTAGAAATGAGTCCTTTATCAGAGACACTGGTTATAAAAATTCTTTCCCAGGTTTCTGCTTCCCTCCTAATCTTTGGATGCATTGACTTTGTGCAAAAAGTTTTCAATTTAATGCAATCAAAATTATCCATTTTGCATTTCATAATGTTTTCTATGTCTTATTTGGTCATAAAGTCTTCTGTTCTCCATAAATCTAACAGGTAAACTATTTCTTGTTTTCCTAGTTTGCTTATAGTATCCATCTTTATATCTAAATTGTGTACCCATTTTGACTTTATCTTATTTTAGGGTGTAAGATGTTGGTCTATGACCAGTTTCTGCCATACCTTTTTCTAGTTTTATCTAGTTTTCCCAGCAACTTTTGTTAAAAAGTGATTTATCTCAGAAATTAGAGTCTTTGGATTTATCAAATAGTAGATTAGTACAGTCATTGACTGTTGTGTCTTGAATACCTAACCTATTCCACTGATCCACTACTCTATTTCTTAGCCAGTACCAAGTAGTTTCGATGATTGCTGCTTTATAATACAATTTAAAATGTGGTACAACTAGGACACCTTTCCTTGCATTTCTTTTCTTTAGTTCCCTTGATATTTTGGACCTTTTGTTCTTTGAGATTAATTTTGTTATTGTTTTTCAAGCTCTATAAAATAATTTTTGGTTTGATTAGTATGGGGCTGAACAAGTAAATTAATTTAGGTAGAACTGTCATTTTTATTATATTATCTTGGCCTACCCATGAGCAGCTGATATTTTTCCAATTATTTAGATCTGGCTTTATTTATGTGAAAAATGTTTTGTAATTGTGTTCATATAGTTCCTGGTTTTGTTTTGGCAGGTAGACTGCCAAATATTTTATAATATCTGCAGTAATTTTAAAGGGAATTTCTCTTTCTATCTTGTGCTGTTGTGCTTTGTTAGTAACACATAGAAACAGTGGTTTGTGTGGGTTTATTTTATATCCTGCAAATTTGCTAAATTTATTTATTATTTCAAGTAATTGTCTACTTGACTCTCTAGGATTCTCTAAGCATAACATCATATCATCTGCAGAATGATAGCTGTGTTTCTTCTTTGCCTATTAAAATTCCTTCAATTTCTTTTTCTTCTCTAATTGCTATAGATAACATTTAAAGCACAATATTGAATAACTGGTTATAATGGACATCCTTGTTTCACTTCTGCTCTTATTGGAAATATTTCTAGCTTATCTCCATTAAATATAACACTTGCTGATGGTTTTTGATAGATGCTATCTATCAGTTTAAGGAAGAATCCAATTATTCCTATGCTCTCTAGTGTTTTTAATAGGAATGGGTGTTGTATTTTGTCAAAAGCTTTTTTCTGCATCTATTGAGATAATCATATGATTTCTGTTAGTTTTGTTGCTGATATGATCAATTATGCTGATATTTTTCTTAATATCAAACCAGCCCTGCATTCCTAGTATAAATCCTACCTCATTGAAGTGTATCATTCTTGAAGTTTTATTGCATTTAGGTAAATGGAAAACAGTTCATGATGAGAAGGTCATGAGATGCACAAGTCTTCAGTAGTAAGTGACCATTTCTGTTGATTTTTCTGACTCCATTCCTCCTAAGGACTCCCTGCCATGTCTGGTAGTCTGTGCCTATTTTTGCATTAACATCATCCAGAATTGTGAGCTTCTTTCTCCTCTTTCAGTGCATTGATGATGAGAATCTCTAGATCTTCATGAAATTTTTCTTTGCCCCCATCAGGATTTGTCATGGTTGAGGCATAGGTACTGATGATTGTAGCTTAGCACTTTACTGCAGGTGGCAATAGCATTGTCATGAGCTTGTCATTTACTCCTTTTGGAAGTCATTTAAGCTTGGTAACTAGATTATCTTTGGTAGCAAAATGTATGCTAGCATCATGATGCTCCCTTTCACTGTGGCCACTCCAGAAAATATATGTACCTAGCCCTCACTTTGGTTAGCTGGCATTCATTGGCCAACTTTGTTTTACTCAGGGCTGCTTTTTGGATGCAATACCTGATAAGTTTTTGGTTTTTTTTTTTTTTTTTTTGCAATGAGAGCTATTTGTCTTTCAGATCTATTGGATTTCATGTTGTCCATAAGTGTGCATACATTCCATGTACAGATGGTGAGTGAAATCCTCTTTTCAGAAGTTTGGTACTTTTTTGTGTTTTGACTGCAGGGTAGGATCCCCACCTGCTGTGGTATGTAGGCCATAGTTGGGTAAAGGACACAATTTTTAATGCACCTCTTCTAGCCCCTTCCTCACACCAGGAAATGAGTAATGTGTCCTTCCAAAAAGCTACTCAGATACCCAGGGAGCTGTTGAATCCCACTGTTGCTTCAGTCCATGGAGAAAATGACTATCACCTGTGCTATCTGTGTGCAGGGTTGTGACTATAGCTCCCAGTGTATTTACATCTGCTCTTTCATCACTTTCCTGTAGCCACAGGACTTTGAGAGAGTTAAAAATGGTGAAACAGTATGGGTGATGTCTTTTGATTCATGAAGAAATTGGATTTAAATAAGGTAGAGTTCTGCAAAGTTGTCAGCCTCACTCTCTCTTCCAGAGTCATCACAATCCAATGGTAAGAAAAATTTACCAAACTTACCAAAAAAAATGGCAATATAGCTGGTGGTGGTTTGAGATGCAGTGGAGGATGTTGGTGTCTTTGATGTGTAGCCAAGGTGTAAGCACTGTGTGGAGCCTATTTCAGCTGCCTTCATGGTCATTGGAATGAATTGTTCTCATCTACACAGGGAAAAAAGTTTTTACCTCCTTGATGCAGACACCCCAAACTCAATGAAGGATTTGAGACCTATGAGTTACCCTCAACTTGATTTAGCCTGTTTGCCTAACTAGTTTATCAAGATGTGGCCACTGTGCTCATTTTAGCTTCTTGGAGCCCCAGGTGAGAGTTGGGTAGATCAGGTGGACAACAAAGGTGGAAAGCAACACTGAAATAGGATTCAGCAGCCCTCATACCAAAGGTACTAGTCTTCCCTGAATACACCCTGCACTCCAAATGCCCATTCACTAAATATTTATTGAAGGAAAGGAGGAGTGGAATGAGGAATTTGTCAGGTCTAGAAGTCTTTATGTGAATAGTGGACTTTAATAAGTCCCTGCTTATGACTTCTTCTAAGTCTGAGTTGTTTGCATAGAATAGAAATAATTAAATATTTCAAAGATAGTAATATGAGAGAAACTTAACTATTTGTAAAACAAAGTACTTAACTCTTTTAAAGCAAGAAAAAATATGGTTGTAAAGGTAGAGAAGGGGTAGATAAAGCCACCTAGAGTCAAGTTATGTGGTATGCTTTTTCTTTACATGTTTCTTTTCACAATTGCCCAAATGATTGAGAAAATAAAAGCAGTTGACAAGAGTTGTTACTCTGACCTCATAGAATTCAGCTATTGTAACAGAGGATATTTGGACGCCACCTCTGTGAGGAATAGAAAGGTATGAACAAGGTACATATAAATTGTCAGATTAAAAAAATTTATCAAGCTGCAGTAGCATTAAAAGAGGCTTTAGTAAATTGTGGCCCAAATAATCATTATTGTTGGATCTTCACATCTGAGGACCCTTAAGCCTAGCTCAGTGTGATATTCGAATCCATAGAGTAGGGGATATAGATAACTGACTAGGATTGATCCAAGTGGGTATGAAAACCCAGCTGAGCCTATACCTCTACTCTCAGAAAGAAAATGAGTCTAAGGCATCTCCACATCCCAATAAATAAAGGGGCTGAAACTTCCCAGAAGTCTAGCCTTAACTATCTGAGCACTGAAAGGAAGAGGTGGAGTCAAAGAATAAATGACAGGGAATACTAGAAAACTTTGAAACAGCAAAATAAATATAAAATCAAATTGAAAACAGTATAATGAAGATATAGCTATAGAGAAAACCTTAACATCATAAAAAGACTAGGCAAAACCTCAAAGAGAAATGAAAGTATGTTGAACAAATCTTATAAGAGAAAAGGGAATCAATATTTCCTTATGAAAGACTGAATTATGTGGATTTCCCACATGTTATAGAGCAATAGCAAGAAATTCTAAAATGCTTTAAAAGGAAACTTTAAAAAATCATAAAAGAAGAAATTAGGAAGATTTTTTTAAAAAAAGTTTTCAATAGAGAACTTAAAAACACAATTAGTAGAGCAGGAAAAAAAGTATATTGAAGAAATCTCCAAAGAAGTAGAGGCTCTAAGAGACAGAGTAATAGATTTGCAAGACAAAAATATTAAAGTGGAGAAAATTTTGACATGAGAAATGAAATAGAAAAAAAATGCTGAAAGAACACATGAATTTGATGCATACCAAAATGACTGACCTTGAAGACAGAATATGAAGAGATGACTTAAGAACAATTGACCTCTATTGAAAGCATGACAAATCAAAAAAACCTGAATAGTACAATGGAGCAAGAAGCATAGGAAACTGTCGAGGACTTCTGAACATAGACAATTAAGTTCAGATTGGGAAGATTCCACAGATAGCTACCAGAATGGAGGTGACAGAAGGTGGGAAAGTACTTCAAATTCTAAGTTATAGTGGTAAAATTCAACAATGCCAATTTATTTCTTCATTTACTTATTTATTTGTAAGATACCAAGATAAAAAGTTTCAAAAATGAGGGAAAATAAAACCAAATAATATACAATAATTCCTCAATCACAAGAAATCAAATAAGAGAATGTAAATATGCCAAAAAGAAAAAAAAAAAGATATAAAGCTACAATTTTAAAAAATGACATAAGAATTTAGGCCTAATCACAATGGAAAAAAATGCACATTTAACAACAGAAGAACACCTGAAGAGTTCTTGTCTCCTCTTATTTACTTCATTAATAGTGAAGTAAACTGGAAGAGTCCTAGATCTTACCAAAAGGGAAGTTCACAAAAGTCTCTAGTGCTGCAATCTCAGGAAAGGGATGTCATAGAGACTATCTTCTTTCATATTGGCTTCTTCTTAGAGTCTTTTCCTTCAACAACCTGAAGTGGGGTTGTCATTGTCCATTTTCCTTTGACCACTAATCCATTGGCAGAATGACTTTTGGTCTTAAAGACTTGTGTTAGTTTCTCTCTCTCTCTCCCTTCCTCTCT
Organism: Vombatus ursinus; assembly: GCF_900497805.2. Classification (NCBI taxonomy): domain Eukaryota; kingdom Metazoa; phylum Chordata; class Mammalia; order Diprotodontia; family Vombatidae; genus Vombatus; species Vombatus ursinus. The sequence goes on along the minus strand of NW_020954570.1, from coordinate 15,246,827 downwards.
CCCCCCTCTCTCTGTCTTTCCCACATACAGTTTAGATACCAGACTCTCATCAGAGTTATTAGATATAAAAGTTTTCCCTGAATGGTGAATTCCCTCCTAATAATAATTGCACTAATTTTATTCATGGACAGCTTTTTAATTTCATGTGGTTAAAATTATCCATTTTATTTTTTTTTGTGTGGTTTCCTCTTTACCTTGTTAGATTAAGAGATTGCCCCCTAGACCTAGGTAAGAAAAATACCTGCAAATTCAGCCTCAGACACTCGACACTTACTAGCTCTGTGACCTTGGGCAAATCATTTAACCTCTATTGCTCACCCCATGCCACACTCACACGCAAAAAAGTACAGCTAGGTGGTGCAGTGGATAGAGCACTGGCACTGGCCCTGAGTTCAAATACAGCCTCAGATGCTTGACACTTACCAGCTGCATGACCTTGGGCAAGTCACTTAACTCCAATTGCCTTGCCAGAAAAAAAAAAAAGAAAAATACCTGATCTTGTTCTCATATTGCTTTTTTGTATAGTAAGTCCTTTAATAGTCAGCATGGTACAGTGGATCAAGAGCTGTCCTCCAAGGCAAGTTATTTAACCTATAGGTTTCTCTAGGCAGCTTTTGAAGACTATACAAAGTACTACTTGTATTGATAAATCCGATTTCCTCACCCAGGAATTTTCTTTTATAACTAAATCAAAGGTTCACTCCCAAGGCTTCTCCCTATGACATTTATATTTAGTCAGTGTCCCCATATTGTATTTGCTGTGATATATGACATAAAGTATTGGGATGAGTCAAATTTCTTGCACCTGGGTGTTGGCAGTGTCAGATGAGAGAAAGGGGCACATAAAAGAGATGTTACAAAAGAAAAATTGAAAGGTCTTGGAAACAGAATGGACATGGGGGATGAGAGAGAATGAGGAATCACCAGAATATAGAGATGATAATTGAATTATTAGGAGCCTATGAGATCACCAAATGAAATAGTATAGAAGGATAAGAGATAAGGTCCCAGCATAGAATCTTCAGGATACCCACAATTCGTAAGCATGACCTTGAGGAAAATACAGCAAATGAAAATGAGAAGGAACAATCAGAGAGGTAGGAGGAGAATTGGGAGAGAATAGTATGAAAATCTAGAAAGAGGAGAGCATCAAGGAGAGGAAGATGATTGACTTTCTGAAAAGCTACAGGGAGTTCAAGAAGGATGAGGATTAAGAACAGACCATTAGATTTAGCAATAAAGAGGCCCAAGACCAAAACTGGTTTACAATGTCTCAAAGGAAGAATAATCCTAATTATAGTCAAGTAGTGATGGATAGCTATATTATGTTGCTATCCCTAAAACACCTCTAAATTGTCTATACTTCTGTTTTCATAACTCTTTCTCCAAATAATATTGCTGAATGATTTCTCTTTGTTATAAAGAGTCATTAAGAGGTGGCATGTCATAAGAAGATGAGCACTGAAATAGAAGTTAGGAATCTTGTGTTCTAGTCCCAGCTCAATCCATCATTCAGCTAATCTATACCCATCTCTACATATTTGGGTCTTATTCTCTAGTCTGCTAGAGGAAATGCTTGACACATAATGAATACTTAATAAATGCTTATTGACTAACAAAAAATTAGTCATTTTTGAAAGCAATGACATATTAACTTCCCCTTGCTTTCCCCCATTTTGCTTATACTTAAGCATTGTGATATAAAAGAACCCACATGAGTTTAACTAAATTATGCCTTGATGGGCAGATGTCATTGCTTGTGAATCTACTTGTTTTCTATTTCAAATAGTAATCTTTTGCTGACTGTTTCAATCCTCATCTAAAAAATGTGGATGATCTTTCTTGTCAAATTTATGTAAAGTTCTTAGGTGAATAGCATAGACATAGTTTGTTATTGTTGTTGAGTTGTTTCAGTTGTGTCTGACTCTTCATGACCCCATTTTGAAGTTTTCTTGACAAAGATACTGAAGTGGTTTGCCATTTCTTTCTCAAGCTTATTTTATGGAGGGGAAACTGAGGCAAACAGGATTAAGTGACTTATCCACACAGCTAGTTATTGTCTGAGGCTAGATTTGAATTCATGAAGATGAATCTTTCTGGTTTCAGGTCTAGTGATCTATTTACTGCCCCCATAGATTCAGATACCTTACGTAAAATTTAAAGGAAGAGAACTTTTCTCCATCCATTTTCAAATAACATATATCTGGAAAAAATGTTCTTGCCTACACATACTTTACAGTACCATAGGAAAACAAGTTACCATTAAGATAGTTTTGAATGGCCTGCTGGCTAGTACCATGCCAGAGTACTTTGAAAACTAAACTTGCTTGAAAAAATTATTACAAAACTATGCAACTTTTTCATTATGCTAAACACTAAAAAAAGGAAAAAAAACTGTCTATGAGAGTAAGGAAGGATAAAATATTAAACTCTACAGTCTCTTAAACTGTTACTATCTTTGACTATCAGTTCACCTTAAAGAACGAATTAAATCACTTCTCCAGAACCAAATTCCATTAAAAAGGTCACCAAATGTGATAGACTCTTATAGACCAATATCAAGCTAGATATCTTCTGAGTCTCAACACTCATTAATCCATTAATGAGAGTGTAAATATAGATGCAGAAAGCTGCCCTTTGCTGATTCATATACTTTGCCTTGAGTTCAATAAGGTAAAAGTGCTGTTGAAGTGATTTGTGAGATTTTGGGAATTATTGGGCTAGTTGTAAAAATGCTCAGAAATGAGCAAATCTATGTTTCCTATGCCTTGTCTTTTTAGGCATGCTCAAACCATTTTGGTTGCTTTTACTCTCCATCATTCCTTATATTAAATGGTTGACAAGTTTTGTTAAATCTAACAACATCTTTTCATACCTTTCCTCATCTCTCAATTCACTCTACAATTCAGTCCAATGGTCCTATTTGTACTTCTACATACATGTCATTGCATTTCCTGTTTCCAAGGCTTTGTACTGGTGCTTCTAATGCCTGAAATGATTCTTTCACCTCAATCTCATTTACTTTGCTTATAAATATATGTGAATATATGCATACAAACTGTTTATACATACATATAATTTCTCCTTTGATAGAATGTAAGCTCCTTGAAGGCAAGTGCTATTTAATTTTTGTCATTGTATAACCAGCACTTACATAATGTGTAACATATAATATGCATTAAGTAGAGATTAGATCTGAAAAGAAAGAATAATCTGAAGTGAAGGAAAAGGAGTGCATCCTAGTCACAGAACACAAATTATGCAAAGGTATAGAGAGAAAAGATAGAATGTGACATATGTGAAACTGAAAATAGTCAGTTTGGCTTGAATGCAGAATGTGTGAAAATAATGTGAAAGAAGCCTATAAAGTAAGCTAGAGAAGATCTTGAAGCAAAGCCTTTAAGTACCAAGCAGAGGAGTTTACATTTACCATAAAAGCAATAGAGAACCCTATGAAAGAATGTACCTATTTCTAATAGTGAAAGAATTGCAAATCAAAACATACATGGTGTTTCAAAAAATTGGCAAAGATAATAAAAGATGGGAATAAGCAATGTTGAGAGGTTGTGGAAAGACAGAAATTAATGCATGATATGTAGATCTGTGAATTAGTACAACCATTTTGGATGACAACTTGTATGCAAATAAAGTGGCTAAAATGTCCTTATTCTGACTCAGGCATTCAACTGCCAGTTCTATACACCAACAGGCTTATTGAGAAAAGAAAGGCTCCATACATGCCAAAGTATTTATAACAACATTTATTGTGGCAACAAAGACTTGGAAACAAAGAAGGCATGCACAAATTAAGGAATAAATTGTGGTAAATTAATGAAATGGAATATGCCCATGCTCTAAGAAATAACAAACCTAATGAAAAGAGAATTATCAAAAGACTTAAATAAACTGATGCAGAGTTAAATCAGCAGAATCAGGAAAACAAGGTATACAATGACAACGGCAAGGCAATTAAAAAAAGTTGCGAAATTACAGAGAACAAGCCTGTCTACAAACAAGAGATAGAAAGAGATATTTTTCACTATGCTTTTGTAGAGGTGAGAACAAGGGGGTTCATGGATATGTACTGATTGTATACTATATCATTTTTTAAAAATCCATTTTTCAATTTTGCTGAATTTTTTCTCTTCTTCCTCTTTTTTTTCTTAAAACAAAATCGTTTGTTACAAGGAATGGCTCACTGTGAAAGAAGAGAAGGAACAGGAGGAGGAATAAGGAGAAAATCTAGATGATATAAAAGTAAAATATATCAAAGATATATTTTTAAATATCTGCTGAATTTAAAGCAGAGACAATTTAATTTTATTTTTCCCTCCTTAATTGTGTGTGGTTACCAGGCATGCAAAGAAACAAATGACTTGTAATGAAAATCTATTACATTCACTGCTAAGTGATACAATGGATAGTCTTTTACCTGGAGTCAGGAAGATCTGAATTTGAATCCTACCTCAGACGCTTACTAGCTGTATGACCATAGGGAAGTCACTTAATGTTATATGTATCATTTTCCCCATCTGCAAATGCAAATATCAATACACCTACCTCCCAGTGTTCTTATGGAGATCAAATGAGAGAATATTTGTAAAGTACTTTGTAATTCTTCTATATAAATACTACATATAATAATATATAAATACTAAATGTTATTACAATTACTATTCACTTATGGTTACAACTATTATTTGGTTGGTTTATTGTTTTTTTCAGTTTAAACTGTTGAAGTACAGATAAAAATACAATAGAGAGCCAGATGAGTTTCTTGATTAGGACAGTGAAATGGTTAGACTTATGCTTTATAAATATTGATTTAATGGTTATGTGGAGAACTGATTAGAGAGAGTAGATATTTGAAGCAAAGAAATCAGTTAGGAGCATATTGAAATAGTCCAGGAGCGAGGGAATGAGGTTGATAACCATCTTCCAATCAACTGGGGTGACGGTCTAGGTATCATCTTTGATTCCTCCCTCTCTCTTACCTCCCTGCCCACGTCTAATCTGCCATCGTCATGATAACTGAGCAATGAATTGGATATGGAGGAGAAAGGTTCCTTCCCAATATCTTCCATACAGATCCTCTTCTCTCCTTTGAGGCTGCCACTTCTCTAGAATAGACTCTTATCATTTCATGCCATGACTATCAAAATAGCTTTTTATTTGGTTTTGCTACATCAAGTATCTCCCTACTTCAACCTATCCTTTACTCAGCAATCAAACTGATTTTCTTTAAGTGCAGGTCTGACCATAGTTGCCTATTAGCTCCAGGATCAAATATAATATCCTCTGTTTGGCTTTTAAAGCCATTTATCAACTAACTCCACTTGACCTTTCCAGTCTTCTGCTCCAATGACTGGCCTCCTTGCCTCCTGGCATCTGAGGAACAACTTGGACAAAAGACTCCATCTCCAGAGTCTGTATTTTCACTGACTATCTTCCATACCTGAAATTTATTCTCTCGTCTTCTCTGCTAATTGGCTTCCCTAGCTTCCTTTATGTCTCAAATCAAATTCCACTGTCTGCAGGAGTCATTATCAGTCTCCTTAAATTCTAGTGTCTTTTCTCTGAGATTATCTTGAATTTATCTTGTATATGGACTGCTAGTGGAGAAATAGGTAGAATAATAACCATGAATTCTGAAAAACATGAGTTCAAATCTAGTCTCAGATCCCACCTCTGTCACCCTGCACATGTCATTTAACCTCTGCCTAGCTCAGTTTAGTTTTCTGTAAAATGGAGATAATAATAACATCTCCCCCCAAGGTTGTTGTGAAGATAAAATAAGGTATTATAAAGCACTTTACAAGCCTTAAAGTTTTATATAGATGCTATAAGTTATTAGTTATTATGCATCCTATTTGTATATAGTTGTTTTCATGTTGTCTCATCTATTAGATGATAAGATTTTTGAATATAAGTATTTTTTTCTTTTTTTTTTTATCTCCAGCATTTAGCATTCCCTTAACACACATAGTAGACATTTCATAAATGCTTGTTGACTAGACTTGGGTATCCTAGTACACTTGGAGGGCTGGTGAGGTGGTGTGAGGAGAGATAAATTGGAGGAGAGATAAACTTTACAGCTAAAATACCTGCATATTATGAGAAGAAACTGAATCTAGGTCTTGGACTCCTGGTGACTACTTTTCTTTTCTTTTTTTGCCCCCTAAGATATAGTTTACCCAATGGCAATCCCAGAGATGTACATGTCCAGCCACGATGTTTGAAAGAATGTCGAGTTAACCAGATTATCCCACATTTACATTTTACATAGAATGCAGATAGTCATATTTGAACAAAAGAAGAAAATAAAATACATACACCATGGTCCAGTGGGTTTGATGAAATTCTTAACAAAATTATGAAATGTGTTAATGAAGACATCCATCAACAACAGTACCTAGCTGCCTGTAATAAATTCTGGTCACTTGGCCCTGATAAACTGCATCCTCAAGGACTGAAGGAACTGGCATATGTGACTGCTGAGTCACCTTTAGTAATATTTGAAAGACTGAAGAAAATAAGAGTGGTACCCCCAAATTGTAGAAGGGCTAATATTCTTTTTTTTAATGGAAGAAGACAGAGTCTAAAATATTAGACAATGATCTCAACTAATCCTAGGGAAAATTCTAGTATTTAACATGAAAGAGAGTGTTAGTGAACATAAAAAGTTTGGATTGCAAGGAGCCAACATTACTTCATCAAGGACATATCAGGCTGGATTAATTAAAGACTAATTCCTTTTTTAACAGTGCTATAAACTGGCTAATGAAGAGGATGTTGTAGATATTGTTTACTTAGATTGTAGCAAACATATGATAAAGAATATTATACCATTTTCATGGAGATATAGATACGTAGGCTATATGTTAATATTATATGAATTAAGCGTTTGTAGGATGATCAGACTCATTTTTTTTAATGGTTCAATGACAGTGTAAACAGAGAGTTGTAGCAGAGTACCTCAAGGATCTATACTTGATCCTATGTTGCCAACCATTTTTTGCCAATGACTAGAAACAGATGGCATGCTTATCAGATTCTCAAAATACAAAGAGCTGAAAATAATAGCTAATACAATTGGATGAGATATTTAAGACCCAGAAAGATACTGGCAGGCAAGAATATTGCATTGAATCTAATTAAATAAAATTCAGTAGAGATAAATGTAAACTCTGGTACTTAGAAGAAAAAAATGAACTACCCAAGGATGATATAGGGAAAGCGTGGTTATCCATTTTTTTCTGAAAAAAGAAATGGACTTTTTAGTGGACTCTAAACTCAATAAACATACACAATGAGATGTAGCCAAAAAAAAGCTAATACAATCTCAGGTTGCATTAAAAGAAGGGTAGATTCCAAGATTAAAGTATGATGGTCCCACTACATTCTGCCTTCATCAGATCTCATTAGGGTGCTATGTTCAGTTCTGGGTACCAAAATTTGAAGAGTTTATAAATTAGGGAGCATAGAAAGGAGAGCAACCAGTCTGTAATGATGATTTCATGTCATATGAGGATACCTAAAGGAACTGGGAATGTTTAACTTGGAAGAGACTCAGGGAGGATAGGTTTGCCATCTCTAACTATCTGAAGGGCTGCCATGTGGAAGAGAAATTAGATTTATTCTGTTTGGTCCAAGAACACAGAATAAGGAGCAATGGAAAGAAGTTTCTAAGAGGCAAATTTAGGTTTGCTAACATAAAAATAATTCCTGACTGTTAAAGCTATACAAAAGAGGAATGAACTATACTAAGACATGGTGAGTTTCCCTTCCTTGAAGATCTGCAGAAAAAGTCTAAAAACTCATTTATAAAATGTTATTATGAGTAATTCCTTTCATTTATAGGTTGCGTTAGATAACTACAGAGGTTCCTGCCAATTCTAAAATCTTTAATTCTCTGAAATGATAACTGAACATACAAAAGAGGGATATTATATGGAATGGTGATTGGATTTATTCTGCTTGATCCCAGATGAAAAGGGTTAGGAATAGGAATAATAGTAGAAATTACTAAAGTAGTATTTAGGCTTGAAGTGAGACAAAAAGTTTCTTAATAATTAGAGATTAATTATATAAATATATATACATATATATAAACCTACTTCAGAAGGAAGCTCTTCTTCATTGAAGATCTTCATACACACCTACAAAAAAAAATCCAGGATAATATCTAGTCATATATACCGTAAAATAGTGGTATCATATTGAAATAGTAAGGAATTGCTATCAGCTATAAATTGACTTAGAAAACAAAATAATAATCATAATCATAATCATAATCATAATGTTATCTATGTTCTTATAGTTTTATATATTTTGTTGTGCATTTCCCAGGTACATTTTTATCTGGTTCAGGCAATACTCAAAAGTTTTCTCGGCTGTATGGGCTGGGAGTTTACCAACTTTCTTGTAAATATCCTCTTCATTAATTCTTTTCATATTGGACTAGCTATCACATATAATGACTTTGAACTCTGAAATGTGATGATTCTATAGATTGCCAAAGAATACCAGCAATTATTTTTAACTCTTACACTGGTAAGATTGAGGAAACATAATTTAATATTTCAAGAAATTCTAAATGAAAACTTCCTGAGTATCTTAGGTTCAGAGGGTAAAATAGAAGTTGAAAGAATCTACTGATCACCTCCTAAAAGTGTGCCCAAAATGAAAACTCCTAAGAATATCATAGCCAAATTCCAGAGTTCTCAAGTCAAAGAGAAAATATTGCAAGCAAAGAAAAAGAAACAAATCAAATATCACAGAGCAACAGTCAGGATCACACAAAATTTAGCAGTTTCCATGGTAAAAGAGTAGAGGGCTTGAAATTTGACATTCCAGAATGCAAAGGAGCTAGATTACAACCAAGAATAACTACCTAGCAAAACTGAGGATAATCCTTCAGAGGAAAAATGTATATTTAATGAAATAGAGGACTTTCAAATATTCCTAATGAAAAGACCAGAGCTTAATACAAAATTTGGCATTCAAACACAAAACTCAAGAGAAGCATTAAAGGTTAACATGAAAGGGAAATTATAAGGGATTTAATAAGGTTTTTTTTTTACATTTTACATTTGAAGATGATACATGTTACTTTTATCATTATTAGGACAGTTTTACAGGGAGTTTATATAGACAGAAGGCATGAGTGTGAGCCAATTATGTTTGAATGATCTCCAAAACATATGAAGTGAGAAAGAGGGATGTACTGGGAAAAGGCAGAAGAAAGAGGTAGAATGTGGAAATTTTCTCACATAAAATAGGCAAGCAAGGAAGAGCTTTTACAATGGAGGGTGAAATGGGGGTGTTGTGGTTGCCTCATAAGAATTAGCTCAAAGAGAGAACAATGTATATACACACATATATATGCATGCATGTGTGTACATAAGTATATATGCATGTATATAAGTAAATACATACATACATACATACACACATACATACACACACAGAAATTTGGTTGTGTATTGAAATCTACTTTACCCAATAGGGAAATAGGAGAAAATAATAAGAGAAAGGGAGGGGGTGATAAAAGGGGAAGTGAATTAAGGGAAATAGTAGTTAGAGGCAAAATAGACTTTTGAGGAAAGACAGGGAAAAAAGAGAAAGAGAAGAACAAACAGAAAAAAATGGGAGGAGGGGAAGTACACAGTAATCATAACTGTGAATGTGAATGGGATAAGCTCACTCATAAAATGGAAGCAGATAGCATAATGGATTAGAAACCATAATTCAACAATTTGTTGTTTACAAGAAACACACGAAATAGAAATACAAACACAGCATTAAAATAAAGGGCTGGAACAGAATCTAATGTGCTTCAGCTGAAGTAAAAAATGGAGGGATAGCAATTATAGTCTCAGACAAATCAAAAGCAAAAGTAGGCATAATTCAAAGACAGATTCATGGAAACTACATTTTGCTAAAAGTTACTATAGACAAGGAAGTAATATTAAAAAAAATTGCAGCAAGTTTCTCTGTTAAAGATCTCATTTCTAAAATTTTACTGAGTAGAGAAATGAGTCAAATTTATAAAAGTAAGAGACGTTCCCCAGTTGGTAAATTGTCAAAGGATTTGAACAAGCAGTTTTCAGAAGAAGAAATCAAAGCTATTTATTGACATATGAACAAATGCTCTAAATCAGTATTAATGAGAGAAGGGCAAATTAAAACAATTCTGAGGAAGCAACTTGTATCTATAAGAAATGATAAATGTTGGAGAGGATGAAGGAAAATGGGTACACTAATGAATTGCTCTTAGAGTTGTGAACTTGTCCAAACAATCTGGCTAACAGTTTGAAACTATGCCCAAAGGGCTATAAAACTGCAAACCCTTTGACCCAGAAATTCCACTACTAGGCTTGTATACCAATGAGGTAAAAAAAAAGGAAAATGATCTTTATAAACAGAAAAATATTTATAGCAGTTCTTTTTCCAGTAATAAAGAATTGGAAATTTAGGGGATACTCATCAACAGGGCAATGGATGAACAAGTTATGGCATATGATTTTGAAGGAATACTTTTGTACTATAAGAAATTATAAGGATGATGGTTTCAGAAAAAAAAAAAAAGACGCCAAGAGCTACATGAACTGAAGCAAAGTTAAGTGAGAAGAATTGGAAATAACAAATATTGTAATGATGATCAACTGTAAAAGACTTTGCTACTTTGATCAATAAAATGACCCAAGAAAATTCCAAAGTACTTAGGTTGAAAAAAGCTATTCCCCTGCAGAGAGAGAACTGATGAGCTCTTAGTATAAATTCAAGTGAAATTGTCTCACTTTATATTTTGCAATATGGCTAATAGGGAAATATGTTTTATATGATTTTACATGTGTAATTAATATCACATGGGCTTGACTTCTTAGTGGATGGGGGAGATTGTGGAAGAGAATTTGGAACTCAAAATTTAAAAAGAGCAGAATGGTAAAAAAAAAAAGTATATAAATAATAATTTAAAAGAACCACCAGCTTATTCTGTGCATGGTTTAATCCTTACCTGTATAATGACTCTACTAACTCTCACTTACCATGCAAATTTTTAAATGTCTCAACTTCAGATTTACCTGACATTCACAAGATTATTATTTTTTTCTTTTTAGATCAATGTCTACTCATAGCTAAGAGAAAATTTTACAAGACTTGAGTCTAAATTAAATTTTCATTTTGAATTTGTTATTCACATTTTTTGCCCAATGATATGAAGCTCTTGTATGAAATAGAGTGACCACAAAACTGAATGAATGTGCATTTATTCATCAAAAAAATGGTGTCTGATTCAATCCCAACATTCACTAATCCATAGCAAATTAAGGGTCTGAGAAACTAAACAAAGACCAAATGGTACTTATCACTGTTTCCCTTCCAAATAAGCAATAGCATTATTTTGATTAAATTACATGAATTAGCATCAAGATAGCAGTCAGATTTTAGCAACAGGTTAGTTAATTACAATACACAAGATAGAGGTCATACTTTGAAATTATTGGTTTTATCTTTGACATAATGAGGAAGCAACAGCTTATTCTCTGCTATAGCCACTGGAATAGATCCAGGGTATTGCATGTTCTTTGCTTTGTGAAATGAGGGTATTATCATGTGCGCTTCTACTTTTATCATTTTTTAAAAAATAAATTTTGCCTCAACACATCACACAAAGCTGTAGCTGCTCCCAATTGAATGTCAAAATGAACACAATATCTGAAAACAGTTAAATAAAATAGCATAGACATAATTTCAACTACTTTACACATTAGTAGTTTACCATTTTAAAGGAAAAACCAATTGTATGTTTTATATTTATATTAACATTGTTCTGAATTTTAATTAACTGAATTTTGCTGATATTTAAAGCTGCATTCATTTATAATAAGTCATATTAATTTTGTATGTTCTTTTCTTTCATCTTTCTTCACTTGATATAACTTCATAGAAGGCTTATGATATTTTTAAATTTTTAATTTAATATTTTATTTTTCCCAAATTCATGTAAAAACAATTTCCAACCTTAATTTTTAAAGTTGAGTTAGAAATTCTCTCCCTCCCTTCCCATTCCCCTTATTGAGAAGGCAAGCAATTTGATATAGGTTATACATGTGTAGTCATGAAAAACATATTTCCATATTAGTCATGTTGTAAAAGAAAACAGAGATCAAAATAAAAACACAAGAAAAATAAAGGAAATTGTAAAAAGTTATGTTTTTATCTGTATTCAGACTCCATTAGTTCTTTCTCTGGGGTTGGATAGCATTTTTCACCATAAGTCCTTCAGAGTTTTCTTGGATCTTTATATTACTGAAATAGCTAAGTCATTCATAGTTGACCATCTCACAACATTGTTATTACTGTGTACAATGTTTTCCTGGTTCTACTCATTTCACTTTGAATCAATTCATGTAAATATTTCCAGGTTTTTCTGAGAGTATCTAGCTCATCATTTCTTATAGCACAATAGTATTCCATCACAATCCTATATCACAATGTGTTCAGCCATTCTGAATTGATGGGTATCCCCTCCATTTCTAATTCTTTGCCAATCCCAAAAGAGCTGCTATAAGTATTTTTGTGATGTAGGGTCTTTTCCCTTTTATTATGTCTTTTGGAATACAGACCTAGTAGTGGTATTGCTAGTCAAAAAGCATGTATATAGGCATTTGTTTATGGTTCCATATTACTCTACATAATGTTGAGTCAATTCACAACTCCACCAACAATGCATTAGCATCTCAATTTTCCCACATGCCCTCCAAAATTTATTGTTTTCCTTTTCTTTCCCATGAGCCAATCTAATAGATATGAGGTAGTATATCATAATTGTTTTAATTTGCATTTTTCCAATCAATAGTAATTTAGAACATTTTTAAAAATATGGTTACACATATCTTTAATTACTTTCTCTGAAAACTGACTTCATATATTTGAAATATACATATGTATTTTTTGAGAAAGTTCTTATGATTTACAAGTGTCACCTTCCATGTAGGAGTATAAACAGTTTAACCTTGTTAAGTTCCTTATGATTTCCCTTTTTAGTTTCTCTTAAGTCATATTTGAAAGTCAAATTTTCTATTCAGCTCTGGTCATTTCATCAAGAATTCTTGAAACTCCTCTATTTCATTGGATGTCTATTTTCCCCCTGAAAGATTTAGTCAGTTTTGCTGGCTAGGTGATTTTTTCTTGTAATTCTAGCTCCTTTGCTCTCTAGAATATCATATTCCAAGCCCTCTGCTCCTGCAATGTAAAAGCTGCTAAATATCCTGTTATCCTGACTGTGGCTCCACAGTACTTGAATTGTTTCTTTCTGGCTGCTTGCAATATTTTCTCCTTGATCTGGGAGCCATGGAATTTGGCTATGATATTCCTAGGAGTTTTCATTTTGGGATTTCTTTAAGGAGGCCATCAGTGGATTCTTTCAATTTCTATTTTACCCTCTGGTTCTGGAATATCAGGTCAGTTTTCCTTAATAATTCCTTGAAAGATGATGTTTACACTCATTTTTGTCATGGCTTTCAAGCAGTCTAATAATTTTAAAAATATCTTGCCTGGATCTATTTTCAAGGTCAGCCATTTTTCTACATGATATTTCACCTTGTCTTTCATTTTTTTCATTCTTTTAATTTTATTTTACTGTTTTTGATCTCTCCTAGTCATTAGTCAAGTCCAATTTTTAAGTTATTATTTTCTTTTCTTCCTTTTTTTTTTTTTGGTTAGGCAACGGGGTTAAGTGACTTGCCCAGGGTCACACAGCTAGTAAGTGTTATGTGTCTGAGACCAGATTTGAATTTCAGGTCCTCCTGAATCCAGGGTCAGTGCCCTATTCACTGTGCCACCTAGCTGCCCCAACTTAAGGTATTATTTTCTTCAGCGAACTTTTGTATGGCCTTTTCCATTTGGCCAATTATACTTTTTAAAGAGTTTTTTTTTTTCCCTTCAGTGAATTTTTGTGCCTTTTTTTCATCTGGCTAATTCTGATTTTTAAGAAGGTCTTCTCTTCAGTGAATTTTTACATCTTTTATCATTTGGACCATTTTGCTTTTCAAGGCAATCTTCTCATTGGATTTTTGTACCACTTTTACCATTTAACCTATTCTGTTTTTTAAGGTGTTATTTCTTCAGTGTTTTTTGTGTCTCCTTTACCGAGCTGTTGATTCTTTTTTCATGATTTTCTGCGTCACTCTCATTTCTCTTCTCATTTCCTCTGCCTCTCTTCCTTGATTTTTAAAACCCTTTTTGAGCTTTTCCATGGCCTGAGACCAGTTCATATTTTTCTTGGAGGCTTGGGATGTAGGAGTTTTGACTTTGTCTCATAGTAACTTTCTGTCATCAGAATTTTTCCTGTTGTTTGCTCATTTTTCCAGTCTATTTCTTGACTTTTAACTTTTTGCTAAAATGTTGCTTTGCTTCCAGGGTGGAGGGTGATGTGTCTCAAGTTCAAGGAGTTTTGTGTAGCTGTTTTTAGAGATACTTCTAGGGACCTCTAAGTTTTCAGTTCTTCCAAGGCAGTATGATCTGAGGAGAGGTGTATTTACTACTCTCCTGGCTTTTTCTCTTTTCTGTGAGTGAACACAAGCACTCTTTTCTGCCTTGGAACTGTGATGAGGGAGCCTATTGCTCCACTGCATCTGCAAGCTCTGGTGTGCTAGTACTCCTTCTTGCCCTGAGACTGCCACCAAGAACTGTAACTTGCATCCTAGTATGAGCAAAGCAGCAGAATCTTGCCCCTGGTGTCAGAAAAGAGACCCCTGTAATCTCCTTCTGACCAATTTGTTTGACACACTCTCTCCTTACAGTCTACAGGCTAAGAGCTCCCAAAGCAGTCACTGCTGCTGTTGCTGATTCAGTTACTCCCAAGATCTACTGCTGTTTTTCTGTGTTCCAGTCTGTGCTGGCACAGCCTGAACTGGACTGCATATCACTCTCACCCTGGTGCAACAGATCTTTCCTACAGACCTAAGTTGTCTTGGGCTGGAAAAATGTTTCATCCCATGCTTTTGTGGATTCTGCTAGTCCAGAATTTGTTTTAGGTCATTATTTAAAGTTGTTCAGAGAGGATTTGTGGAGAGCTCAGGTGAGGCTCTGCCTTTTTGTTGCCATCTTGGCTGTTGCCTTTCCCCCACCATGATATGTCTTAAAATTCTTTATAATTCCTCTTACTTATGGAATATTTTGTTATAATCACACATCACACTTTCTCTACTCATTGCCCAACTCATAGTCACATTATTTAATTCCAATATTTTGCTGTTTTAAAAATGTTTTACTAGATATATTTTCATACAGAGAAGCCTTTTCTTCTTATTCATAAGTTCCTTACAGTATGAAACCAAACAGTGAGGTTGCTGTCCAAAAGGCACAAATAATTTTGTAACTTTTCTTATATAATTCCAATTCATCTTCCAAAATGATTGAACCAGTTCATTGCTCTTCTACCACTGAATTAGGGTGCCTGTATTTTTTCACATTCTAATTAACACTGCAATTTTCCATCTTTTATCATCCTTGACAATTTTATGGGGATGAAGTTATACTTTAGAGATATTCTAATTTATATTTCCTCTGATTATTAGTAATTTTGAAATTTTTATTGTTTAAATAGGAGATATTAAGTGGTCTTAAAGATGGCTGATCATTGATTTTCTTGTACTCTTGAAACCCCAGAAATCCAAAATAAAAATGAATTATATATCACATATAGAGTAACTAAAACTGAATCCACAAGTTAAGAAGATAAAATACCACAGAAGACAAATAACACATTAAAGTAACTTTAGATAGTTCAAATATTTAGAACTCCCACACTTTCTAATTGCACCACACTGGGTACAATGAGCACAGGGTCTGGCTGTGGGTAAGTCTCACAAACATTAATTGAATGAAGCCTGAACCAGTATCCCATTGCAAAAGTGGTATCATTTTTGAATTGGTATCAAAGGTGAAAGGAGAGCAAGTGGAATGTATATATTTAAGCATAAAAAGGTTGAATTCAAAAACCAAACATGCAAAATAAAGTTTTGAAGATTAGCAACTAGAATATAGTACATGAAAATATTGTGAAAATTCCCCAATTCTGAACAAATAAATGAAGGTAAATCTGAATAGGTGCACATGGCATCTTAAAATATTCTATTAAAGTTTTGGCAAATTGAAGTCCTTAGGGATTAACTTTAATAAATATATGAGAAATAGAAATTGCAGTTTAATATGATAAATATTTGTTAAGTGCCTGCTATGTGCCAGGGACTGTGCTAAGCAATGAGGTGTCAAATAAGAAAAAGAAAGATACTCCTCCCTCAAGGAGCTGACAATCTAACAGGGAAAGAAACACACAAAAGGAAACTGGAAAACTGAAGGTGGAACTGTTGGCACATGGTGGAGTCAGAGTCAAATAGAACTGTTCCTGGCAAATGAAGAGATGGCTGAGATTTGAGGTCTCTTCAAATGGAAGTGATGGGAGGATGTTTTTGTTCTGCCGTTCAGCCTCCAGAGAGGTAGAAGCAACTGAGGGTACTAAGGAAGTGTGAGTACCAAAGCTGAAGGAATTTCTACCATGATGATGAGTTTCTTAGTGATAAGCTTATTAGGATAAATTATTAGTCAGAGAATAGAGATGATGATGATGATGTTAGAGACAGAACCAAACTAGTGATAACAAATCCTTTGATGTAACTACATAAGTTCTTCTATAGTTCTTGAAAACAATTTAGTTTTCTAAGGTTAAGAAATTTTCCCAATAACATTAATACTACACAATTTTACTGGACAATGAGAAAGGTACAGTTTTTAGTGTGTCTCTAATCTTTAACTCAGTTGATGGTATTCTAAATGTGAAATCCTGATTCAGTGACCAAAGATGTACAATTGGTATACAATTGTATATATAACATAAAAGGGTATACAATTGGAGGTACTGAATTGTACCTGTCTGGATGGTGCTGTTAAATGGAACTAGAATAAAGAAAGAAGTTAAAGCTAAATAGAACAATGATTCACAGATTTCCTTGGAATGGCAAATAAAGGAGTTAGTGAAAGTTTTTTTTTAAACATATCCAAAGAAACAACATTTTTTGATCATCTTGTGTGGCAGTGCTCCTGATAAGTATTCACAAAAGATTATGGACATAATTGTGATTTATGCACCAACATCTGTTGCAGAGGATGAAGAGGTAAAAAAAAAATTATATGAAGGACTTGAAAAGACCCTCCAGTGCTTTTGTATTTAATTACTTTAATGTAAAGATGAAAATAGATAAGGGTGATAAGACACATAGGAAAACATTGATTAATAATAAAGAACATGAGAGAACAAACACTGCATACTACATAGAATCCATATTTCTATGCAGCACATGCTCTGAGACTGCTATCCCAGACACTGATTTCCACTGTCATATTGGACATCCAGAGGATAGATGTTATTTCTCCATTCAGAGTCTCTTTGGACCTTAAAGGCCAGGCATAGTTGTTTCTCTAATACTATAGCTCAAAAATCCTCACTGATGGCTTCCCTCAATGCCTATCATTTTGTATCTATTAGCCAGAATAATTTAGTTAGGAATATTTATAAATATAAGAACTTTTGGCTCAACGCATTTTTACACCTTAAAGTTCCACTTTAGCATTGTGTAGTTTTCATCTGGGCTCCTTGTAGAATCCTGAAGTTTCCTTTTCTCTATGTGTCTAATTTGTCCTAGTCTCCTGACATAGACACTACTGTCAGTTGTTATTCCCAGGCACTCTGCCATGATGCTAATGAAGACAACAAATTTTATGACCTTAAGAGGTTAACAAGATCATTTTCCAATTAACTAGGCTGGGGCGTGGGGTGGAGTGGGCAGAAGGCAAGGGAGATTGTAGAGAGAAAATGGAGACAAGAAACTTTCCACATCCACCCTACAGCTATTATCTCTTGGGGGTTTGATACTCCTTTTTTCTGTTTCCCCACCGGAAGGCTGAATTATGAACTGGGCATGACTTTCTTTAGTCAATATCATTCAATATCAATATCATAGCTATAATCCTTTTTCTCCAGTGGTTGCTCTACCTTCCAAATTGATTAAAGACTTCTTTCACCTAATCTAATGCCCTTGATCAAATGATTACTTCAATACATATTGGCTAAGTTTTATTCACACCTGGTTTACATCATTCATTGAATTATTTAAATAAGAAGTCCAGGCCTACTATGATTACTGAAATAGGGATGTGGAACACCATCGTTATGTCTATACATGAAGTAATAGTTTCTTAGAGAAAATAATTGGAAGGTGTTAGGAAAGGAAAGAAGTTAATGATAGAAAAAAAAAAGAAGTCATTTATGTTTTAATGGAAAAGAAGTAACTTATTACTAACATTTAGGTCATTTCTGAACCAGCTTCCTGTGTAGAGTTAGATCAAGTATTTGTTTAGAGCAAAGATCAAAATTAGTACAAAGCTAGGGAATAAAAATGAGAAAGAAATATGATATGCCAATGAAACAATTTAACATTAATCAACTCAAATGAGTTACTGATAATGAAAATTGGGTAATGGAAAGAAAAGTCAGATTTTAAATATGCTAATTTTATAAAAAAAAGTTTAACTAATGATTTTGCAAATAAAGTGATGAGAAATAATTACCTAACTGTGGAAGATGTTGGGACCTACATGCTATTGTTATAGTCACAATAAGACTACAGTTATTGATTGCCTTTTTGCCTAGACCTTTTATTGCCTAACTTTTTAATATATTGTGACATTCTATGCTCTACCTGATTTTTTCCATTTTTGCCTTTAAAAGGACTATATAACTTTTTTCCAGTAAAAATGTATTGAAGTTAATTTTGTTTTGTTAATCTTTTGAGAATTTGTCCCATACTCTAAGGAGAAATAGAATTGGAAACACTTCAAGGTGTCTAGGTTTGGGAAACCCAGACTTTGGTCCTTTCCAGAGCCATGATTCTATGACCTTACTTCATTATACAAATAAATGCTCTATGTATTTTAGGAGTCTTTAAAGAACTACAAAGCTTGCAGAGACATTTGGTTAGTGTGCTGATACCTGTTTCAAGTAGTTCACTATATAGAACTTTGCTTTTAGGCTATTTATATCAGCACTTTTTGTAGTACAATAATTTATTTGGAGGGGAGGAAGGAAAGTTTATCAGGATAGACCCAATAAGTTGATTTGTACTCAGCCCAGAATACAAGGGAAGTTGATCAAAACAGTAAAGTATTAAGATTTTAAATTAGAAGTTTTAGGACTTTATTGTATGAAGAAGTTATCTGATGCATCTAGAGTTAGAAGGCAGCTAGCTATTTGCTGGACAAATTTCAGTCAGCCTCTGCAGGCTCTTGAAAAAACAAGAAACTGTGAGATGAGAGAGCTGACCTTGTTTGTCAAGACTCAAGTTGTTAAGAGGGCTAATCCTCTGGAGTCCAGTTGAGTGACCTTCCCATCAGAGACATTGTTCCCAGTGGAAGAGCATGTAAATTCCATAAGAAGAGAAAAGACATTGAAGATACTAGAGATATGTTATCAGAGTTATAAGTATTCTCTACATATACGACTCCATTAATGTGTGTGCTTATTCTGCTCAATAACACAACATCTCAGATTCTTATGAAAAATCCTTTGTAGCTAATATTCTTAATATGCCAGCTTTGCTTTTAGATAAGTGTCTCCTTTGGCTAACTAGTAAAGTAAATGGACCTCCTTGGGCTCATGCGATACAGTTTTAGGAATGTAGAACAGATTACCTTGGATTTGAGACAGACACTTCTATTTGGTACCAGATCTATAAGTGCAAATTAGGAGAGATAGTCCCAGAAACGGAGCTAGAGTAGCAAAAAACTAGAGACAAAGTACAAGCCTATCAATTTGGGAATAGTGAAACAATTAGTGGGACATGAATGCAATGGAATTTACTTTGATGCGAGATGATTTGTAATAAAAATAAGGATATATGGCAAGATGAACTAATACAAAGTAAAGTAAACAGAGCCAGGAATAAATATATAAAAACATATACACACGTTATATTACATGTGCATATATGTGTGTGCACATGTAATTTCATATATATGTATATGTATATATATGCACATATGTGCAGGTTTATATATATGCATATATATACATTTGTATATATACAAACATACATGCATACATGCAATAATCCCAATGTAAATTTTAAGAACCACAATAAAAACCAAAACTTTATAATGATCAATCTAGGCTCCACATAAGACATATGCCACCCTTTCTTTCTTCCTTCCTTCCTTCCTTCCTTCCTTTCTTCCTTCTTTTCTTTTGTCCTTTCTGTCTTTTCTTCTTTACAAAGGTGGGATACTATGAACGAGGAACACTGAATATAATATCTGACATGCTTGTTATGTTGGTTAAATTTGTTGAACTGTTTTTATTTTTCTCTTAATTCTTTGTTGTGAGATGGATCTTCAGGGAAAAGGAAAAAAGTAAATGCATTGGGAAATAAAGGTGATGTATAAATGCAGGATTTGGGTAGTTCCATCAAGGTACAAGCAGTCTGCGCATGTGTGTGTGTGTGTGTGTGTGTGTGTGTGTGTGTGTCTGTCGGTATGTGTGTCTGTGTGTAGGGGGAGTATTGCTCTAATAACCCCTTGAAGAGAAGCTACCTCAATGAGGGGATAGGAAAGGCCTTAGCTCAAGCTTCAAAGTAGGTTCCCGCCCATTCCTAGCTGGAGTGAAGCTTGTGAGCTCCAAAGAGTCTGGAAGATTTGAACAATACCAAGTTGTGCACTATAGATTTGTAGTTTCATGTGCAATCATCTTTTTTATTGTACTATATTAGGGAAATTCTTGCTTTAGTTTATAAATTAAAAAGAAATTCCCATCTTTTCCTCAAGGGCCTATCATCCTCCTCCTGGGACAGCAGTAACTGGCTGAAACGACTAGATTAGTAGTCAATGACACACTGAATGGGAGTTCACTATTCTCAGGGAGACTGCACTTCTCGAGGACCCCAGAATGGAATTCTAGCAATCTAGTTCTGCGAGTTACCCCTTTGTCACAAGTGCTCTCTAAGCTCAAGCCAACTTTCCTCTATAATCTGCATATACTTCTGGGAAATTGAGGCACAATTTATATGTATTTAGGTAGCTACTTAAAGTATAGTAGCTACTGTTCTTACTGTACCATTCTAAAAACTAATTAAGGGTGAGTCATTAAGATGATTCTTTTTTTTTTCCTTTTCAGCACCAAGCTTGTTGACTTTAATTTAAAAAAATAACAACAACAATAAAACAAACAGACAGCAAAATGCCACATGGAGTCAGTGAGAATTGAAGGGGAAAAAAAACCCTAAGTACAAAGAGTGTACTTTATCACAATTTAAACAGATACAAAGTACAAAGTGTTTATATTATTCCCAACCACAAGTTCCCCCAGATCCTTCTCATTGATCTACTCCCTGTATATTCTAACTTATTCTGGCTGATAGTAAAGTACAGATGTTAAATACCACATTAACACCTCGTCCTCTACCAAGAAAGGAACATCTGCTAGTCTGAATGAGCTTTCTTGCATTTTCCTGGCCTTAGTGGTCTCTGTTTGGTTTTTTTTTATGGTAATTTTTACTTATATTTTTGTTTTCAGCATTTACTTCCACAAAATTTTGAGGTCCAAATTTTCACCCCATCTCGCCCCTCCGCCACCCCAAGATGGCCTGAATTCTAAATGCCCCTTCCTGTAGTCTGCCTTCCCTTCTATCTCTCCCCCCCTTCTTTTATCCCCTTCCCCTTCAATTTTCCTGTAGGGCAGGTTGGATTTCAGTACCCCATTTCCTATATTTCTTATTTCCCAGTTGCATGTGAAAACATTTTTTTTAAACATGTGTGTTTAAAACTTTGGGTTCCAAATTTTCTCCCTTCCTCCCTCCCCACCCACCCACATTGATAAAGAAAGCAACTAAATATAGGTTATATATGTGCAGTTATGCAAAACACTTCCATAGTAGACATGCTGTGAAAAACTAACTCTATTCCCCTTAATCCTATCCCACCCACCCATTTATTCTATTCTTTCTTTTGACCCTGTCCCTCCTCGGAAGCATTTGCTTCTGATTACTGCCTTACCCAATCTGTTCTCCTCTCTATCATTCCCCTACTCTCTTGTCCCCTTCCCCCCCTATTTTCCTGTAGGGTAAGACAGATTTCCACACCCAATTGAGTGTGTATCTTATTCCCTCCTTAAGTCAAATCCTATGAGAACTAGATTCACTCATTCCCTCTCACCTTCCCCCATTCCCCCTCCACTGTAAGAGCCTTTTCTTTTCTGTTTTTTTTGGTGGGATAATTTACCCCATTTTACTGCTCCCTTTCTCCTTCTCCTAGTATATTCCTCTCTCACCCCTTAATTTTATTCTCCAGATATGACCCCTTCATTTTCAACTCACCGTGTGCTCTCTATCTAGCTATCTATATCTATATATATGTACATATAATTTTTTCCCCTCCAACTACCCTAATACTGACAAAGGTCTCATGAGTTACAAATATCATCTTTCCATGAAGGAATGTAAACAGTTCATCCTTAATAAGTTTCTTATGATTTTCTCTTTCCTGTTTACCTCTTCATGTTCCACTCAAGTCTTATATTTGACAATCAAATTTTCTATTCAACTCTGGTCTTTTCATGAAGAATGCTTGAAAGTCCTCTATTACACTGAATGACCATTTTTTCCTCTGAAGGATTATACTCAGTTTTGCTGGGTAGGTGATTCTTGGTGGTAATCCTATCTCCTTTGTCCTTCAGAATATTATATTCCATTCCCTGCAGTCCTTTAATGTAGAAGCAGCTAAATCCTGAGTTATCCTGCTTGTGTTCCCACAATACTTGAATTGTTTCTTTCTGGCTGCTTGTAATATTTTCTCCTTGACCTGGGAACTCTGGAATTTGGCTACATTATTCCTAGGAGTTTTCCTTTGGGGATCTCTTTCAGGAGGAGATTGGTGGATTCTTTCCATTTCTATTTTGCCCTCTGGTTATAAAATCTCAGGTCAGTTTTCCTTGACAATTTCTTGAAAGATGATGTCTAGACTCTTTTTTTGATCATGGCTTTCAGATAGTCCAATAATTTTTAAATTCTCTCTCCAGGATCTATTTTCCAGGTCAGTTGTTTTTCCAATGAGATATTTCACATTGTTTTCTAATTTTTCATTCTTTTGGATTTGTTTTACAGTGTCTTGATTTCTCATAAAGTCACTAGCTTCCAATTGCTCTATTCTACTTTTTAAGGAAGTATTTTCTTCAGTAAGCTTTTGGACTTCCTTTTCCATTTGTCCAATTTTGCTTTTTAGAGCATTCTTCTCTTCATTGGCTTTTTGGACCTCTTTTGCCATTTGGGTTAGGCTATTTTTTAAGGTGTTATTTTCTTCAGTATTTTTTTGGGTCTCCTTTAGCAAGCTGTTGAGTTGTTTTTCATGATTTTCTTGCATCACTCTCAGTTTTTCCTCTACTTCTCTTACTTGCTTCTCAAAATCCCTTTTGAGCTCTTCCAAGGCCTGGGACTGATTCATATTTTTCTTGGAGGCTTTGAATGTAGGAGCTTTGGATTTGTTTTCTTCTTCTGGTTGTATGTTTTGATCTTCTTTGTCACCAAAGTAAGATAACATAGTCTGACTCTTTTTGCGCTGCTTACTCATGATCCCAGCCAATTACTTGAGTTTTAAACTCTTTGTTAAGGTAAAAGTCTGCTTCCAATGTGAAGAGTGTACTGTCCCAAGCTTCAGGGGTTTGTACAGCTGTTTTCATAGGTACTTCTAGGGACCTGTAATTTTCAGTTCTTCCAAAATGGTATAAGGGGCAAGGTGTTTCCTCTGCACAGCCACAACATGCTTCATCACACCAGTGTTCCTCCTAGCCCCAGGACCGCCCCTTAGAACTGTGACCCAGATCCAAGCACAGGTAAAGCAAGAGATTCCTGCCTCAGCACTGACAAAGGGATCCCTGCAATACCCCTCTGATCAGCCACTCCATTCCCCCTCAGTCTGTGGGCTGGAAGCTCAGGAAACACTTGCTGCCCCAGGCCGCGCTGGAGACTTGTGGCTGAGACCATTTGGCTGAGACCTAGCTCCTCTCTCACCGCAGTCACAGACTTTTCCCACTGACCTTCCACGTTGTCTTTGGCATTCCTGGGTTGAGAAATCTGGAAGCCGCCACAGCTGCCCATGATTCAGTTCTCTGAGGCCTGCTCCAAGGTCTCAGCGGCCTGCACCCCCACACTGAACTGAGCTCCTCTCCCCGCCTGGCGGGATAGACTTTTCCAATCAACCATGCAGGCTGTCTTTGGCTGGAAATTTGTTTCACTCTGTCTTTTTGTGGGTTCTGCTGCTTTAGAATTTGTTTAGAGCCATTCTTTTAGGTATTTGAAGGGCTTTGGGAGAGAGCTCAAGATAGTCACTGCTTTCCCTCTGCCTTCTTGGCTCCGCCCCCCCCATTAAGATGATTCTTAACTTGTTAGAGACTCACCTCCAAATCCTCAGTGTAATCAATAAAACCAAGAAATGGAGAAGAACCCTTTCTCTGAGAACCAAGACTTATATGGAAAAGTAGGAGTGGATAAGGATCATCACAGTTTACATGGAGCACACTTTCATGAAGTATTTAAGAACAAAGAAAAGTGAACACAGGTACATTTCAAAGATCAGTCATGGTTCTGGAGGTCAGATGATAAAACACACTTCCCTTCTCTTGGGAAATGGGTGGAGATCTATGATTAGAGAATGCTATATATGTTTTCAGACTTGATCTCTGTTAGTTTTACTTAGTTACATTTTGTGGTCATATTTAGTTTGTACAGAGGAATTTAGTATAAGAAAGATCCTATGGAGCAAAAGACCAAACAAACAAATAAATAACAAATCACTTCTAGTACTTGGAACAGATCTTTGCATATGGTAGGCACTTAATATACATTTACTGAATTGAATTATCTACATTTTATCAAGAAGATAATAATAACGGTATGTATACTATATACATATATATAAAATAAATACAAGGTCATTATAGATGAGGTCACTAGTAGCTGGGGGAATTTGGAAAAAAAATTCACTTAGAAGATGATACTTGAGCTGTGTTTTGAAGGAAACTAGAAATTCTAAGAGTAAGAGATAAAAGAATATATCCCCCACAGAGGGGATAATCAGTGCAAAGGCACAGATAGAAGATATAGAATAGAACATCTTAGGTGGGGAATAACAAGAAAGCCAGGAAAACAACATAAAACAAGGCTAGAGAGGTACTACAGGGTCAAATTGTAAAAGATTTTAAACTATAAACGGGGGTCAAATTTTGATCCAATAGGTAATGGAGAGTTATCGCCAATATACCATTGAGCAGGGGAATGATCTGATTATATCAGCATGTTAGGAAAATCCCTTTGACATCTGTGTAGACAATGATGTAGAGTCAGGAATAACTTTAATAAGGTAAAACAATTTAGAGGCTATTACAGGAAGGAGTTCATCACCTTGAATTGAGGTTATGGCATTGTGGATAGGAAGAAGGAAATGGATGAGAAAGATGTTGTTTGGGTAGAAATGAGAATATTTGACAACCAATTGGACATGTGGGACAAAAGTGAGTAAAGAGTCAAAGATAACCCCAAGGTTGTGAACTAGGGTGACTAGAAAAAGAATGGGGCCCTAAAAGAAATAGAGAAGTTTTGGAAAGGAAATATATACAGTTCAGTTTTGGACATGTTGAGTTAGACATGACAACAATTCGCAAAATTAGAAATGAACTATAAGAAGGAAGGAAGAAAGCATTTATTAAGTACCTACTATTTGTTAGGTAATTTAGAAATATCTCATTTGATCTTCACAATAACCCTGAGAGATAGATACTATTAAAATCCTTATTTTATAGTAGAAGAAACTGTGGCAAATATAGGTTACATGACTTGCCCAGGGTCATACAGCTAGTAAGTGTCTGAGGCTGGATTTGAATTCATGTCTTCCTAACTCCAAGTCTAGTAGTCTATCACTGGGTGGCATCTTAATCTACCTAATGGCCTCAGGAGAGAGACAAGGTATGAGTATATTAAAAAAAAATTCTATTGGGTATGATAAAGAGGTAGAAAACATAGTACCAATCTTGAGAATCTCATATTCTAATAGGGTTTACATCAAACCAAAGAGATATGTATAGAATCATATGTATTAAAACATAGACGGTAATAACCTTAAAAAAGTGACAAAATTTTAGTACAAAGTACTTTAGTACAAAGTAACCTGCTGGAGTCATTGGCAGTCTTATAGTTTTCCTATATCCTTTCCAATGTCAAGAGAGTACAATTCCCTAAATATCTCCTCGAACACTTATTGGCTGTTCTTTTGACCATAGGTTAGGAAAATAACAATACAACACTTAGAAAACCCATCTAGATTTTCTGCTGCTATAAATATGGATGAAAACTATATGGAAATGGCTTGTTACCACTAGTACTATAAATGTTGGAGAGTGTATTTCTTCCTTTTCTCTTTTCTAATAAATTAGATTTTTTTTAAAAACAACCACAAAACAGAAGTTGATTGTCATTCCCTCAGTAAACAGCTTTGAGCTGAGACATCTGACAGCTCTATAAAAATTGTACAGTGTTCCAAGAAGTTGACTGTCCTCCACATAATCTTATGCTTTACCTGTATCTCTTGTTTCCTTGATACTTAGGTAGGAAGATTATTAAAATTATATTACTCTATTTTATTTAGAAAGTGGTTGGAGGTTTTATCATAGTACAAATCACTAACATACATATATATAGCAAACATTATGAATAATATCATTGTTTAATGAAGATTCACTATATAAATGGAGGCCCCACTAAAATCAAAAGCTGGATATTAAAATGACAAGAAAGTAAATTATCCTTTTATATATTGTATCAACCAGCTTCTTTTTTTTCCCTTTGGGAAAATTATGCTCTTTTTTGACCAAACAAGTAAAAATATAAATATAAATAATATGTTCCCCAAATATATTTGTCATTTTTCCTTTACAATCAGAGAATCTATTAGAACATTGACTGCCCCATGAAGTCAAAATACCTGGTAAAAAGTCAACCAAATAGTTTTTTTTTCTAATTTCCAGGATGCCAACTAACTGATTTAAGAGATAACACTCTTTGGAGTCAAAAGAAATGACAACTTAATGTAGCATTATACTCTATGTTATAGCCCATAAGTGCATAGAAAACTGAGAATATGTAGTAGATACATACAGATGCAGATAAGTAACTTGTCAATAACTTTTAATCTTATGGAATTATCTGGCTCACTAAAAGGTTAAGTGATTTTCCCATGGTCACACTAGGCAAAACTTCAATCAAGGTCTTTCTGATTTCCAGAACAGTCTGTCTCTTGTAGGGAAAAGATGTCTCCAAAATAAACAATTCACAGTATATATAGACCAGCTATTCAACACTAAAATAATATTTGTGAACAAAATGGGTCGGGAGGTCACTCAGGCCTGTGTGTCATTGACTCTAATTAACTTGGAATTTTCATTATCATAGTGGGCTTCCACCCAAACACCTTCAGTTTAAGCCTTTATTATTTTAATCATATAAGAATCCCAATACATTATTTCATATATATATGTATTTCTAAGGCATTTGCCTTTTAAGTATCTCTGTCCTATTAATATACATCTAAAACTTAGCTTAGTATCTTCTCTTTAAAACTAGCCTCCTCTATTCTTCACTATTTTGTTTAAAAAAATATGTTTCCCAATCACCCAGCTTAGAATTTCAGCATGTCTTACTGATTCTTCCTTTCTAATGATTTTGTGTGTGGTATATGGAAAGAATGATAGATTTGGAATTAAACAACCTGGGTTCCAATCATGCCTCTGACACTGACTTCCTGTGCAACCTTGAACAAGTTCCTTGACCTTTCTGGAATCTCTATTGCCTCATCTGTAAAATGAAGACATTTAAAGGACATTCTATCTCCAAATATATGATCCTATAATCCCCTTTTTATAGTCTTGCTACCACTTTTATGGATTTAGACTTTTATTATGTCATACCTACATCGTTTGTCTACTAATAGATCTTACTGTTTATAGTCTCTGCCCTCACAACCTCATCCAATGCAATTGTCAGATTTGTCTTTCTACAATACTCTTTTTATTATATCTCTTCTCTGCTTAGGACATTCAATTTTTTTTATTATTTATAAGTAAAGTCCAAACTCTCTACCCTTTGAGCAAAGCTTTCCACAATCTACCCCCTCACAGATTTCTAACTTTTCCTCTTAATACTCACCAAAACAGAATCTCTTATTTGGAGAGACTGCTATCATCAATGTTACCTTAAAAGAAAGAAAGAAACAGACAAGTGAAATACTATCTACCTTACTTCCTCCATGCCTTTGCATATTCAGTCATATTTATAATTGCCCTCACCTGTCATCTCTGAATATATAAGCATTAAGGTCACTAAATAATGTGATATTCACTGGAAATTACTGCTGAAATAGATGTTATTTTTGATTTAAGTTCTATGATGGTTCAGGTGATGTAGCAACTAGAAGTGAAAATAGATCATTTGTTATATAAGTGGACCCTTTATAAATGACATTTTGCCAACATCTAAGAAGCATGGTTAACAGTTCCTAAAGCTTATTACAGATTATTATTTAACATCGGGTCCTTACCAACATTCTTAGGACAAATGAACTGGATAAGCCAAAATGTAAATCCTATTATTTAGAGCTTTTTTTATAGGTTTTCAAATTCTCTTTCCAGTTATAATTTCTACTGGGTAAGAATCTGTTATATTTTCTTCATTGACAAGATTCCTTTTTACCTCAGATCTCAGATCTCAGTAGTATAACTACTGGTATCTAAACATGAAACTTCAGTGTCTTACCAGTGGTATGCTTTCATTGGAGATATCTAGTTGGGGAGTATAAAGAAAAACTTGGAGTATAAAGAAAAACCTACTGGTTCACAACCTCCTGCAAAATGAACTATAGGAAGAAAAGGAAAAAAAGTATTTATTAAGTAGCTACTATGTGGTAGGTAGTTTGTTAATCTCATATCATTTGATCTTCACAATAACCCTGGGAGATAGGTACTATTAAAATCCTTGTTTTACAGTAGAAGAAATTGAAACAAATAGACTAGAACAAGGCTGTGATGAGCAAAGATGCCAAATAAAGGAGTTTGTACTTGATCTTGGAAGCAAGAAGGAGCTATTGAAGTTTGATGACCAGGAGGATGACATAGTCATATATGTGCCCTAGAAATATTACTTTGGTGACTGTGGAAATATTGATTCTATTAGAACAAACTTGAGGTGTACAGAACAATTAGGAGGCTATTGAAATAGACCAGACAAAAAGAGATGAGAGTTTAAATTAGAGTGACAGCCATGTGAGTAGAAAGAAGAGGATATATAAGAGAAATGTATTGGACATATGATGTGAATGAATGATGTGAGCAACAAGGCAGTCATTTTTTCTACTCCTCACTCAAAAACTGGTCCTCCCAGTTTTGAAAGAATTATACAACAAAGGCAACAATTAATTATGTAACAAAACAACCTAAAAAGACTATTTTCCTTGCAAACACCTGAAAAATAGAAACAAAGAAAGGTAGATAAATAAAGTACACGGGAAACACCTGTAGTGAAATAAATTACTACAATTCTAGAGAGTATTCAAAAAAAATAAAAATAGATAGCTATGGATTTTTTTTAAAAGAAAAATAACAAAGGGATCATTAAGTTAATTTGTCTCTTAAAGTAATACTTGCATAAATATAAAAGTACAATATTGAAACAATAAAAGTGATGATAGAGGAACAGATCTAAAATATCATGAACTAAACCTCACAATTACCTTCCTCTAGATCAGAGATTCCAAAAGTGGGCCTGGGGCGGGGCGGTGCTGGAATGATCAAGAAGGCAGTAGTAGAATAGGGTACAATTGGGGGGGTGTGGAAACAAGGAAAGAAGAGAAAATAAGAACACTGAAGAACCATTTGTACATGTTTCATCTATTGTGTAACAGAGCTAAAATAGTAGTGATTACATTATTTTTCAAATAAGCACACAAAATGTAAGTTATAACTAATCAGTGGCCAAGTCTGCTAACAGGTCTTAACAAGCAAGTGTTGGCAGGTGAGTGTGTAGCACATTGATAGGAAGTCCAGAATGCATCGTCAGGAATATGTGTGTGTAATGACTGGTTTGCAATACAATACTCTATGGTTACATGATGCAATATTGCAAACAAGTTTGGGAACCTCTGCTCTAGATGAAACTCTGTTCTTTATGGGATTAAACAGCATAATGGGAAGGTGTATAAAATGGAGGAAAGAACTGAGGGAAGGAAATCAAAAGGTACCTTAATCAAGTCAATGGTAAAAAAAAATAATAATAATAAGTAAAAGTTACTCCTGTAACTTCAGGAAGAAGGCCTATAAGAGAATGGATGATGTGGTAAAGTAAGGGTTGTGTTTGTCCATTCTTAAAGAGGGCCATGACATCAGGGAAATGATGATGTGACTTGCAATTGACTTTGATTTGAGTGAGGGAGATGTGCAAGGTCACCAGCCTCACTTTCTCTTCCAGAGTCATCTGGGTCCAGTAGCCAGATATTTATCAGAGTGACTGGAGATGGGCCAGCATGTAATGGGAGACCTTGACCCTTTTAAGCTAACGTTTTTTCAGGTCCTCATTTTGAGTGAAGTAATGCCTATTCAGTGAATAGGCCTCTTTAAGAAGTCAGTCAAGGGATGATCCCTTTAATAAAAAAAAAATCAAACTGGGAGGGGAAGACCATCAGGGTTGCTGACCAAAAGAGAAACAGTTACTAGCTACATTCACTCTGAGCCAGGAGGGCCCAAAAATAACCAGTAAGTGGTGCTTGGATAGGGACCTATTGTCCAATCTATAAGCTCTAGAGTGAATTGGGTTTAAGGCTTATTCTTTGAGAAAGAAATCTAGCCAGTAAACCACAGAGGAGAAAGAGAAGGAGGGGGGGAGAGACAGAGAGAGAGAGAGGAAGAGGGACAGGGACAGGGACAGGGAGAGGGACAGGGACAGAGACAGGGACAAGGACAGGGAAAGGGATGATGAGTCAAGTTGCCCAATAGTAACTGGCCCACTGGGTTCCTATTTATGCAGCTTGGACTACTCACAGGTTGTGTTTGTCCTTCATTCTCAAAGAGGACCATAACATCAGAGAGATGATGATTTGAGGCTGGTGACCTTGCACAGCCCTCCCTCACTCACTCAAATCAAAGTCAAAGTAAGGGATTGAAACAGTGGAAACACAAGGAAAAATCTTGATTCATTGTGGGAAAAGGTCTGTTAGAAGAAAACTCCCATGAGATGAGATTCTATAAAAGAGATGGGGATTTAGTGATGGGCATAATCTGTAAGGATTTGATGTTAAAAGAGGTCACCACCTCTGAAAAAAGACAATACCTCCATAGACACCATCCTAAGCAGAGAAATTGGAGCACCTCTGTGACATTCAACCCCAGAAAGGTTCCATGTTATGGATGTAGATTTCATGACAAATGAGAAAGAAAAAGATCTTGCAAGAATACAATGGGGTGGGGCAGAGTGGCAAAGATGGTGGAATAAAAGCAGTGACTTGTTTGAGCTCTCCCACAAACCCCTCCAAATAACTGTAAAAGTGGCTCTAAACAAATTCTAGAGCAACAGAACCCACAAAAAGACAGAGTGAAACAAATTTCCAATCCAAGACAACCTGAGTGGTTGATTGGAAAAGTCTGTTGCACTGGGCTGGGAGAAGAAAACAGTTCGGCATGGGTCACACAGGCAAAGAATAGGCCTCAGAGAACCTGCAGGAGTCCTCAGGGGATTGAATCAAGGGGAGCTGTGGCAGTTCCCAGACTTCTTAACCTCCAAACACTAAAGAAAATTCAGAAGGTCAGTAGGAAAGATCTGTCTGACCACAGTGAGAGAGAAGCTCTGTCTGGTCCCTGTCCCAGCACAACCCTGGGGTGGTCGCTAATTCCAGAGCTCTCAGTCCAGAGACAGAAGGAGAATTGAGTGTCTGATCAAAGGAAGATGGCAGGGATCTCTTTGATGGTGCTGAGGCAGGATTCTCTTGCTTTGCCCATGCTTGGATCTCAGTCACAATTCTGGATGGTGGTCCTTGGGCAAGGAGGAGATAATTAAAAGGAAAAAAAAAAGAACACATATAAGAAAAACTGCAAAGGTAGAGAAAGGGGTAACAAATGGAAGGGATGGGGTGAAGGGCAAAGATTAAAAGAAAGTCAATGTAACTAGGGTTTCTAATTAGATTAAATGAAAATAATGGGTGACAATATACTGTATTAAAAGAGGAAGAGTAACTATCCCCCCAAAAAATCTTAATTCAGAAAAAAGCAATGTTAAAGATACAAGTGGAGGGCAATATAAACCTATTTGTCATAACTCCAAGTGGAAGGATTGCATGATATTATAAAATAAAAGAAATTGAAATATTGAATTAGAAAACAAAACCCTACACTTTTTTGCCATCAAAAACTCAACTAAAATGTTAAAACATACACAGAATAAAAATAAGGATATACAAAAAAGATTCCTATTCATCAGGTGCATTGAAAAAAAGCAAAAATTGCTATCATGCCATCAGAATAAAAGCAAAATTCCAGAGAAAAAAAGATTTAACAAATGAAATTACATTAAGTTGAAAGGAATTCTTGGTAAATAAACAATATCAGTATTTACATACTCCAAATGCCATTTTTTCACTTCATAAAGAAAAAATTAATTGAATTATAAGAAGACATGCATAAGAACACAATAATAGTAGGACACTTTAATGCATTCTCAGTTTTGAACAAATCTTATAGGAAAAATAAACAAAAAATGAAATTGTAGAATTGAAAAAAAGGAAAACTAGAGCTAAAAGATATTTTTAAAAATAGGATTGATAAATGATAAACTTACTTCAACCTACTGCATAGAAACTTTACCAAAAAATAATGAACAGGTATTAAAGCACAGAGTTATTCCAAATAAATGGAAATAATAATGAAGATCATGTTATTAAACTAACATTTATTTGTCACTTTTAAGTTTTGCAAAGCACTTTCCATAAGCACTTATTTAATATGGAATAATAAGGATTTTTTTTGCACTACAAGACAATTAAAAATACTAATCAGTTCACAGAGTACAACCAAAAGACATGAGTCCAAATTGAGACTTTAAAGTTAAATCTGGGGGGTAGCTAGGTGGTGCAGTGGACAGAGCACTGGCCTTGGAGTCAAGAGGACCTGAGTTCAAATCCAGCCTCAGACACAGAACACACACTAGCTGTGTGACTATGGGCAAGGCACTTAATCCCAATTGCCTCACCAAAAAAATAAATAAAATAAATGGAAATAAAAATAAAATGAAATCTGAAATTCAAGTAGAAATTATGAATTATGTGGGAAAGATGAATTATGGGGGAAAATTATATGAAAAAATAGTGATAATTATGAAAAAGGCCAAAATTTATGGGACGTACATAAAACAATTCTCAGAAGAAAAGTTTTTAATATATCCCTATTCATATCACTAAAACTCATTTTTTTAAAAAAAAATCAGAGAAAGAAGGGATTAATGAATTGAATATGGATTTTCAAAAACTTAAAAATTCGACTGAAAACTTAGTACTACTACTAATAAGCATAAAGGAGGAGATATTAAAAATTAGGGAAGAGAGTGATGGGGAGGTGGAGTCAAGATGGAGGAGTAAAAGCAGGGACTTAATTGAGCTCTTCCCCAAACTGCTCCAAATACATGTAGAAAATGACTCTAAACAAATTCTAGAGAAGTAGAACCCACAAAAAGACAGTGTGAAACAAATTTCCAGACCAAGACACCCTGGATGGTTGATAGGAATCTACCTGAGGAACTGTGCTCCACTGGGTGGGAGAAAAGCACAGTTCAGCATGGGTCCTGCAGGCAAAGACTGGCCCTGAGCAAACCTGGAGTAGGCCTCAGAAGACTGAATCATGGGCAGCTGTGGTGGTTTCCAGACTTCTCAAGCCACAAACACCAAAGACAATTTAGAAGGTCACCTGGGTGAGAGAGGAGTGTGGTCCAGCCCTAGCCCTAGTGCAGCCCCAGGGCAGCAGTAGCAGTGACTGCTTCTGAATCTCTCAGCCCACAGACAGTGGGGGGATTGAGTGGCTGATAAGAGGGGAATTGCAGGGATCTCTCTGCTGGTGCTAAGGCAAGATTATCTTGCTTTGCCCCTACTTGGATCTAGATCACAGTCCTGGGTGGTGGTCCTGGGGTGAGGAGGAGTGTAGGCATGGTGGACCTTGTGGCAGCAGTGGAGATGGAATTTTCCTCACAGTTTCAAGGCAGAAAAGAGTGGTCACCCATAGACCAGAGCACAGGCCAAGAGTGGAGTAAACACCTTTCCTTTCATCATACCACCTTGGAAGAATGGAAAATTTGCAAGTCCCTAGAAGTGTCTCTGAAAAAAACTGCACAAAATACTCAAAGCTTGGGTCAATAAACCCTCCACACTGGAAACAGTGACCTATATTAACAAAGAGTTAAAAAGTCAAATAATTGGCTGGGAAAATGAACAAACACCAGAAAAAAACTCAGACTATAGAATCTTACTTAAGTGACAAAGATCAAAACATACAACCAG
Source organism: Vombatus ursinus (assembly GCF_900497805.2). NCBI lineage: Eukaryota > Metazoa > Chordata > Mammalia > Diprotodontia > Vombatidae > Vombatus > Vombatus ursinus. The sequence goes on along the minus strand of NW_020954570.1, from coordinate 15,212,144 downwards.
AAGAAGACAACAAAGTCAAAGCTCCTACAGCCTGTAAGAAAAATATGAATTGGTTTCAGGCTATGGAAGAGCTCAAGAAGGATTTTGAAAAGTAGGTAAGAGAAGTAGAAGAAAAACTGGGATGATAAATGAGAGTGATACAAGAAAGTCATGAAAAACAAGACAACAGTTTGCTAAAGGAGACCCCAAAATAATAATAATAATAATAATAATAAAAATAACACCTTAAAAATAGACTAACCCAAATAACAGAAGAGGTCCAAAAAGCCAATGAGGAGAAGAATGCCTTAAGAAGCAGATTTGTTCAAATGGAAAAGAAGGTCGAAAAGTTCACTGAAGAAAATAATTCCTTAAAAATTAGAATGGAGCAAATGGAAGGTAAGGACTCTATGAGAATTCAAGAAATTATAAAACAAAACCAAAAGAATGAAAACACAGAAAACAATGTGAAATATCTCATTGGAAAAAAAAAACTAACCTGGAAAATAGATCCAGGAGAAATAATTTAAAAATGATTGGCCTGTCTGAAAGCCATGATCAAAAAAAGAGCTTAGACATCATCTTTCAAGAAACTTCCCTGATATTCTAGAACCAGAGGGCAAAATAGAAATGGAAAGAATCCACTAATCACCTCCTGAAAGAGATCTCCAAAGGAAAACTCCTGGGAATATTATAGCAAAATTCCAGAGTTCCCAGGCCAAGAAGAAAATATTGCAAGCAGCCAGAAAGAAACAATTCAAGTACTGTGGAAACACAATCAGAATAACACAAGATTTAGCAGCTTCTGCATTAAGGGATCAGAGGGCTTGGAATATGATATTCTGGAGGTCAAAGGAGGGAGAATTAACAAGAATCATCTACCTAGCAAAACTGAGTATAATCCTTCAGGGGGAAAATGATATTGAATGAAATAGAAGACTTCCAAGCATTCTTGATGAAAAGAAAAGAGCTGAAAAGAAAATTTGACTTTGATGGGATGATAAAAAACCTAACAAAATGGTGAAAAGGAACTGTAATGGGAAAAGAGGAAAGGAGGAAGCAGAAAAGGGTAAATTATATCACATGAAAAAGCACAAAGACTTATTACAGTAGATGGAATGAAGGGAGGAAGATGAGCACTGTTTGAACTTTATTCTCATCAGTTTTGGCTCAAGGAGGGAATAACATACTAAGTTAGGTATAGAAATTTAACTTGCCATTTAGGCAGTAGAAGGGGAAAGGAGAAACAAAAGAGAAGGGAGATAGAAGGGAAGGAAGAAGTAGTAATGGAAAGAAAAGGGAGGGGGTTGATAGAAGGGAGAGCAGATTGAGGGAGGCAGTGATCAAAAGCAAAACTCTAGTGAGGTGGGATAGGAGAAAAGGAGAAAGAAAAGCAAAAATGGGAGAGGCGGGAATAAGATGGAGAGAAAGACATAGATAATAATCATAACTGTGAATGTAAATGGAATGAACTCTCCCATAAAATGAAATGGGTAGCAGAATGGATTAAAAACCATAATCCTAGAATACATTGTTTACAAGAAACACATTTGAAACAGAGGGATAAAGGTAAAAGGCTGGAGCAGAATATATTATGCTTCAGCTGAAGGAAAAAAAGAATAACACGGGTGGCAATACTACTCTCAGACAAAGCAAAATCCAATATAGATCTAATTGAAAAAGACAAAGAAGGAAACTACATCCTGCTGCTGAAAGAAACCATAGACAATGAAGTAATGTCATTACTAAACATATATGCACCAAGTGGTATAGCATCTAAATTCTTAGAGGAGAAGTTCAGGGAGTTATAGGAAGAAATAGAGAGCAGAACTATACTAGTGGGGGACCTCAACTTCCACCTCTCTAAGCTAGATAAATCTAACCAAAAAATAAACAAGAAAGAAGTCAAGCAGTTGAAAAGAATTTTAGAAAAGTTAGATATGGTAGACTTCTGGAGAAAGTTGAATGGGGATAGAAAGAAATATACTTTTTTCTCAGCTGTAAGTAGCACTTGCACAAAAATTGACCATGTAGCAGGGCATTAAAAACCTTGCAATCCAATGCAGAAAGGCAGAAATATTTATGCATCCTTTTTAGATCATGATGCAATGAAAATTATATGTAATAAAGAGCCACAGAATGATGGACTAAAGATTAATTGAATATTAAATAATCTAATCTTAAAGAATGAATGTGTCAAACAAAAATCATAGAAACAATCATTAACTTCATTCAAGAGAATAACAATAGTGAGACAATGTACCAAAACTTACAAGATGCAGTGAAAGCAGTTATTAGGGGAAGTTTTATATCTCTTAATGCTTACATGAATCAAATAGAGAAAGAGGAAATCAATGAATTGGGCATACAGCTTTAAAAAAAACTGGAAAAAGAACAAATTAAAAATCTTCAATTAAACACCAAATTAGAAACACTGAAAACCAAGAAAACTATTGACCTAATTAAAAAAAAAAACTAAGAACTGGTTTTATGAAAAAAAACATTAAAATAGATAAACCTTTGCTTAATTTAATTATAAAAAAGAAAGAAGAAAACCAAATTACCAATATCAAAAATGAAAAGTGTTATTCTACCACCAAGGAAGAAGAAATTAAAACAATAATTAACTATTTTGCCCAACTGTATGCCAATAAATTTGACAATCCAGCAAACAAATCCAGAACACAATTACAAAATGCCTTTCACACAAAATCTAAATAATTGGAAAAAAAATCAGTTGCTCATGGGTAGGCCGAGCTAATATAATGAAAATGACAATTCTACCTAAATTAATTTACTTATTCAGTGCCATACCAATCAAACTATCAAAAAATCATTCTATAGAGCTAGAAAAAATAATAACAAGATTCATTGGGAAGAAAAAAAGGTTCAAAATATCAAGGGAACTAATGAAAATAAATGCTGTGGAAGGTGGCCTAGCCATAACAGATCATAAATTGTATTATAAACAGTAATCATCAAAACTATTTTGTACTGGCTAACAAATAGAGTGGTCAATCAGTGTAATAGGTTAGATACAAGGACACAGTAGTCAATGTCTATAGTAATCTAGTACTTGATGAACCCAAAGATCCCAGCTTCTGGGATAAGAACTCACTGTTTTACAAAAATTGCTCATTAAACTGGAAAAGAGTATGGCAGAAACTAGGCATAGACCAAAATCTTACACCATATAGCAAAATAAAATTAGAATGGTTTTAGATATTAGATTTAGATTTAGATGTAAAGGCTGACATTATAAGCAAACTAGGAGAGGAAAAAATAATTTATCTGTAAGATTTTTGAAGAATGAAGAATTTATAACCAAACAAGAGATTGAGAACATTATGGAATGCAAAATGGATAATTTTGTTTACGTTGAATTGAAAAGTTTTTGCACAAACAAAGTCAATGCAACCAGAATTTGGAGGAAAGCAAAAAATTGGGAAAGAATTTTTACAACCAATGTCTCTGATAAGGGCCTCATTTCTAAAACATGTAGAGAACTGAGTCAAATTGATAAGAATACAAGTCATTCCCCAATTGATAAATGGTCATAAGATGTGAACAGGCAGTTTTCAGAGGAAAAAATTCAAGCTATCTATAGTCATGTGAAAAAATTCCATAAATCAGTATTGATTTGGAGAAATGCAAATCCAAATGACTCTGAGGTACCACATCACACCTATCAGATTGGCCAACATGACAAAACAGGAAAATGATAAATGTTGGAGAAGATGTGGGAAAATTGGAATATTAATTCATTGTTGGTGGACTTGTGAACTGATCCAACCATTTTGGAGAACAATTTTTAATTATGCCCAAAGGACTATAAAATATGTATACCCTTTGTCCCAGCCATAGCACTTCTTGGGTTATATCCCAAAGAGATCATAAAAGTGGGAAAAATACCCACATTTGCAAAAATATTTATAGCAACTCTTTCTGTGATGTCAAAAAATTGGAAATTGAGGGGATGCCCATCAATTAGGGAATGACTGAACAAGTTGTGGCATATGAATGTGATGGAATACTATTGTGCTGTAAGAAATGATGAGCAAGCAGATTTCAGAAAAACTTGGAAAGATTTGTATGGACTGATGCTGAGAGAGCTACATTGTGTAATGACTAACTTTTATAGACTTAGCTCTTTTCAGTAATGCAAGGATCTAAGATAACTCCAAATGCAGATTGAAGGATGCTATTTGCTCTTTTTTTTCTCTTCTGATTTGTTTTGTTTCTTCTTTCTTATGGTTCCTCCTATTCATTCCAGTTCTTCTTTACAACATTAATAATGTGAAAATATGTTTAATATGAATGTATATGTAGAGCCTTTATCAGATTACACTCCATCTTGGGGAGGGAGATGGGGGGGAGAGGGAGAAAATTTAAAACTCAAAAGTTTATAGAGGTGAATGTTGAAAACTAAAAATAAATTAATAAAAAAGAAAGAAAAAAAAAAAGACCAGAGGTATAGAAATTTTGATGGGCAAATTCTGGAGTCAAGAGAAGTACAGAAAGATAAACATGACCTATCAGTCATAAGGGACTATAAAAGTATAAGCTGATTACATTCTAATATAAGGACATGATACATATGTTTTCTCAGAACCTTATCATCATCAAAGAGTCTAAGGATTTCTAAGGAGGAAACTGAGGGCTTAGAAGACACTTTATTATGTCTTGATGATTTTAAAAGGAAAATGTAAAGGGAGAGGAAGAAGAACACAATATGGTAAGGTATGGATAAGTGTGGTTAAGGAAAATTGTCTCACATGATCAGGATGTACAAGTAGAAGTTTATATAAATAAGGAGGAAGGGTTGAGGGGAGTTGGTGACACTTGAATCTCACTTTCATGCAAACTTATCAAAAGAGAAATTTATAGACATAAACATGTACTTACATATACATACATATTACACATACATATAGAGGTACATATGTGTGTATACAGATATGTATACATGTGCCGGTCACGCCGTGCACTCTCCTCCTATAAGGAGCAGGCTGCCAGGGTCATATTTACCAGTCTTCGGTGCCCGCCTGGATAAATAAAGACACGAGCCGATCAGGAGGTGCAAACACTCGAACTTTATCACAGCAAGGCCAAGAAGGAAAGCAAGAGCAAGAGAGCAGGAGCAAGAGAGAGCGAGCTCCGACTCCTACCGCCTCTATATCCCTTCCTAGCCCCTCCTCCTCAGCCCGCCTACTAGTCATTGATTGTAGGATCAGATACCAGAAGGGGATGTCTGGGGTTAGCTCTGCACCAAGGGAGAGGACGTGACACAGGAGGCTAGGACCAGATACAGGAAGGACACATCTGGGGTTAGCGCTGCACCTAGGGAGAGGACGTGACAAAGGAATCTCATTCTCTGCCATCCCGCTCCCACATGGCACAGCCCCCTGCCTCAGGAGCACATGCTCTGGTTACTTCCGCGTATCCAGTTCCTATCCCAGTTCACCACAACTCCACATGGCACAGCCCCCTGCCTCGGGAGCATGAGCTCTGGTTACTTCCTAATATCTTGTCCCTGCCCCATCTTGCCACAACCCCCACGTGGCACGTAGCCAATATCAGACAATCCCTCACAATTCCCCCTTTTTGTTTAATTGCGGGGGCAGAGACGGGGTCTCAATACTAGGGCCTTGGTTTTGAGTGCCTCAATAGAACCTCTAAGAATCCTAAGGAAACATCCTAACATAGTGGGTAGTAACAATAACAGTATAAATGCAAAAAGAGCTATAAATGCCCAATGGGATATAAGGGAGGGGATGGGGAAAGAGGTATGCTTAATCCAACCGCTAAGGTGATGAACAATATCATCAGTCTCGTGCTGGTGCCAAGTGTCAGATATGTTCAGCGCCAGTCTAATTAATACCCGCAAAGCCTGGAGAGTGTCATTTATGCTTTGTGAAAGGGCGTCACAAGTGGTGTTATGATTTAAGGGTGTTACACAAATGGATCAATATCGGCCATCGCATGGCAACTTCTGTCTCAATTCCAGCCACATAAGTTCATTCCCAATGTCCTGGGTAGCCAATGCTATTTTTTGAATCTGCTCCTCCAGCTGCTGATCAATATCAGCCTGCAAATGGAGGGCGTGGGGGAATGTATTGGCCAGTTCCTCTATTTTTGAGGCAAGCAATTGCTGTCCGCTATATAAGTCCTGTATCTGGAACTCCTCAAAGATGGATGCCGCCAAAGCAAGTGTCCCCAGCCATTCTCTCTTGTGTCGATGATAATTGACAGGGGTGCCCAGGGCACTGGAGCTGACGCAACCTGTGGCAAAGTCCTGATCGCGCAAAAAAGTGAAAACAGTTTACTTAGTTTAGTCATCCTAACTGTCTTTTCTTTCTGCTCTCTCTGAATTTTCTGTTGACTGTGTTTCTTCTCCCATCCTTGTTGTCTCTCCCAGGGCTTCTTCAACTCATTTTGTTCTTCTTTCTGGTGCCCAGCGGCTCCGGCCATCAGGATCTGTAAGACATAAATACCCCAGCCCTCTCCACAACACTACTGATGGGCCTTGCCAGTTTCCCTCATCATCCTTCCAGAGGACTTTCTGGTTAAGGGATGGTGCACGTAGTGCTATTTTTAAGGGGTCAGTTGAATTGCAAGTGGGTGGTGTTATTAGCTGTAGCATGCTGGGGGATAGGCCCGTGTCTCTATCTAGACAGAGAAAATTGTATGTATATAAAGCTTTATCCATGTCTGCTTGGGTAGGCCACCGCCCTCAGCCCCGACCTCCTACTCCCCCTTTTTGTTTACTGAGGGTAGCATTCAAGGTACGATGGGCTCACTCAACAATAGCCTGACCTGTGGGGTTATAGGGGATCCCTGTAACATGCTTAATGCCAAAGGATGTAAAGAAGGCAGTCATTTGTGTAGATAAATAGGCAGGCTCGTTGTCAGTTTTAATGACGTGAGGGATCCCCGCAGAGGCGAAGCAATGGTACAGATGCTTAATAACTGATGGGGTGTTCTCCTTACTGGATACAGTGGTCATCATAAATTTGGAAAAAGTATCAATGCAGACATGGATAGTGACATGGCCAAGGTGAGTAACATCCATTTGCCACAAATCATTGGGAAAAAGACCTCGTGGGTTAATCCCCTTTCTGGGTGGAGGGGGGAGAAAAGGAACACAGCGCACACATCACCTCACAATTTGCTGAGACTGTTCACGAGTTAAACCATACAGGCGTTTCAGGGAACTCTCTGGTAGGTGTAAAAAATCATGGGCTTGTTCAGGAGGGGTGAGGACTGGCAGTAGGGAGCACTGTAAAGCATGATCTGCTACATCATTGCCTTCAAAAATGCCTCCTGAGGTGGACTGATGAGTATAAACATGGAGCAAGCATGGAGGATGGCAAAGAGGTCATTCTTCTGGGTAGAGTCATACGGGGTTTCTAATACTGTTATTTCCTTGGAGGCCTCATGATAAATAGAGGCCTTTCGGTTTTTTGTAGCATCAGTGAAAACATTTGGGCCTTGAATAGGTTCTCCCATAACCTTTTGTTGGGGGGGTACTAAGGTTATTTGCTCTAGCATAGAGAGGAGCAGGCAGGAGGAATGGGGACTCACCTCAGCCCATTGGGAACAATGTGCCCGAGACCAACAGGTTTGCATAATGGCTTCTCCCTGTCCAGGTTCAAAAGGTAAGTAAAGTAAAGGTCGCTGCCCAGACAAGTGGACAGCCCTTTGTACTGCAGCTAAGGCTAGTTCCCCGAACATCTCATAATAATTTGGCAGCACCTTGTGAGCCTTCGTTGCATATACAAATTCTAACAATTTGGGACCTTGGTGTATAACACAAAAAAGGCTCTGTTGATTGACCAAGGAGACCTCTATTGTACCTTTGGGGTCCCATCTGGTGGTCTGGGACTGGGCAGCAAGTGAGAGAATTTGGGACACTGCCCCTTAGCAGCAGGAGTCCATGCCTGAGGGGAGTTCAAATTTAAATTTCCTTTTAAGATATCATACAAAAGCTGCATTACAGCAGGAGGAATGGGTGTGCTGGCCTGGAGCCATTGGATCTGTCCCACTAACTTTTGGAAGTGATTCAAGGTAGTTATCTTATCAAGTCCTAGTTCAGGAATTTGATTGCTAATAGAAACAGCCTCCATAGGAAGGCCAAGGTATGTGAGTGGGTAATTTTGTTGGACTTTGTAAGGGGCCACCACCAAACCATAATGAGCAAGAGCAGAGACGGTTTCTTTTACCAATCTTGCTAGTGTCTCATCAGTGCTAGTGGCTAATAAAATATCGTCCATATAATGAAGTATTGTGACTTTAGGCCATTTGTCCCTGATAGGGTCCAGCACTCTCCCCACATAAGCCTGGCATAAGGTGGGACTGCAGCACATTCCTTGGGGCAGGACCTTCCACTGATATCTTAAATCTGGTCCTGCATTATTGGTAGTGGGTGCGGTAAAGGCAAATCTCTTTCTATCTTCTGGGGATAATGGGATAGAGAAAAAACAATCCTGGATGTCTATGACTGTCACAGGCCATCCAGAAGGCACTAAATTAGGGGAGGGGAGGCCAGGCTGTAGGGTTCCCATGGGCTCTAGGGTGGTGTTAACCGCCCTAAGGTCTATTAACATTCAAAATTTCCCTGATTTCTTTTTTATTACAAACACTGGGCTATTCCAGGGGCTGGATGTGGGCTCAATGTGTCCCGCCTGTAACTGGTGCTGCACTAGATCACGTAAAGCCTGGGCTTTCTCTGCAGGGAGGGGCCATTGGGGTACCTAGACTGGGTTATTAGATCTCCATGTTAGAGGAGTGGGTCTGATACAAGAAAATTTTTGTTGTTGCCCAAAGGCCCCAATTAAAAATCCTGCGGGGGTGGTATATAAACAGATGCCCCACAAGCCTTCAAAATATCCCTTCCCCATAAATTGTATCTCAAACCAGCAACCACCAGGGTCAATTTGGAAATTTCCTTTGCTGTGAAGGGGAAGTCCGAACCACTGGGTAGAAGTTGGAGATATTCCTAATGCAGCCCCAAAGGCGCATTCTGAGGGGGTTGGGCTTCCATCTGGTAAGCTTGTTGAGGGGCCCTCGAGGGGCCCCTTGCCCCATTTCCAACTGGCTTGCAGCACTGCTTAGCATAATGACCGGATTTGTTACAATTGTAACAAATTACCTTGGGGCGGGCTCCACCAGGTTTCTGGCAGCATTGCGCCTTGAAATGACCGGCTTTGCCGCATAGATAGCACAATTTAGTCTCTTTTGTTTTCAGCACTTCTGATAGCCCTTTCGAAATGGCCACCTGTAGGTGGGCCACGAAATCCTGGAAGGGTTTGTCAGGACCTTGTTTAATCAGGGTCATGGAGGGCCTTTGTTTCCCCAATGCCTAAATCCTACTAAAAGCCCACTGAGCACATTGGGAGACAGCTGCATACACTGTACTTACTGCCTCTTTTAACTCCTTAAATTTCTTCCATTCAAAAGGGGCCCAGGTCCTCCTTCCATCGGATAAGTCTGGGGGAGGGGGCCACCCCTCCGCGTGATAAGCGGAGCTTTCCTTGCCTGCTCTGTTGCTCCTGCTCTCCTGCTCCTGCTCTTGCTTTCTTTTCCGTCGCTTATTCTCCCATTCCCTGTTTCCAGTGTCCTCTGCCTCACTCCCTGATTCTTCCTCACCACTGATTTCCGCTTCTTTCACTCTTTTATATACTTCTTTCCCTAGCACCTCCCGATCTGGGACCTTAACAAACATCTGTCCCATCTTCCTTCCTTTACCCTATTGGCTACGGGTCTTGTCTCTCTTCCTGAGACCAGACCAGCTGATCTGCGAGGCCCCTGGCCTATTTCCTCTGCCCCACGTTGGGCGCCACTTCTGCCGGCCATGCCGTGCACTCTCCTCCTATAAGGAGCAGGCTGCCAGAGTCATACTTACCAGTCTTCAGTGCCCACCCAGATAAACACAGAGACGAGCCGATCAGGAGGTGCAAACATTCAAGCTTTATTCAGAGGCCATCACAGCAAGGCCAAGCAGGAAGGCCAGAGCAAGAGAGCAGGAGTAAGAGAGAGCAAGCTCCGACCCCTACTGCCTCTATATCCCTTCCTAGCCCCTCCTCCTCAGTCTGCCTACTAGTCATTGATTGTAGGATCAGATACCAGAAGAGGATGTCTGGGGTTAGCGCTGCACCAAGGGAGAGGACGTGACACAGGAGGCTCGTTCTCTGCCATTCCACTCCCACGTGGCACAGCCCCCTGCCTCAGGAGAGTGAGCTCTGGTTACTTCCTAATATCTTGTCCCTGCCCCATCTTGCCACAACCCCCACGTGGCACGTAGCCAACATCAGACAATCCCTCACATATACATGTGTATCTGTGTGCATATCTTTATACAAATATTCACATAATTGCATATAGAAATACAGAAATTGGAGAGAGAGAGGAGATAATAGGGGGAGGCATAGGAGGCAGGGTGGATTAAAGGAGGAATACATATATACATACACACTTGTGTGTGTCCATATATGTACATTATGTATGTAGGTGTGTAAGTATATATACATACACTTTTATCCAGGAGTACTACTTCTAGGCCTATTCCTCCAAGAGAAAAGAATGAGGAAAATGTCATACATGCACCAAATACTTAAAGCATTTTTTTTTAGTAGTGGTAGCAAAAGTCTGGAAAATAGGGGAGAGTCTATCATTTGGGGAATTGTTGAACAAAATTAGGCATGTGAATGTAACAGAATACTATTCTGCCATATGAAATAATAATAAAAAAAAAGAAATCATTTCTGGGAAGACTAGGAAAGCTTGTATAAACTAATGTAGAGTGAAGTGAACAAAATCCGTGGAAGAGTAGATACAATAACAACACTCTTAAAACAAATGACTTTGAAACCCATAAAAATTTTGATAAACAGAATGGTCTACCAAAATGGCAGAAGAAAGAAGATGAAGCATGCTGCCCCCTACCTGAAAGAGGACTCAGAGATAAAAGAAGACATCATTTTTTTGGGAAACACAATGCAGGAATATATTTTCTTTACCTATGCACACTAGTTACAAGATTCTTTAATGATATGGAAGAGAGAAAACTCAATATTATTTAAACAGAAAAATTTAATTAAAAATTAAGCATATGTAGCATACTTGTAACAAATGCACTGTTTATCAAAAGTATACTTAATATCCAATGTGATATGTGGTTTCATGATAAAAAAAATAAAAGAATCTGTGTCAAAAGGCTGTAAGCTCAATGCCAAACCATGTAAAAGGCATTTGAAGTAAATGGAGGACATATTGCATGTTAAGCTTTTTTTAAGATGGAAAACATTGTAATGTTTATTGTATAAATCCATAAATTTAATTATTTTACTTTGACCCAGTTAATTCATGCCCTGTGTAGGTATGTGAATATGTGCTGGTTGATTAACTTAAAAAATACAGTCCATGAATGCTATTGTAAGAAGATTTATATGAATTGATACAAAATGAATTGAGCACAACCAGGAGATCAATTTATACAGTAACAACAATACTGTAAGGACAACCAACTCTGAAATACTTATTAACTCTTATCAACATAACATAACAGAATCAGCTATAGTTCCAGAGGACTCAGGATATTGGTAAGAGGTTATGTTTTTCTTGCTTTCTCAATGTACAGGGGAAAGGGAGAATTCAGAACTGAAAACCAAACAAAGTAGGGGAGAAAAGACACTGTCCCTCAAGCCTGATTGGATAATGTGCTACAAGAGAAATCTTCACTGTGCTACTCTGTACTAATTTAGGACAAGTTTTGGTTTTAAAAAATCCATAAACAATCATTAATTTTTGTTTCTAGGATTTTCATATACACTAAGACCCTTTTAATCATGAAAATGTTAAAGCAAATCTGGTACCCAATGTCATCTTCAAAGGCTCTTTTATATCTGTAGGGAAATTCCTGCTTTTTTTTCCTTAAAAATTGAAATTCATGATAGATACCCTGTATCTCTGAAAGAAAATGTAATATGATACAGGAAAATACTGTTTAAAAAGAGGAGACTTTATTCTTTTCTTGGAGAAGTAAAGGTCTTCATTTAGGAACTGTTGAATATATAGCCAATCAACAAATCTTTAATAACTCCTTAAATCAACAGATAAAAATTAAAAACTCTTCAACTTTATTATATAAGCAGAATGGATTTAAGAACCAAATCCAGAAAGACATAAAATGGACATAATATTTCCATTTTTACCCTCTAAACTTGACTGTCAACATTTTGTCAGTGTATTCTTGGATTAAAAACCCAGCATTGTGTGTATCACCTCAACTTCTTTATAATGGAATACATATTTTCCAAGTCTTTCCCCTGGCATACTACCCAGGAAAAATAATTTATCTGAACTTCTATAAAATACCTTCAGGTTGAAACCTTTCTTGACTTCACTTCAAATTACTAGAACTATTTGACATTTTCCCCCTGGAAAATTCTGAACCGCACTGAGGGGTGCAATTCAATCTATTACATCAGTGCATTTTAGAACAAGATTTAACAGTAACCCAGTCAAAGTTCCATCCAAAAAGTGTAATTGTGGATGCAAATAGCTGTGAAAGAGTCTTTGCAGCTCTTGAAGAGCATTTTGCAAAAGCATTGTATAGTAAGTCCAAAAACGTGCTTGTGAAACCTTCTGTTAAATTTTTTTTTGCATACATATCATTATCTTTAAACACATGGCCTGCTCCTTTTGGCCAAATGTTCTTAAATGGAGATCTTGGACTAATTTACATCTCTCAATTCTGATTTTCATCTCTATATTCCAATACAAAAAACTTCACGAGGTGCTAAACTCTATCAATTTTTATGCAGAATTTCAGTACCTTTCTTCCTTCAGCAAATATGATAAAATGGCCCAAATGATGAAAATGGCCTGTATTTAATACCCTTAACAACAAACAGATGTATTTTTCCTTAATGTACATGGTCTTATTCTGGTTAGTATTTACAGGAGGATAAAGAGACCAATAAAAGAGAATGATGGAAAAGTAATTACATTCTCCATTATCATGCCACATTTGTACTTCCTTTTATTGAAGTAGAAAGAAATATTCTTTATCTTTTGAGCCATCTTTGTTAAGATGATGGGGAAAGGGGGAAGTAACTCATTGAGTTCATCTTTATCCAAGAAATTCCACATATCCTCCAATGATGTAGGAAAGATAGTCTGCCGTGTCTTAAGGGTGTCCTAACATTTGAAATTTAATACTTAGTTGAAATTTAATAATTGAAAATAAATTGATATTTAGTAATTAGTTAAGGTAACTTTTTAAATTTTTAATTTTAAATTTTTTAAATTTTCTAATTTCAAGCCCAGTGTCTTCTGTTTCAGAATGGAACATGAACTGCTGTAGGCCAAATATTGAAGGCTGCATATGGAAATGTAAAATGATCTTCAATGAATATGAAGGAAGTTTAATTTACATTTTTAGAGTGTCATCTAAAAAGAGGCTCTGTAATATTAAAACACTTAGCTACATGGTGTCTAGGTTCAGCTGTTGCCTAGATAATTAGATGCATCGCTTTAAGAATGAGTCCTGTAGCCTGTATTATCCATTGCACAGGACATTGAAGGATTCACTCTGAACAGCAGCATCTCATTATCCAGAAACATGAATGTACACAGCAGTGATTTAAATCCAAAGTTAGCTGGAATGAAGAAAAGTGACAATTTAGTCACAAAAATTTAACTGGATGGTTTTATCCCCTGAGCAGAAATAATACAGTTGGAGTAATTCAAGCATTTAATAGTTTCTATAACTTGAGTAAATACACATCTAATGAAAATGCATGTAAATATAGAGTTTAATTTTAAATTGCATTGCTTGATTGACTTTGAGCTGTTCATGTGATCATATATGAAGGAGTTTTCACTTTTTTTTTTTGAGAATTTGTAACCTTTGAAACTTTTTAAAGAAAAAATAGCACATTGCCCAAAATGACGGAGTTAATTAATATCCTTTAAATTATCATTGTCTTACTCACATTTAGAATATAACTGTGAAAATTATCTCTATCTACTTCTATCAAGGAACATACAGCTTTGGCACAGAGGCAGTAGTTAATATAATGTCTGATTAACAGTACTGAAAAGCCAGCTATCTTGTTTTCTTCTTTGGTTTTCAAGTTTTATACCCCTGAGATTTCTTGCCAATTGCAAAGTACAAATAGATTTAGTGGATCATATTCCAGAATAATGGTATTCAAAGCTGTGATACATATGATCTTTGGTGGAGATAATGAACCTTTCATAAACAATTCATTGGAGGGTGTCAAATTCTAGTAGCAAAATTATCTCTTGTTTCATTTTTTAATTTAGAACATTACTGGTCAAGACTTATCTAAAACTTTGTGTCACCTAGAAGTTGGAATTGCCAAGTTTTTACCTGATAATAAAAATGATATCCTCCTCTGAAACCTAGAGCTACAAAGTCAACAGAGCTCCAAAGAAGTTATAGCATCTCTAATGGGTTGTAATTCAAACAAAACTGATTTGCAAAACTATTGGACTACTTCCATGAGACCATTAGGTGAGAAACTTTAGTCAACATCTTTAACACCCATCTACAAAGTGGCACCAAAAAAAAATGAAAGGAAAGAAGGAAAAAAATCATTTTATGAAGCAGGGAAGGAAAAGGAAAATGTTGAAGGCAGAGAAAGGCCAATGCATACACATATACATCAGCACCCACACTGTGGAAAAGGAACATGGGTTTACAATTAAAAATAATAAATGAGAAAACCCAGGAAAATCAAATGCTTTCTTTGATTAGTTTACTTGCCTCTTTCATTAATACTGATATGTACAGAAGGAACTCTCTAAGGCAGTTTTAGACAGCTCAGGTGGAAATGAAGTCATTAGTTTTCGAGGTCTCAATTCATAGCTATAATCCTGTTCTACAACACTACTGATTATATAACCTGTGGAGTCAATGACATTGATATATTGATCCTTCAACTGTATAAATAGGACTCCCTATGCCACATACAATTTGCTCTAGCCAATCTAGGCATTTGCTATGATATAGAGAAAATAAACAAAACTCATGTTATATGGCTTCGGTGGTCATGTGTGGCCCATGAATTGATTTGTAATATTCAAGATTATCACACAAATTTAATTCACATGAAGAGTACTATGTGAAAGGTACCTTAAAATAATTGGTGTATAAAATGCACAGAAAATATGAAGTGTTATATAAATTAAATTTTAAAAGTAATCATCCTTTTTTTGTGTGTCTCCAAAAAATAAAGTCCATCAAACAACACCATGCTTCTAGTGCATTAAAATAACACTAACATTCTTTGGTTCATTACATATTGTAAATCATTGGGATAAATTGCTTCAGAAAAATTATAGTAAACTAAAATAATTCATTTGCTTTTAGTTCTGTTTTGCAGATACATACAAAAACAAAAATAATGAAATGCTGTTCCAAAAGCAAGGTGATTAATTGCTGTAGTTCTGCTCTGAGGTTACACTGAGATCACATTTTTTTTTCTAAATGCAAGATGGATTCTAATTTTAGTTGCCCAATTTCGAAACTACATCAAAATGGCAAGTTTTATAAGTACTAAATGGCTTGTAACTTCAGTCTTTTCTCTAATCATTTTATGCATTTAGGGGAAGGTAATGTTCATGAAAACAAATGACTAATAGCATTAGTCAGAGTCCAAATGAATGTTTTTTTCCTTGCCTTGCCTTGCCTCTCTCCCTCCCTTTTGTCCTTCTTTCCTAATCTTCATTTTGTTCATTTGTTTATTCTTTCCTTCCCTCCTTTCTTCCTTCCTTCTTTCCTTCCTCCCCTCCTTCCTTCCTTCCATTATTTCTTTCCTCCATTCTTTCTTCTTTTCTTTCTCCCTCTTACTTCCTTCTTTCTTCCCTTCTCTCTCTTTTATTTCTTTCTTTTATTGCCCTTTCATTGTTGTTCTTTCTTTCCTTCTTTCTTAGAATTGGGGACACCTTTGCAAATATGCTTGTGTCTTAATAATATCTTTGTTTTATTCTTAGGTTTTATCTAAGACATTTATATCAGCTTAGACTGACAACTATGTTGATGATAGTTTAGGGCATCTAGGTGATGCAGTGGTGATGCAGTGCTGGACTTAGAGTCAGAAGGCCTGAATTCAAATTCAGTCTCTGACACTAGCTAGTTGTGTGACCTTGGACAAATTACAACCTCTGCTTTTATCAATATTTTCAACTGTTAAGTAGGGATAAAAATAGCACCTAACTCATACAGTTGTTGAAAGGATCAAATAAGATAACATTTGCAATGCACTTATAATAGTTCCTGGCACATAGTAGGCACTATATAAATGCTAGTTATAATAATAATAATGAAAGACATAAGAACTGGATTCTGTTAATATCATTGCTACTCTATATGACTGATAGAATACAAAAGTCTAATTATATCATTCATAGTTGCAGTGGAAGCTTTCTCATCTATTTCCTAAGACTGGATCACCCTCTAAGAGGTTTGGGATATTTTCATATCCTGTGCTATTTACACTGTTGGAGTAACTTCTGGGCTTAAGACATTAAAGCTGAAAGGAAGTAAAATTTAAAATTGTGAAGCAATAATTAGTAAAACTTGTGATTAATAAAATAGAAGGTACCTATATATGGCAGGTATTCTATTTTTTAAAAAAAAATCTTACTTGAAATGACATTTCTTTTAATATTAAAATGGGTTTCATTGAATCAAATGTATTTCTGTATAGCTATAGCTAGATTTGTTATATCTATCTATCTATCTATCTAATGATTTAATAGTAATATTTTTAATATAAAAAACCCAGAACTTGGCTATGCCCTTTATAGTATCTCTGAGATATCAGTTGATCTGAAGGAATAGTGTAGTCTTCATTCTAATGAGCTTGCATAACAGATAGTATCACCACCACCACCACTTACTGGCAGAAACCATATTTTTGAGCTTAAAATCTCAAGAAAAAAGCATTCATGATTATGGACAACACCTTGCCAATTCAACTCCATTTGATGATAAAACTGTCACATTAACATTTAGTTTCTCTTTTTGTCAGCTCTAGGTCTCTTAAATTACACAATCCCTAGTCTTTTTAGCACCTAAATAAGACACAGCTTATCAATTTCCTCTTTAATACATGTGACTATACCTAAACATAATATTCTATGTGTAGTCTAGCCTGCACAGTACAAAAGGGTTATCATCTCACCTTACCAAACAATCACAGTGTTGATTCATACTAAAAAATAAAATCAATTAAAATATTTTTTCATAAGACCTGGCCTCTAGCCATATTTCCTACAAACTGTACTTTTACAGTGGATTAAAAAATTCCAAGGCAGTTTCCCTCTTCCCCCTCCACATCATTTTGGTCTGTTCAGATTATTTGATTTCCTGATTCTGGAATGTAATAAAGTAGCAATCCTTTTTCACAATATTTAATATAAAAGCAGACACATTCTAGAAAAAAAATGCTCAGTTGTACTTCCATGGAAAGTTGACTTTTATCACCAAAATTCCATTTTTAAGGTGGCAAAAATTATGAATTAAGGCAAATTTGTTTTGATGCCTTTATCCTCTTCCTCTTTCTTCTCCTTTCCCCCTCATTTTATTCCCTTCAGTACTCTTTTTGAATTGTATAGTCTATTCAATCTTAAAGAAAAGTAGGCTAATAAAGTTATGCATGGGACCATGTTCAGAACTGAATGAATTAATGTTCCCTGAGGTTTAAAAAGACTATTAAGGGGAGTAATGACTAATAGAGAAAAAAATTATTAATACTTAAATTCTTTGAAGGGGAGAGAAAGTTTGGGTCAGGGAACTCCTTAGTGTGTGCAAGTGCAGCTTATATGTGATCAGATTTAATCTAATGTAAATTTTAAATTCATTTAGTCACAATCTAAACTCTACAATATGTTCTGTGAGTTAATTATCACACTGACAAGACCTCATGCTTATTAAAATTATGATCATAACTAAATCTAATTCTCTCTGTGTCTTCTGTCTTTCTGTCTCTGTCAGTGTGTCTCACTCTCATATGTGAACAATGCCAAGCTTATCTTTTCACTGATCCCTTTCTCTGAAATTAACAATTTTGTACTTCTCAAGTATCTGTAACTTTGGAGAGTATTACATTAACTTGTGTCTCTTATTCTTTCATGGACTGTTACTACTCTATATAGTCATCTTCTTCTTAAAACTTTCTTTTTTCTAGGTTTTTGGCTTACTGGCCTCTCCTGATTCTTTTGCATTATCTGACCACTTTTTCTTAGTCTTCTTTGGTAGATCTTTATTCAGCTTATACTTATACACTATGGGTGTCCCAAAGGCCTCTATCCTAGAACTTTTTCTCTTTCTCCTCTGTACTGTTTCACATGGTGATTGATCAGTCCTCATGGATCCATTTATCATCCCTACACAGACAATTCCCAAATCTACTTACCCAGCTTAATCTCTCTGCTTATTTCCAATCTTGCATTTCTGCAAGATGTCTGTGAGACATATTGAACTAACTTGATGTCCTATAGACATCATAATCTCAAAATATTCAAAACTGAACTCATTATCTTTTCCCACAAATGTAATTCAATCAGTCAATAAATTTTTATTGAACACTTAATATGTCCCAGGCATGGTACTGAGAACTGGAGATACCAAAAGAAACAGAAGATAGTCCTTACTCTCAGTAAGCTTGCAATTTAGAGCCATTTTTTTACAGGTATTTGGAGGGGGTTGGAGGAGAGTTCAAGCAAGTCACTGCTTTCCCTCCGCCATCTTGGCTCAAGCTTGCAATTTAATAAGGGAGATAACAAGCAAACACATATGTACAATCAAGATATATACAGAATAAATAGAAATTAATTAAAAGAGGGAAAGTACTAGAATTAAGAGAGGCTGGAAAAAGTTTCTTGTAGAAAATGACATTTTAATTGGGATCTAACAAAAGTCAGGGAAGGCAGTAGACAAAGGTGAGGAATGAGAATATGCCAGGCATTCCAGAGAAAGTGCCCAGGTCTGAGTGATGGAGTGGCTTTTTCAGGGAACACCAAGTGTCATTACATTGTGGAATTCATGAAGGGGTGTAAGGAATAAGAATACTGGAAAGATAGGAGGGGGCTAGATCATGAAATATTTGAACACCAGCAGAATATTTTTATTTTGATTCTGGAGAAATTAGTAAGTCACTAAAGTTTGTAAATCACTTCAGTGGCCAAATGGAAGGTGAATTGAAGTGGAGAGAGACTTGAAGCAGATAGATTCACCAACCAGCTATTGCAAAAGTCTAGGCATGAGGTGATGATGACCTGCTCCGGAGTGGTGGTAGTGTCAGAAGTACGAAAGGGCATACTCAAGAGATGTTGCAATGGTGATATTGATAAGTATATGTAACAGATTGTATATGATGAGTAAATGATAGAAATTGAGGATGACACATAGCTTGTGAGTCTGAGGGTCTGAGAGGATGGTGTTGCCCTTGGACATATATGAAGGAGGTGGAGGTGTGGAGGGTTTAGGAAGAAAGATAATGAATTTCATTTTGGACATGTTGAATTTAAGATGTCCACCAGACATTCAGTTTATATGCCTGAAAGGCAGTTGAAGTTGTGAGACTAGAGGTCTGCAGAGAGGCTTGGGTAGGATAGTTAGATTTAAAAATCATCAGCACAGAGATGGCAAGTAAATCCATGGGAGCTGATGAGATCATCAAGTGAAATATTTTAGAGGTAGAAAAGAAAACCCAAGACAAAATCCTATGGGACACCTGTGATGAGCTGGTATGACATAGATGATGATCCAGCAAAAGAGACAGAAGTGGTCAGAATAGGTAAAAGGAGAAGCAGAAGAGAATATATCCCAAAAACCCAAAGAGAAGAGAGTATCAAGGAAAGGGTGATCAACAACATCAAAGGCTACAGAAATTTCAAGGAGAATGAGAATTCAGAAAAGGCTACTGAATTCAGCAATTAAGAGATAAATAGTAATTGGATAGAGCAATTTCAGTGGAACAGTGAAGTATGGAAGCCAGATTGCAAGAGATTAAGAAAAGAGTAAGAAGAGAGTACGTGAAGGCATCTATTATAGACAATCTTTTCAAACTTTTGGGCACAGAAAGAAGAAAGGAAAAAGGATGGTAGCTATTCATAGATAGGAAGGATCAAGTGTGAGGGTTTTATTTTTGTTTGGTTGTTTTTTTTTTTCCAGGATAGGGGAGATATGGATGTTTGCATACAGTAGGGAATGACCTAATAGAAAAAGAGATATTGAAGATAAGTTATAAAGGGAGATAAAAATATGTGATCTGATTGAGGAGATGAATTGGAATGGGTTTACTTGTGCAGGGAGAAGGGTGTGCTAGGGTAAGGAGCAGGGTCACCTTTCTGTGTGAGAGAGGAGTGAAGGACAAGAGAGTAATAGACAATGTCTGAGTGATATGAGAAGAGTCAAAGGAGACAAGAGGGAGCTCATGGTGAATGGTTTCAATTTTTATTTCTAGAAAATGTGAGATAAGTTTCTTAGCTGAGAGGGTGGGGAACTGAGATTTGAGAAGGAATTGAGAAAGGATCAACAGTTTTGGAAGAACCATTTTGGAGAGTGGGAAAGTAAATTTTTAAGGGAGATGTAGAAGGATTGACTAATAGCAGAGAGGGCCCAGTTGAGGTTGTGTAATATTAATTGATAATGGATTAGTCAGAATAATTGCATAAGGGAAATATAAAGAATTATGAATGTCAGTAAAAATGTCAGAAGAGAAGTTTGGGTTAAATAAATAGGTTTTCCAGTCATATGAATAAATATGAAAATTGAATTTGTCTCAAAGTGGGAAGGGCCCTTTGTATCATAGCCTCTAATGAAGATATATATTTTACTTCAACATCTAATAGTTCACAATTCTTCTTTTGAAAATTGTTTATACTTTTGATGACTGTGCATGGAGTAATGGCTCTTGGCCTCGTATATTTGCTTTAGTCAACTAAATCAAATATTTATCAGAGATTTTTGACACAAAGCGTTTTCCTAAGAAAATTTCTATTTTTATCATAACTGAATAGATTTTATTCATGCAAAAATTTAACCTAATTTAAATTATATATTTTGTATTTTTGACCATTTCTATCCCTTTTTTGGTTAAAAAAATTCCCTGCTAATCATAAATTTTAAAGGTATATGATCTCATTCTTTTTCTCCACTCCTACATCTTATCTTAACTAATATTATTTTAATAAGCCTTTTCTACTTATTTGCTTTGTCCTCATTATTCTCTTTCTCACTTTAATTAAAAGGTACAAATAAACACTTTTTGGACCTCTTTGGCCATTTGAGTTAGTCTAATTTTTAAGGTATTTTTTCAGTATTTTTTGGGTCTCATTTAGCAAGCTGTTGATTCATTTTTTTGTGACTTTTTGCATTACTCATTTCTTATTGTTTCAAGTACTTTTTTACTTAATTTACTAGGATTCTCTAAGTATATGATCTATCATCTGCAAAAAGTGATAGCTTTTTTATTCTTTGCTTATTCTAATACCTTCAATTTCTTTTTCTTCTCTTATTGCTAAAGCTAACATTTCCAGTACCATATTGAACAACAGTGGTGATAATGGACATCTATGTTTCACACTTGATCTTAGTGGAAATGCTTCCAGCTTAATCCCATTACATATGATGCTTGCTGAAGGTTTTAGGTAGATGCTACTTATTATTTTAAGGAAGACTCCATTTATTCCTATGCTCTCTATTGTTTTTAATAGGAATGGGTGTTGTATTTTGTCAAAAGCTTTTTCTGCATCTATTGAGATGATCATGTGGGTTTCTATTAGTTTTGTTGTTGATATGATCAATTATGCTGATAGTTTTCCTTGAACCAGCCCTGCATTCCTCCTATAAATCCTACCTGGTCAGAGTGCATTATTCTTTTTTTTTCATTTTTTTTATCAATTTATTTTGAATTATCAACAATCACTTCCATAAGCTTTTGAGTTTTAAATTTTTCTCTTCCTCCCTTCCCACCTCCCTCCCCAAGACAGCATGCAATCTGATATAGGCTATATATATACATTTGTATTAAACATATTTTCACATTAGTCATGTTCTAAGTAAGAATTAGAACCAATAGGAAGAACCACCAGAAAGAGGAAACAAAACAGCAAATACTATGCTTCGATCTGCATTCAAACTCCATAGTTCTTTCTTCTCTGTGAATAGCATTTTCCATCACAAGGCCTTCAGAGATGTCTTAGATCCTTGTAGTGCTGAGAAAGGTTAAGTTTATCAATATTAGTCATTGCACAACATGGCTGTCATTGTATACAACATTCTCCTGATTCTGCTCAATATAATGTATTATTCTTGTAATAAGTTGCTGTAACCTATCTGATAACATTTTGTTTAAAATTTTTGCATCTGTATTCATTAGGGAAATTGGTCTAAATTTTCTTTCTCTGTTTTGACTCTTCTCAGTTTAGGTGTCAGCACCATGTTTGTATCATAAATAGAATTTGGTAAGACTCCTTCTTTGCCTATTTTCCCAAATAGTCTATATAGTATTGTAATTAATTGTTCTTTAAATGCTTGATAGAATTCACTTGTAAATCCATCTGGCCCTGAAAATTTTTTTCCAGGGAGTTCATTGATGGCTTGTTCAATTTCTTTTTCTGAGATGAGGATATTTAAGTATTTTACTCCCTTTTCTGTTAATCTGGGCAATTTATATTTTTGTAAATATTCATTCATTTCACTGAGGTTTTCAAATTTATTGGCATACAGTTGGGCAAAATAATTCTTAACTGTTGTTTTAATTTCCTCTTCCTTGGTGTTGGATTCACCCTTTTCATTTTTGATACTGGTAATTTGGTCTTTTTTTTAAAATTAAATTAACCAAATGTTTATCCATTTTATTGTTTTATTTTCATAAAACCAGCTCTTAGTTTTATTAGTTCAATAGTTTTCTTAATTTCAATTTCATTAATCTCTCCTTTGATTTTCAGAATTTCTAATTTGCTATTTAATTGAGGATTTTTAATTTGTTCTTTTTCTAGGTTTTTTTTTAGTTGCATGCCTAATTCATTGATCTCCTTTTTCTCTATTTTATTCATGTGAGCATTGAAGATATAAAATTTCCCCTAAGAACTACTTTTTCTGCATCCCATAAGTTTTGGTATGTTGTCTCATTATTGTCATTCTCTTGAATGAAGCTATTGATTGTTTCTGTGATTTGTTGTTTGACCCATTAATTCTTTAGGATTAAATTATTTAGTTTCCAATTAGTCTATCTTTCCATGGCCCTTTATTACATATAATTTTTTTTACATTATGATCTGAAAAGGATGTATTTAATATTTCTGGCATTATGCATTAGATTGTGAGGTTTTTATGGCCTAGTACATGGTCAATTTTCATGTATGTGTCATATACCACCAATAAAAAAGTATATTCCCTTCTATCCCCATTCAATTTTCTCCAGAGGTCTACCATATCTAACTTTTCTAAAATTCTTTTCACCTTCTTAACTTTTTTCTTCTTTATTTTGTGGTTAGATTTATCTAGTTCAGAGAGAGGGAGGTTGACATAACCCACTAGTATAGTTTTGCTGTCTATTTCTTCCTGTAACTCCCTGAACTTCTCTTCTAAGAATTTGGAGGCTATGCCACTTGCTGAATATATGTTTAGTAATGATATTACTTCATTGTCTGTGGTTCCTTTAGCAGGATGTAGTTTACTTCCTTATCACTTTTAACAAGATCTGTATTTGCTTTTGCTTTGTCTGAGCTCAAGATTGCTACCCATGCTTCTTTTATTTAACTTCAGCTGAAGCATAATACATTCTACTCCAGCCTTTTACCTTTACCCTGTGTGTGTTGCTCTGTTTCAAATGTGTTTCCTGTAAACAACACATTGTAAGATTATGGTTTTTAATGCATTCTGCTATCCAATTCTGTTTTATGGGAGAGTTCATTCCATTCACATTCATGGCTATGATCACTATCTGTGTCTTTCTCTCCATCCTATTTTCCCCGTTTATGCTTTTCTTTCTCCTTTTTCCCCTTCCCTCCTCATTAGTGTTTTGCTTTTGACCACCACATCTCTCAGTCCTTACTCCCTCAGTCCTGCCTCCCTTCTATTAGTCCCCTTCCTTTTCTTCCCCTTTACCCTTACTACTTCTTCCCTCCCTTCTATCCTTCTTCCCTTTTCTTTTCCTTCTTTTCTCCTACTGCCTATAGGGCAAGTTAGATTTCTGTAACTACCTCATTATTCCTTCCTTGAGCCAAATCTGATGAGAGTAAGGTTCAAACAATGATCAAATCCCTCTGCCTTCCCCTCTATTGTAGTAGGTTTTTGTGCCTTTTCCTGTAACATAATTTACCCTTGTCTGCCTCCTTATTTTCTTTTCTCCCAATACAATCCCTTAATTAGATCAGATTAATCCACTTACTTAGATCCATTTAAACCACTTAATTAGATTTTTGTAATCATTACATCAAATTCAACTTATACCCACCCCCTCTATGTATATCCCTTTAAAATGGTGTAATAACAATGCAATTCTCAAGAGTTACAAGTGTTATCTTCCATTGTTGGGATGTAAACAGTTTGCCCTTATTAATGATGTGTTGTAGTGTTTTTTTCCGTCCTGTTTACCTTTCTATGTCTCTCTAGAGTCTTATATTTGAAGATCAAATTTTCTGTAGAGCTCTGGTCTTTTTATCAGGAAGGTTTGGAAGAACCTTATTTTATTGAATGTCTATCTCCTCCCTTGAAAGATTATGATAATTTTCACTGGGTAGTTGATGCTTGGTTGTATTCCAAGTTCCTTTGCCTTATGGAATGTCATATTCCAAGTCCTACAATCTTTTAATGTAGAAGCTGTGAGGTCAACCCCAAAAAATACTGAAGAAAATAACACCTTAAAAAATAGCCTAACCCAAATGGCAAAAGAGGTCCGAAAAGACAATGAAGAGAAGAATGCCCTGATCAAATGGAAAAGGAAGTCAAAAAGCTTACTGAAGAAAATACTTCTTTAAAAATTAGAATGGAGAAATTAGAAGTTAGTGACAATTTGAGAAATCAAGGCACTGTAACACTAATCCAAAGGAATGAAAAAATAGAAGAAAATGTGAAACATCTCATTGGAAAAACAACCGACCTGGAAAATAGATCCAGGAGAGAGAATTTAAAAATTATTGGACTATCTGAAAGCCATGATCAAAAAAAGAGCCTAGACATCATCTTTCAAGAAATTATTAAGGAGAACTGCCCTGATATTTTAGAACCACAGGGCAAAATAGAAATTGAAAGAATCCACTGATCACCTCCTGAAAGAGATTCCCAAAGGAAAACTCCTAGGAAGATTGTAGCCAAATTCCAGAAATCCCAGGTCAAGGAGAAAATATTGCAAGCAACCAGAAAGAAACAATTTGAGTACTGTGGAAACACAATCAGGATAACACAAAATTTAACAGCTTCTACATTAAGGGTCTGGAGTGCATGGAGTATGATATTTCAGAGGTCAAAGGAGATAGGACTACAACCAAGAATCACCTACCCAGCAAAACTGAGCATAATCCTTCAGGGTAAAAATTGATCATTCAATGAAATGGGGGACTTTCACACATTCCTGTGGAAAAGACCAGAGCTAAATAGAAAATTTGACCTTCAAATATAAGACTCAAGTGAAACATGGAAGAGGTAAACAGGAAAGAGAAATCATAAGAGACTTGAACTGTTTACATTCTTGCAGGGAAAGATGATATTTGTAACTCATGAGTCCTTTGTCAGTATTAGGGTAGTGGGAGGGAAAAAATTATATATATGTATACATAGATAGATAGATAGATAGATAGATAGATAGATAGATAGATAGATA
>NW_020954570.1:15171960-15186290 GCF_900497805.2 Vombatus ursinus | reverse complement strand
ATAGATAGATAGATAGATAGATAGATAGATAGATAGATAGATAGATAGATAGAGGGCACAAGGTGAGTTGAAGATGAAGGGGTGATATCTGGAAAATAAAATTAAGGGGTGAGAGAGGATTATAATAGGAAAAGGAGAAAGGGAGAAGTAGAATGGGGTAAAATATCTCACATGAAACAGACAAGAAAGGGCTTTTACAGTGTAGGGGAAATGGGGGAAGGTGAGAGGGAATGAGTGAATCTTATTCTCATAGGATTTGGGTTAAGGAGGGAATAACATACACAATGGGGTATGGGAATCTGTCTTGCCCCACAGGAAAATAAGTGGGGAAGGGGACAAGAAAGCAGGGGGTTGATAGAGGGAAGGGCAGATTGGGGGAAGGGATAGTTGAAAGCAAGCACTTCTGAGGAGGGACAGGATCAGGAGAGAGAATAGAGTAAATGGGTAGGATAAGATGAAGGGAAATGTATTTAGCTTTTCACAACAGGACTGCTGTGGAGGGGTTTTGCATGACTGCACATCTAGGGCCTGTATCAAGATGCTTGTCTTTTCAGTGGGGTTGGGGGGTTTGGAGGAAGAGAGAAAATTTGTAACCCAAAGTTTTAAAAACACATGTTAAAAATAAAAACAAAAAACAAAAACAAACAAACAAAAAGAATGTAATCTTCTTTGGTCAGGAACTGCCTGCTTTTGTATTTATATTCTCAGTGCTTAGCACAGTGCCTGGCATATACTAAGAACTTAATAAATGCTTGTTGACTTAACATATGTAGAAAAAAAAAGAAACTGTGAGGTCCTGTGTAATCTTGACTGTGCTTCCATGATATTTAAATTGTTTCTTTCTGGCTGCTTGCAGTATTTTCTCTTTGACCTGGTAATTTTGGAATTTGGCTACTGTATTCCTTGGTGTTTTCAATTTGGGATCTCTTTCAGGAGGTGATTGGTAGATACTTTCTGTGGCCATTTTACCCTTTGGTTCTAGGATCTCAGGGCAGTTTTCCTTGATGATTTTCTGAAAGATGCTGTCCAGACTCTTTTTTTTTTTATAGTGATTATCAGGTAGACCAATAATTTTTAAATTGTCTCTCCTGGATCTATTTTCCAGGTCAATTGTTTTACCATTGAAGTATTTTACATTTTCATCTATTTTTTTCATGCCTTTGTTTCTGTTTGACTGATTTTTGCTCTCTCACAGAGTCATTAGTTTCCCCTTGCCCAATTCTAATTTTTAACTAATTGTTTTCTTCTATTAGATTTTGTACCTCCTTCTTCATTTGGTCTGTTTTACTTTTTAAGGAGTTCTTCTCCTCAGTGAGTTTTTGTGCCTCCTTTTCCATTTGACCAATTCTGCTTTTTAAGGAGTTGTTTTCTTCAGTGTACATTTTTTTTCCAGTTGGACAATTGTATATTTTATGGACTTGTTTTCTACAGTTAATTTTTGTCCTTCCTTTTCCAAGCTATTGACCCTCTCTTGCATACCTCTCCTTTATTTTCCCAATTTTTCTTCTACCTCTCTGATTTGACTTTTAAAATCCTTCTTGAGCTCTTCCAAGAAGGTTTTTTGGGTCTCAGACCAGTTCTTATTCCCTTATGAGGTTTCAGACATGGGTTTGTTGACATTGTTGTCCTCTTCAGAATTATTGCCTTGATCTTCACCATCCCTGTAATAAGAATCTATGGTATGTTTCTTTTTGCTCATGGGGTTTGCTTATTTCCTGACCTTTAAAAAGATTGAGCTCTCCTGCTGGGGAGCAGAGGGCACTGACCCAAGCTTCTTGTACTGGAAGTCTGTTGCCTGGTCACTGGCTTTGTGTGTTAGGACCTCAGATGCTAGCAGTTGGAGTCTCCAGGGTTCTGTCAGCTTACTTTTTGTTGGGCTGAAATCAGCAACACTGCAGCTCTAGGGGTAAGGGTGGGTAATCTGGCCCCTGGAGGTTGCCTGCTCACCTGGGCCTTTTGCTTTCTTCTGCTCCTTGCAAATGGATGTTTCACTGCTGCAGGATATCTCTCTGCCTGTGGTTTTCCCCATTGAAGCTGCACTTCCCAAAGTTTTGCTGAGGCACCAGGAGACTTGGCTGCCAGAGAACACTTGTGGCACATGGTGGTTTTGTGAGCCAGTTCCCACAAGTTCCTTTCCCTGTACTGAGGCACTCGGGGGCCCTGGTGTTGGTGCTTGCCTAATGCACCACCTGGGGTTCAGGACTTCCCCTTGGTGTGCTGAGGTGGCACTTTCCACTAGCTTGCTGGGACATCTCCTGTTCTGTAATGCTCCCCTTCTGCAAGAGCAAAAGCAGCCTTTCCCATTAATCCCTCAAACTTCCTGGACTACAGGACTGCTGCACCCTGTCTTTCTACTGGATTAACTGTTCCAGGGTTTTTCCTGGGGTGATATTTTCTGGGCTTTCAGAGGTTAATAAGGGATAGTGAGAGTGACTTACTTCTTATTCCACCATCTTGGCTCCCAGAAGTGGAACTGACTCTTCCTTCTCTTCCCAATTTTTCCTCTTCTTTGCTTACTTGCTTTTCAAAATCCTTTTCCAGCTCTTCCAAGGCCTGAGACCAATTCATATATTTCTTGGAGACTTTGGAAGTAGGAGCTTTCACTTTATTGTCTTCTGGTTGCATATTTTGATCTTTGTCACCAAAGTAAGATTCTATAGTCTGAGGTTTTTTATGCTGTTTCCTCAAGTTCCCAACCAATTATTTGACTTTTAAACTCTTTGTTAAGGTAGGGCTCTGCCTCCAGTGTGGAGGGTGTGCTGTCCCAAACTTCAGATGTTTTGTGCAGCTGTTTTCAGAGATACTTCTAGGGATCAGTAAATTTTCAATTCTTCCAAGAGCAAAATGTTTACTCCTTTCCTGGCCTGTGCTCTGGTCTATGAGTGACCACAAGAACTCTTTTCTGCCTTGGAACTGTGAGGAGGATTCCCTCTCCACTACTGCCACAAGCTCCACCATGCCAGCATTCTTCCTTGCCCCAAGTCCACCACCCAGGACAACAACTCAGATCCAAGCCCTGGTGAATCAAGAGAATCCCTGCAGTCCCTCTCTGATCAGCTACTTGTACTCCCCGGTTGTGGGCTAAGAGCTTTAGAAGCTGCCACCACCCTGGGTCTGACTAGGACTTGGGCCGGACCATGCTCTTCCCTCATCCAGGTCCAACAGACCTTTCCCACTGACCTTCTAAGTTGTCTTTGGCATTTGTGGTTTGAGAAGGCTGGAAACTTCCACAGCTACCCCGTGATTCAGTCCCCTGAACCCTGCTCCAGGTTTGCTGGGGCCCAAGTCTTTGCAGGTGTGGCCCACGCTGAACTGCACTCTTCTCCCAGTTCAGTGCAACATATTTTATATTGACCTTCCAGGTTGTTTTGGGCTGGAAATTTGTCTCACTTTGTCTTTTTGTGGGTTCTGCTGCTATAGAATTTGTTTAGAGTAATTTTTTACAGGTAGTTGGAGGGGTTTGGGGGACTGCTCAAGCAAGTCACTGTTTTTCCTCCACCATCTTGGCTCTGCCCTGTAAGGTCCTCTTAAATGAAAACTATTATAAAGTCCCTTTTTTCCCCAAAGACATAAACCTCTT
The DNA here is from genome assembly GCF_900497805.2 of Vombatus ursinus. Lineage (NCBI taxonomy): Eukaryota > Metazoa > Chordata > Mammalia > Diprotodontia > Vombatidae > Vombatus > Vombatus ursinus. The sequence continues at coordinate 15,182,710 of NW_020954570.1, read as the reverse complement.
CTTACGAGGAAATTTTTTTTATTGGTGTCCTAACCTTTCTTTCTCTACTGTCTTTGCTCTCCTCCGTTACCACTATCCTATCCCAGCATAGTTCTTACCTTTTTACAAAGATTAAAGTAATTATAATGTCGTTATTTTTTTCATTTACAGATTTGGTTGGAATGTGTCAATCAGTCATCTATATTACTTGCCTTTCTCCTTATTTTTGAATCTTCCTTCTATGTTGCTCTTTTTCACAAAAGATAATTCCCTTATAGTGGGTCAGGGACTTTAGTGCATGAGATATTGAACCAAATCTCTCTCCAGATCACTTTACATTTTCCATTTTTTGGCATTTTCTTGTCATTTCATGTTCTCTAACATTTCTTTTACCACACAGAACATGTATTAAAATATCTCTAAAGATTGATAATCTTTAAATATTAAATGATTAATTTAATTACTTAGCCTTCTCTTGATGATTGTGTTTATTTGGCTTTCATGCATTTTTCTTGTTCAGAATTTTTGAGATGAATAAACTATTTACTTCTGTTCCCCCCTCCCCCATAAATATCTTAAATTCTTCTCAACTCTCTGATCTTGAAAGTCCACCTATTTATTAGTCTTAGGTGTACAGACTATATTATTTTTGGTTGCCATTTGACTTGCTTGGCTTTTTGGGGAAAATATACTTCTCTTTTCTCTACTTTCTAATGACTATATTACAATCCATTATTATTCAAATTTCTTTCCTTCATATTTGAAGGTCTTTCTCTTAGCTGCTTGTATAATTTTTGTTTATCATTTAAATTGTTACGTTTAATCACTGCATGTATAGAGTTTTGAAACATTTTCTCCCTCTTGGTGCAAATACGTGGATTTCTTTTTATAAATTAACAAGTATTTTTTATTTATTTTTCCACTTAATAGTATTTTATTTTTTCCAACTATATGTAATGATAATTTTCAGCATTCACTTTTTTAAGATTTTGAGTTCAAAAATTTTCTCCCTTTCTCCCTTTTCTTCCTCCCTCCCCAAATTCAAGCAATCTAATAGAAGTTATTCATGTATAATCATATTAAACATATGTACATGTTAGTCATGTTGTAAAAGAAGAATAAGAACAAAAAGAAAAAAATGAGAAAGAATAAACAAACAAAAGAGAGAGAAAATAGTATGGTTTGATCTGCATTCAGACTCCATAGTTCATTCTCTGGGAGCAGATAGCATTTTCCAGCATGAGTTTTTTGAAATTGTCTTAGATTATTTCATTGCTAAGAACAGCTAAATCTATCAAAAATGCTCATCACACAAAGTTGCTGTTACTGTGCACAATGTTCTCCTGGTTCTACTCACTTCACTCAGCATCAGTTCGTGTAAGTCTTTCTAGGTTTTTTTGAAGTCTGCCTACTCATAATCTCTTATGGAACAAAAACATTCCATTACATTCATATACCACAACTTGTTCAGCCATTTCCCAATTGATGGGTATTCTTTCAGTTCCCAATTCTTTGCCCCTGTGAAAAGAGCTGCTATAAATATTTTTGTACATGTGGGTCATTTTCTCTTTTTAATGATCTCTGTGGGATACAGATCTAGAAGTGGTATTGCTGGATCAAAGGGTATACACAGTTTTGTAGCTCTGTGAAGATAGTTACAAATTGCTCTCCAGAATGATTGGGTCATTTCTTACATGTGGATTTTTAATGAGCATTTTGTTGTCCTTCTTTAAAAGTTATGGGTAAATTTATTTTATTATTTCTTGCAGTAAAACATTTAGGTTTTTTGATTTGTTATGTTCTCCTTGACGATCTTTTGTCTGTGAATCTTACCTTCAAAGTAAATCACTTTGATATTTTTGAGTTTGTACATATATATGCATGTATGTACACATACATGCGTATTTTATGTGCATTTTGATAAATTTTCTTCCACTTTGGTCATTATGTGTTTTAAATCTGTTATTCTCTCAGGACCTCTACTTCTTTGGGAATATTTTGCATTATATATTCAATTTTTCCTTCTCTGTTGTTTGTGGGTAGTTTTTTTTATTGCATGTTCAATTTTTCCTACTTACTGTTTTTGTGTTTTTTTTTAATTTTCCTTGGAAAATTTTGATTTATGATATAAATTAATTTTAATGTATCTTTTTAAAATTTTGATTATCTTCTGATACATTGTGGAATCCTTACTATTGTTCTGCAATCTTTGAGTCTACATGATTTTATATTTCATCATTCAATTTTAGTTCATCTTTTATATTATAGTACATTTAATGTCCTCTGGCTTTTTTTTTTAGCTCTTACTTATTCTTATTTATGTATTTATGATCTTTTCTTTTTGTGAGCTAGTGTTTTTTTAGGCTTTATCTTTTGAACTTTGGATCTTCCAGTCTTTCTCTTTTATTTCCAAAAACTTGTCTTTGATTTCTTTCCTTATCCTTTTGTGACCCTTCTTCTTCTACTGCCTTATAGACCTCAAGGCTAGACATACTGGTGGTCCACAGACTTCTCACATTGGGATGCACAGATATGGACTAGATTTAACTTCCTGCTCAGACTTGGGGATGAAAGGTGGGGGAGGTGGACTAGTCTTATCTCAGCTTTGAGCTCCTTTCTCTCCTTCAAAGATGATCTTTTATTTCTAGTATTTAACTTTATGTTCTGAACTACTTCTGTCATTCGCCATGCCCTGCACTTAGCTACCCTATATTACCTGTGTCTCCTTCCCTCTCCAGCTTATATCTTTCTCCCAATCATTTTTTCCCTTCATTTGTCTTGGCTGGGTAGAACAAGTATCTGCTTTTCTTGTAGGGGTAAGAAAATTCATGCCAAGTTATGACCTTGAGAAGTGAGGACAGTGTTGCCTGCAACCAGACCTTGAGTCATAAGCCTGAAAGTTTACTTATACACACTACATCTGGTATATGGGGTGGTTTAAGGGAAAGGATAGGAGAAGACTCTAATTATTTAAATTATTTTATTTTATTTCCTCTGATTTTTACTTTTTGTGGTGTTTTTGTCTTCTTATTTTGTGAATTCAGCTATAATTACCCTATATAAAATAGACAATCCATTTTTTTGAGGTTTTTGGGTTGCTGAGGTTACTGAAAACAACTCACTACCTTCTTGATGGTCATGAATTATCAAATATCATGTATATAGAAGATATACCCATATATTGAATAAAATAATTTGCTATATGAATTATGTGCTTTGTTTGGTCACTTTTTCAAGCATGTAGCAACTAACAACTAAACTAGCACTTTGGTTATAATTCCATATTTAGGGGCTGCTAGAAATAGTAAGTCTACTCTGGTCATTTTACTTGGACATAACCTGTGATATCTGTTTATTAACTGTTTCAATTTCCCTTATGCAGAAGCTGCCTCAGATAGTTCAGACTAGTGCTTATAAGTGTAGACACTTTAACTATGGTTACAGTACCACAATTCTCCTCAACTGGTAGAGAAAAATATTACTTATCCAATTATAAACTATATATCATGCATAGCCTATAAAGAGATTGTGCTCTTGCCAGATACTATGCATGAATAAGTCCATTCCCATCTAGTCACCTTTAATTAAAATGAATTTTCCATTGGCTACATTTCAACTTGTTTGCTAAATAAATGAAAATGTCCTTTAGCCAGAAACCAAATGAGTAATTAAATGGGAAGTTTCTATGAATGAAAATTGAATGATCTAATAACACACATCTAAAATAGTATAGAACTTTTCAATATGTAAGAAAGGCAAAGGGAGGAAACAGTAAAATTTGAGGAAGACAAAAAAATGAAAAAGTAAAAAAGTAATTAAGGAATTTTTTTAATTAAATCCAAAAGACAAAAGTAGACTTAACTGAGTTAGGTAGAAGTAGAACCAGAATCACTACTGTGATAAACTTCCTTTAAAACTCTTATTTTTTTCTACTGGAAATAAAATGTCTGATGTTGAGGCAGTAAAGAAATAGTTATGGTGTTCCTGTGGATTTCTTTCTCTGAAGCAATATCCTAATCCAGAAAAAAATGAGCAGTCAATTACTCAATTATTTAAATAATTTAAAACACTCTCACCATTCCTTTGAGGAGGGAACTGTGATTCTCTGCTTGTAAGAGAATCATACAAAATAATTGATCAAGGATCATTCAGAGAATTAGTCTGTGGGTATAAATTGAAACACTCATGTCTCACATGTGGTAAAATACTCTCCTTTGTGATTTGTTCCTTTGTGCCTTGGCTGTTATAAACTGGAGACCTGTAAAAGGACTAGATACAATTCTAGATATCAAGTCATTTCTCAAGAAAACTGGGCAGAATAAAAATAAAAACACAGTAGCGGAATATTTTTGGATCACTCTCTGAATTGTAATACAATGAAAGTGCAATGTTTTGTGCCTCCCTAATTACTTATCCTGATTCACATTTGGTTATTGGGAACTGCAAATTATTTCAGGTAATCTTCCATGCCTACTTGGTACTGAACTTTATCTCTACAAAACTCTTAGAATACCTTATTCATTCCTTTATTTTTTCCTTGTCGTGTTTCATTTTGTATTATAGCTATTTGAGTACATGGTATCTCTTACACTAAATTGCAAACTTCCCTTTGAGGATGGGGACCATATCTTATTTAGTTTTGTATCTTTCTTATTGCCTAGCACAATGCTTTGCAAATCATAGGTGGCTGTTAAACATTTCAAATTGGGCTTCCCTAGGACATCTCTAACTCAGAATATCCAAAACAGAACTCTTTATATCTCCCCCACTCAAATTGTCTACTTTGTCAAGTGTGCCATCATCTTTCTAGTCACCTAGGTTTTATCCTCAACTGTTCATTATCTCACTCTACTTATAAAAGAGTTGCCAAATCAGGTTGTCTCTATCTCTACAACATTTCTTATATTCATTTTCTTTTCTCTGCTCACACAGCCACCACCATGGTCCAGCGGCTTATAACTTTTAGATCTGTATTATTTCAATGGTCTCCTAATTAGTCTCCATGCCATCTTCCCACTTTCCAATCCATCCTACACAGCTGTCAGAGCGATTTTGCTAAAGTTCATGTCTGAATATATAATTTGATTATATTATAATTATACAATATATATTACATATAATTATATATATAATTATAATTATAATCAAAATTATAATGTCTTCTTCATACTTCTAGGATGAAATAGATATTCTTCTGTTTTGTTTTTAAAGCACTCTACAGGGGCAGCTAGGTGGCAGAGTGAATAGAGCACTGGCGCTGGGTTCAGGAGGACCTGACTTCAAATCCAGCCTCAGACACATAATACTTATTAACTGTGTGACCCTGGGCAAGTCACTTAACCCCATTGCCTAACCAAAAACAAACAAACAAACAAAAAAAAAAGCACTTTACAACTTGCAGCCCTCTCCCCACCTCCCTTTCTAACCCTTTTATAGATTACTCTCTTTCTCACAGTCTACAGCCTTCTTGCTGTTCTCGTCATCTAATGCTTCATCTCATTATCTTTGCCTTTGCCCAGGCTATATATCTCATGTCTAGAATGAATTCTTACTTATCACTTCCGCTTCTTAGAAGCTTTAGTTTCCTACAAAAATCAGTTTAAGCACCACCTTCTGTATGAAATATTTCTTGATCCGCTCAGCTCCCCTACCCAGAAATTACTTATTATGTATCTTATATTTATTTTGTACCTACTTATAAATGTATTGGCTGTCTTCTTAATTTCCTTAAGGACAATTTTGTTTTTCTTAGACTTAACACAGTGCGTGGCACTATTAAGCATAGAGATGCTTAATAAATGCCTAACAGAAGATAGGTGGTACAGTGGATTAAGTGCCTGGCTGGAAATCAGGAAGACTTATTTCTTACTATCTGTGTGACTCTGGGCAAGTCACTTAATGCTGTTTGCTTCTTTTACTCATCTGTAAAATTAGCTAGAGAAGGAAATGGAAAACCACTCCAGCATCTTTGCCAAGAAAACCTCAAACAGGGTCATGAAGAGTTGGATGGAACTTGAAAATAACTGAATAACAATAACAATACAATAAATGCCTGATGATAAATTTGGCTGATATTTTTGTGTTGGATTTTACTTTACCACATATATTTTCCTTTGCACGGACATGGATTCAGTGTTCTCAATTATTACCATTCTGACAACAGGAAGAATAGTGACAAAGAAAGTGTTAGAAATTTTCTAACATTTCTATTATGAGACTAAGGCTATAATTAGGGATTTGGGATCCAGATGCAATTTATCCTTCTTCCTATTGCTCCTATTGCACAACAAAAATTTAGTTAGAACCATGAAATAGCTATCATAATGAGAGTAATTCAGCGTTACAGTTTATGATGGGAGTTGAAATGTAAAATGAGGCTGGACAAGAATATGGAATATATTCTGGAGTAATCATATTGATCTCCCTTTATTGTTTAAAATCGCTATTCAACTAATCAAAGTTGGGGCATAACATAAATCGTTAATAAGAAATAGCTTTTTAACTCCATGTATTAACATGTCAAAATTCAAAGCAATGGTAAAATAAAGTATTATTTCACCCATTCTTTTTTCCTGGTTCTGCTATTCCAGGATTTGTCTGGGAGTACTATTTTATGGTTCTTTGGAGGTGAATATGGAAGAGTTATGGTGATTTACTGCTTATTTCTCTGTCTTGGGTCACAGAAGTCCAATCTTAGCTCAGAACTACTTAATTCAGGAAAGAAATGATGTAGAATTTGTATCAAATTAATTTGCCTTGATCCAACAGACTATAATAGTAAAAACAAGAACAAGGATATCAGAAAAAGTTTATGAAGAAGGACTAATAGGGAACAAGCATTTATTAAGCACCTAAGATATGCCAGGCACTGTGCTAAACAATTTACAAATATTATCTCACTTGATCCTCACAAGAAACCTGAGAGGTAGGTAGTATCATTATTCCCATTTTACAGTTAGGGAAATTGAGGTAAAAGAGGTTAAGTAATTTGCCTTTGGGTATACAGCTAGAAAGTGCCTGAGGCTGGATTTGATCTCAGGTCTTCTTGACTCCAAGTCCAGAGATCTTTCCATTGTGCCACTTGATTTGGAAAAAGCAGTGCAAGAAACTGGCAAATAACTCGGAAAAGATGCCAAAGCAGTGTCTTTACTCAGATGTTACCAAAAATTATTTTTGTCTTTTTTTTAATTTTGATTTATTTTATTTTTAATTTATGTGATAAAAAGATTTCTGTATCAGTATAAAATAAAATTCTGTATCAGTATAAAAATATAGTGCATTCCTCTCTCATCCCTTAATTCTTGCACAAATTGCACAAGAAACTACAAATCTATTATGTACAATTTGCTATTCCTTTTAAATATATGATAAAGTTGTAATGTAAATTTCTTTTTTTCCTTCCCTTTCCTCCTGCCCTACAGATGGCTATCATAAGAAACAAATATGTACATATAGGTAAATTCATTCCAAATGTGCATCTATTTATCAGTTATTTCTCTGAATGCAGATATCTTCCTTTATATGTCTTTTGTAATTAATTTGGGTATTTATAAGTCAAAATCACTTATTTATTCAAAATTGTTCTTTTTCAAAGATATTTAGTATTTTATTTTTCCCACATTACTTGTTAAAACAAATTTTAACATTTATTTTTAAAATTTTCAATCGCAAATTGTCTCCCTTCCACCCTCCCCACCACCACATCCACCCTGTTGAGAAGGCAAGCAATTTGATATAGGTTATATATGTGTAGCCATGCAAACCATTTCCATACTAGTCATGTTGTGAAAGAAAACATAGAACAAAAAAAAAACTCTAGAAAATATATTTTTTAAAATTATGCTTCAATCTGTATTCAGACATTATCAGTTCTTTCTCTGGGGATGGGTAGCATTTTTTTATTGTAAGTCCTTCAGAGTTATCTTGGATCACTGTATTGCTGAGAATAGCTAATTCATTCACAGATGATCATTTTACAGTATTGTTGTTACTTTTTACACAGTACATTTCACATTGCATGAGTTCATCTAAGTCTTTCCAGGTTTTTCTGAGAGCATCCTGCTCATCTTTTCTTACAACACAATAGGACCATCATAATCACATACCGCAATTTATTCAGCCATTCCCCAAATGATGGGCATCCCCTCAATTTCCAATTCTTAGCCACTAAAAAAAAGAGCTGCTATAGATATTTTTATATAAATAGGTCCTTTCTTCCTTTTTCAGATGTCTTTGGGTTATAGACCTAGCGGTGGTATTACTGGATCAAAGAGTATATACAGTTTTTATAGCCCTTTGGGTATAATTCCAAATTGCTCTACAGAAGGGCTGAATCAGTTCACAACTCTATCAACAATACATTAATATCTCTTTTTTTCCACATCCCCTCCAAGATTTGTCATTTTTCTTTTCTGTCCTAATAGCCAATCTAATGGGTATGAGGTAGTACCTCAAAATTGTTTGAATTTGCATTTCTCTAATTAATAGTAAGTTAGAGTATTTTTTTATATGGATATAGATAGCTTTGATTACTTCATCTGAAAACTATTCCAATTGATAAATCATTTATCAGTTGAGGAATGACTCTCATTTTTATGAATATGACTTAGTTACACATATGTTTTAGAGATGAGGCCTTTAACAAAGAAACTTGTTTCAATTTTTTTCAGAGTTAAAATGGTTAATGTATTTCCCTTTCATAATATCCACCCATTAATTCTATTCTCTCTTTTTACCCTGTCCCTCCTCAAAACTGTTATGCTTCTGACTATGCCCTTCCCCAATTTGCCTCCCTTCTATGAGCACACCACAATCACTTCTTTCTCTTATCCTTTTCCCTTTCTACTTTCCTTTAGGGTAAGATATATTTCTATACCCAATTGAGTGTGTATTTTATTCCCTCTTTGAGCCAAAACTGATGACAATAAGGCTCTCTCACTTCCCCTCGCTTGCTTCCTCTTCCCCTCCACTGCTGTAAAAGCTTTTTTCTTCCTTCTTTTATGTGAGACAATTTACCTCTTTCTACCTCTCTTTGCCTTTCTCCCAGTACATTCCTCTCTCATCCCTTAATTCTATTTATAGATAGCATCCCTTCATATTCAATTCACACCTGTGCCCTATGTCTATATATTCTTCTTTTAACTGCCCTAATAATGAAAGTTCTTATGAATCACAGGTATCATCTTCCCATGTATGAATGTAAACAGTTTAACTTTATTAAGTCCCTTATAATTTCCCTTTCCTATTTACCTTTTTATGCTCCTCTTGAGCCTTGTATTTGAAAGTCAAGTCTTCTATTCATTTCTGGTCTTTTCATCAAGAATGCTTGAAAGTCCTCTATTTCATTGAATATCCATTTTTGCCTGAAGGATTATACTCATTCTTTGCTGGGAAGATGGTTCTCAGTTATAATGCTAGCTCCTTTGCCCTCCACAATATCATATTCCAAGCCCTCTTATCTTTAATGTAGAAGCTGCTAAATCTTGTGATATCCTGACTGTGGCTCCATGATACTTGAATTGTTTCTTTCTGATGGCTTGCAATATTTTCTCCTTAACCCAGGAGGTCTGGCATTTGGTTATAATATTCCTGGGACTTTTCATTTTGAGATCTCCTTCAGGTGATCAGTGGCTTCTTCCAATTTCTATTTTACCCTTTTATTCTATAATATCAGGGTAGTTTTCCTTGATAATTTCTTTGTTGTTGTTATTGTTGTAATTCATTTATTTATTTTTAACTTTCAACTATCACTTCCTTTTTAACTTCAACTATCACTTGAATTTTAAATTTTCTCCCCTTCCCTTCCTGCCTCCCTTACCAAGACAGTGTGCAATCTAATATAGGATGTACATATACATTTCTACTAAACATATTTTCTTTTTTTATTAATAAATTTATTTATTTTTTGTTTTCAACATTTACTTCCACAAGATTTTGAGTTCCAAATTTTCACCCCATCTCACCCCTCCCCCCACCCCAAGATAGCACGCATTCTAAATACCTCTTTCCTTAGTCTGCCTTACCTTCTATCTCTCCCCCCCTTCTCTTATCCCCTTCCCCTTCTATTTTCCTGTAGGACAGGATAGATTTCTATTCCCCATTTCCTGTATTTCTTATTTCCCAAGGCATGGGAAAACATTTTTTAAACATGTATTTTTAAAACTTTGGGTTCCAAATTTTCTCCCCTCCTCCCTGCCCACCCACTCTCATTGATAAGGCAAGCAACTAAATATATACATGTGCAGTTATGCAAAACACTTCCATAGTAGACATGCTGTGAAAAACTAACTCTATTTCCCTTAATCCTATCCTACCCTCCCCCATTTATTCTATTCTTTCTTTTGACCCTGTGCCTCCTCAGAAGTATTTGCTTCTGATTACCTCCTTTCCCAATCTGCCCTCCTCTCTATCATCCCCCTACGCTCTTGTCCCCTTCCCCCCCATTTTCCTGTAAGGTAAGACAGATTTCCATACTCAATTGAGTGTGTATGCTATTTCCTCTTTAAGCCAAATCCTATGAGAAGAAGATTCACTCATTCCCTCTCACCTTCTCCCATTTCCCCTCCACTGTAACAGCCTTTTGTTTTCTGTTTTTTGGGAGATAATTTACCCCATTCTACCTCTGCCTTTCTCCTTCTCCTAGTACAATCCTCTCTCAACCCTTAATTTTATTCTCTAGATAGGACCCCTTCATTTTCAACTCACCCTGTGTCCTCCATCTATCTATCTATCTATCTATCTATCTATCTATCTATCTATCTATCTATCTATC
>NW_020954570.1:14969043-15171950 GCF_900497805.2 Vombatus ursinus | reverse complement strand
ATCTATCTATCTATCTATCTATCTATCTATCTATCTATCTATCTATCGATCTGTCTATCACTATCTATATATACATACGTATACATTTTTTCCCTCCAGCTACCCTAATACTGACAAAGGTCTCATGAGTTACAAATATCATCTTTCAATGCAGGAATATAAACAGTTCAACCTTAATAAGTTTCTTATGATTTCTCTTTCCTGTTTACATCTTCATGTTCCACTTGTGTCTTGTATTTGAAAGTCAAATTTTCTATTCAGCTCTGGTCTTTTCATCAACAATCCTTGAAAGTCCTCTATTTCACTAACTGACAATTTTGTCCCCTGCAGGATTATACTCAGTTTTGCTGGGTAGGTGATTCTTGGTTGTAATCCTATCTCCTTTGCCCTCCAGAATATTATATTCCATGCCCCGTGGTCCCTTAATGTAGAAGCTGCTAAATCTTGTGTTATACTGATTGTGTTTCCACAATACTTGAATTATTTCTTTCTGGATGCTTGTAATATTTTCTCCTTGACCTGGGAACTCTGGAATTTGGCTACATTATTCCTAGGAGTTTTCCTTTGGGGATCTCTTTCAGGAGTAGATCAGTGGAGTCTTTCAATTTCTATTTTGCCCTCTGGTTCTAAAATATCAGGGCAGTTTTCCTTGATAATTTCTTGAAAGATGATGTCTAGGCTCTTTTTTTGATCATGGCTTTTAGATAGTCCAATAATTTTTTAAATTCTCTCTCCTGGATCTGTTATTCAGGTCAGTTGTTTTTCCAATGAGATATTTCACATTGTTTTCTATTTTTTCATTCTTTTGAATTTGTTTTACAGTGTCTTGATTTCTCATAAAGTCACTAGCTCCCAATTGCTCTATGCTAATTTTTAAGGAAGTATTTTCTTCAGTAATCGTTTAGAGTTCCTTTTCTATTTGGCCAATTCTGCTTTTTAGGGCATTTGTCTCCTCATTGGCTTTTTGGACCTCTTTTGCCATTTGGGTTAGGCTATTTTTTAAGGTGTTATTTTCTTCAGTATTTTTTTGTGTCTCCTTTAGTAAGCTGTTGACTTGTTTTTCATGATTTTCTTGCATCACTCTCATTTCACTTCCCAGTTTTTCCTCTACTTCTCTTACTTGCTGCTCAAAATCTCTTTTGAGCTCTTCCAAGGCCTGGGATTGATTCATATTTTTTTTGGAGGCTTTGGATGTAGGAGTTTTGACTTTGTTGTCTTCTTCTGGTTGTATGTTTTGATCTTCTTTGTCACCAAAGTAAGATAATATAGTCTGACTCTTTTTTGCACTGCTTACTTATGACCCGAGCCAATTACTTGAGTTTTAAACTCTTTATTAACATAAGAATCTGCTCCCAATGTGGAGAATGTACTGTCCCAAGCTTTGGGAGTTTGTACAGCTGTTTTCAGAGATACTTCTAGGGACCTGAAAATTTTCAGTTCTTCCAAGGTGCTATGATAAGGGGCAGGGTGTTTCCTCTCCACTGCCACAATAGCTCCACCAAGCCATCACTCCTCCTTACCCCAAGACCACCCCTCAGAACTGTGACCCAGATCCAAGCACCAGCAAAGCAAGAGATTCCTGCCTCATCACTGGCAAAAAGATCCCTGTAGACCCCTCTGATCAGCCACTCAATTCCCCCTCAGTCTGTGAGCTGGAAGCTCAGGAAACAGCCGCTGCCACAGGCCATGCTCAGGACTTGTGGCTGAGACCTAACTCCTCTCTCACCGCAGTCACAAACTTTTCCCACTGACCTTTGAAGTTGTCTTTGGCGTTCGGGGGTTGAGAAGTCTGGGAACTGATACAGCTGCCCATGATTGAGTTCTCTGGGGGCTGTTTCAGGTTCACTGAGGCCTGCACTCCCACACCCAACTGAGCTCCTCTTCCTGCCCGGGGAGCTATACCTTTACCAATCAACCATCCAGGTTGTCTTGAGCTGGAAATTTGTTTCACTCTGTCTTTTTGTGGGTCCTCCTGCTTTAGAATTTGTTTAGAGCTATTTTTATAGGTATTTGGAGGGATTTGGGGGGAGAGCTTAAGCAAGTCCCTGCCCCGCCATCTTCACTCTGCCTCCTTGATAATTTCTTTCTTTTTTTTTTTTTTTTGATTTCAGGATATCCTGATTATAGAACATCACTTTCTTTTCTTTTTTTTAACATATTTTATTTCCCCCCAATTACACATTAAAAACACTTTTTTTTAAGTTTTGAGTTCCAAATTCTATCCCTTCCTCCCTCTTTCCCCTCCCCTTTTACTTTCTCAATCAACTCTCCAGGGCTACCTTCCACTTTAAACTGCATGCTTCAGTCTGTATTCAAACAATATCAGTTCTCTCTCTGGAGGCAGATAGTATGCTTCATCATTAGTCTTTTGGGATTTTCTTGGATCATTGTATTGCTGAGAATAGCTAAGTCATTCAAAGTTCTTTATTGAACAGTATTGTTGTTGTTGTGCACAACTTTCTCCTGGTTCTGTTCACTTCACTATGCATCAGATCATGTAAGTCTTTCCAGGTTTTTCTGAAGTCAGCCTGCTTGTCATTTCTTATGCCACAATAGTATTTCATCACAATCATATACCACAACTTGTTCAGCCATTCTCCAATTGATGGGCATTCCCTCAATTTCCAATTCTTGGCTACCACAGAAAGAGCTGCTATAAATATTTTTGTACAGTTAAATAGGCATCTCTTTCTCTTTCAAGTGAGACAATGATGCTGGCAGTTCCTGAAGAAGGGAGTTACGATGGTTCCTTATACCTGATGAAATCACCACCATCCTTCCCTCACCCAAGTTCAGAGCCTTAGAGTCCTCTTAGACTCCTTCCTTTCCCTCATTCACATATCCAGTTACCAAGTCTTGTTGGTACTTGTCCCCTTCTTTCACATAGCCACCACCTTAGATCCTGTACTAATTACCTCTAGCCCAGAATATTATCTTAGCCATCTAATTGGTTTCCTGAACCTTGAGTAACTCCATTCTTCAATACATCCCCCACACAGCTGCTACAATGATTTTGTGAACATGTCACTCCCTCAGAGAAGCTCTAATAGGTCCCTGTTGGCTCTAAGATCAAATGCAAACACCTCTGTTTGATATTTTGAAGGCTTCTCAACCTGACTCTAATCAATATTTCCATGCTTATCATATATTAAATCTTCATCTAGTCTGCAATCCAGTCAAACAAGCCTTCTTGCTGTTCCTCATACACAACATTCCATCTCCTGCCCCTCTTACATTTGCACAAACTGTCTTCCATGGTTAGCTAAAATGGTCTCCTTCATCACCTTTTCTTAGTTCTCTTCAAATATTGACTTAACAATTCCTTCTACATAAAGCTTTTCCTGATCCCCCTAGGTGTTAGTTTCTCTCTCCAAAAATGTCCTGGTATTTATTTTATATGTTCTTATATGTACTTTGTATATGATTATATGAGCACATATGGCTCTCCCTATACATTAAAAGGTTGTTGAAGGCAGGAGCCATTTCATTTGTGTCTGTATACCTGGCACAGTCCCAGACATTTAATAAATGCTTATTGATTGTTTGATGAAAATAAAATCAGAGAGAGCAGTTAGGTGGCACAGTGGATGCAGCATCAGCCCTGGAGGAACTGAGTTCCTGTTTGATCTCAATCATTTACTAGCTGTGTGACCCAGGCAAGTCACTTAACCTCAATTGCCTTCTAAGTTGTCTTTGGCATTCATGGGTTGGGAAGTCCGGAAACCGCCACAGCTGCCCACGATTCAATCCTTGATAATTTCTTGAAAGATGATGTCTAGGCTCTTTTTTGATCATGGCTTTCAGTTAGTCCAATAATTTTTAAATTATCTCTCCTGGATGGATCTATGTTCCAGGTCAGTTGTATTTCCAGTGAGACATTTCACATTATCTTCTTTTTTTTATACTTCTGGCTTTGTTTTATTGTTTCTTGATTTCTCAGAAAAGATTAGCTTCCATTCACTCAATTCTAATTTTTAAGGAATTATTTTCTTCAGTGAACTTTTGTGCCTCTTTTTTCAATTGTTCAATTTTGCTTTTTAAGGCACTTTTCTCCCTATTGTCTTTTTGTACCTCTCTTACCATTTGGCCTAGTCTGTTCTTTAAGGCATTATTTCCTTCAGTATTTTTTGTGTCTCCTTTAGCAAGCTGTTAACTCTTTTATCATGATTTTCTTGCATCATTTTCATTTCTCTTCTCAATTTTTGCACTTAACCATACTTGGATCCAGGTTATAGTCCTGGGTGACAATCCCAGGATAAGGAGAAGCACCAATTCATCAGAGCTTGTGGGCCACAGTAAAGCAGGGATTCTCCTCACAATTCCAGTACAGAAAAGAGTACTTGTGGTCAATCACAGACAAGAGCACAAGACAGGAGAGTAGTAAACATACCTCTCCTTAGATCACACCACCTTGGAAGAATTGAAAACTTAGACCAAGAAGCATGTCTGAAAACACAAAAATTCTGAAGCTTGAGACAGTGTGCTTTCTACCCTGGAAGCAGAGCCCTATTTTTAACAAAAACTTATAAGTCAACCAATAGGCTGGGAAAATGAACAAACAACAGACAAAAAATGAGACAGAAAGCTACTATGGTAACAAGGAAGATCAAAACACACACTCAGAACAAGATAACAAAATCAAAGCTCTTACATCCAAAGCCTCCAAGAAAAATATGAATTGGTCTTAGTCCACAGAAAGCTCAAAAAAGATTTTAAAAATCAAGGACTTTTTGTGTTTTCAAACATGCTTCTTGGTACTTCCAAGTTTTCAGTTCTTCCAAGGTGGTACGATCTAAAGAGAGGTGTGTTTACTACTCTCCTGTCTTGTGCTCTTGACTGTCAGTGACCACAATCACTCTTTTCTGTCCTGGAACTATGAGGACGGTCCCTGCTCTACTGTGGCCCACAAGCTCTGGTGTACTGGTGCTTCTCCTCACCCTGGGATTGCCACTCAGGACCGTAACTTGGATCCAAGTATGGGCAAGGCAACAGAACCCTGCCTCAGTGCTAGCAAAGACACCCCTATAATCTTCTTCTGACCAAGGGTTTGACCTCTTAACTATCTATGGGCTGAGAGCTCTGGAAGCAGCTGCTGTCACTGTTGGCCCAGTGGCTCCTAAGACCTGCTCTTGGTTTGCTGGGGCTGGGGATGGGTTAGAGCAGCTTATGCTGAACTGTGCTCCACTCTCATCCAGGTGTGACAGACCTTTGCTGCTGACCTTGTAAGCTGTCTTTGGCTGGAAAATCATTTCACCCTGTACTTTTGTGGGTTCTACTGCTCCGGGTATTGTTTTATATTATTATTTAAAGATGTTCAGAAGAGTGTTGGGGAGAGCTCAGGGGAGTATTGCTTTTTCTCTGCCATCTTGACCACACCCCCTCAATAAAATACTTTTAGTAAAAAAAAAAAGTATTTCTGGAGCCATGTTGAGAGAATGCTGTAGACATGATTTCATCAGTATGGGGTATTCCTGTTGTGGAAATGCACTCCAATGTTTATCAGCAACTCCTCTATAACTTAAAAGACCACTCCCCTCTGTTGTATATGTTGTTGTAGTCTGATAATTTTTCCCAACCTTAACATGGCACACACTCCAAAAAATTTTCCAACTTTATTCTTGAGATATCTTTGAATTTAAAATTCCTGGGATTTTGTGAGTTAGAATACAGGGCAAATACATGGTTCCATGGGCACCAGAGATGAAATTCCTATATTATCCTCTACCACCCTCATTCATGATTCACTCTAGAGGGCTTTCAACATGGCATTGGACCAGAGCCCTGGCATGAATAAATATGGCATTACTGATGAAGGTCATTTTGTCATCATCCCTTTGCTAAAGACAATCTCTGGAAATCATGACTCAATTAAGAGAATTAAAAATAAAAAGTGTACAAGTGGATGTAGCTCAAAAATTGGACTGCAGGAACTGAGGCTAAATGAGCCTTTGTATGGAGAGCCAAGAAAGAATGAAATACCCCAATGGAAAGATTATCATCACAACTTCAGTTATTAAAAAAATCATAATATTCTTCTTATTGTGCTGAATATAGAAGATACATTAGACAGCAACCAAAATTGTAACCTCAGCTAAGATACTAAAAGGAAACAAGAATCAGGAGTATTTTCTGGGAACAGTTACAGGTGTCATAAGATTCTCATACAATAGCATCACTTATTTTACATACCTAGGCTGGCTTCTTAAGGGAACAGATAAGGGGAAATGTCAGGGATTGCTTTATTACAGCTCAGATTCTATCCATAACCTAGGAAATCCTTGGATTTCTTCTAAATTTATCTTTAATTCCTTATAATGTGGGTAAAAATGAGCTATTTCCTACTCCTAACTATTTCTACACAATTTTTCTTTTTACTACTCAGAGTAGTTTGAATGCATTATTTTCTTACATTTTGCTATTTCTAATATTGGTTAAAATTGATGTATCTACTAGACAGCATTTCTTCTAATTTTGAATTTTTTTCTTTTTTTTACTATATAATACACATTTCAATTGGATGACATATCTTTTTTTCCCATGGGAAAGGTTTGTAATTAGGTATACAATTACCTCATAAAATAACAAAAAGGTTTTATATTTATTTATACTTATTTATACTTATGTGTATATACTTGTATACACATATGTATATTTATGTAGACATAGAATTTTGTGATTGAATCTTTGTATTACATGAAGGCATACTATTTTGACTTCTTTCTGTGATGTTATCAATATAGATAAAATAGATAATTTTAATTATTTAAAATCTAAAAAATTTTGTAGAAATAAAACCAATGCAACTAAACTTATAAGAGAAGTAGAAATTTGGGGGAGAGGATCTTAGCCACAAATTTCCCTTATAAATGTCTCATTTCTAAGATTTATGTGGAATTAACTTAAATTTATAAGACTAATGATCATTATCCAACTGGTAAATGATCAAAGAATATGAATAGATAGTTTCCAGTGGAAGAAATACAAGACATCATTTGCCATCTGAAAAAACTACTCTAAATCACTAATAATTAGAGAAATCTGAACTTTAACAACTCTGAGTTGCTCCCTCATACTCATCAGGTTGGCAAAGTTTACAAAAAAGGAAATTATAAATACTGGAAGGGCTATGGAAAAGCAGGTATTTTAATGCATTTTTGAGAGAGCTGTGAACTGGTCTAAACATTGTGGAAAGAAATTTGGAACTATATCCAAAAAAATCTATTAAATTGTGCATACATTTTGATCCAATAATACTGCTACTGGAACTATACCCCAAAACAGTCAAAGAAAAAAAGAAGGTGCCCATTATCTACAAAAATTTATAGCAGCTCTTTACACAGTTGCAAAGAATTTAAAACTGAAGGTGGTGTCCATAAATTGGAAATGACTGAACAATTTATGATACATGAAAGTGATGGAATATTAGTTTGTAATTAGAAATGTAGAAAGGCACCATTTCAGAAAAAAAAAAAACTAGGAAGTCTTGTATGAACTGATGCAAAATGAAATGAGTACAATTAGGAGAACAATTTATACAATAATAACAATATTGTAAAGATAAACAACTCTGAAGAGATTTAGAAACTCTAATCAATACAATGACCAGCTACAATTTCAGAGAACTCATGATTAAAATATACTATTCACCTCTCCTCTCCTCTCCTCTCTTCTCCTTCTTTCCTTTCTTCTCATTCTCCTTTTCCTTTGGGGTGCATGAGGTGTTCAGGGAAGACTAGTACCTCTTTTAGGAGGGCTTGTTGAGCCCTTTCAGAGCTGCCTATCCACTTTTGGTGTCCATCTACCACCCCACTCTTACTTGTGCCTCCAAAAAGCTGTAGTTTGTATAGTGACTGAACCCTGGTAAACCTTCTTGAAAGATGGGCTAAACCAGGTAGAGGGTAAGCGATGGGTTTCAAATTCATCATTGAGTTGGAGAGAGGTTTCTACTCTAAGCATGTGAAAACTTCCCTAGCAGAATAGGTGGATGTGAACAATTTGTTCCAATGACCATGAAGGTGGTAGAAGAAGGTGCTGTGGAGTGCTTAGAGCTTGATCAGACATGAGAGACTCCAGAGTAATCCATTGCATCCTAAGCCATTTCCAGTTGTCTTAACTTTTGTCTTGCCACTGACTTCTATGACTCTGGAAGAGAAAGTGAGGCTGAGGCCTTCATGCAACTCTCCCTCACTTAAATTAGTTTTGCATGCATGTCAAAAGACATCATGCATATTATTTTATCATTTTACATTTTACTATTCAACTATTTTATTATTTTTATTATTTTACTATTCAACTTTGATTATTTTATTATATTACTATTTTATTATTTTATCTACCTTGAAGTCCTGTAGTGATGGTCTAGTAATAAAGCATCAGGTGCTGGGAAATGTAGTCATAACCCTGCACTCAGATGGTCTAGGGTACAGGACCATCTTCTCACTGAACTGAAGCAGCAATAGGATTTGGCAGCTCCCTGGGTGTCTAAGTAACTTTTTAAAAGATCACATTGCTCACTTCCTGGCATGAAAAAGCATCTAGAAAAGGAGCCCTAAAATGTCTGCTTCACCTATTCCTGGCCTTCTTGCTACAGTAAGCCAGGATCCCACCCTCTGGTTAAAATAATGTTTGCTATCTCCTATTTGGTCATGAATTCCTCAGTTCTCCATAAATCTGACAGGTAAACTATTCCTTGCTCTCCCAGTTTGCGTATGTTTTCAGCCTTTATATCTAAATCATGAATCCATTTTGACTTTATTTTGATATATGGTGTGAGAGTTTGCTGTATGCCTAGTTTCTGCCATACTCTTTTCCAGTTTTTCCAGCAGTTTGTATCAAATAGTGAGTTCTTATCCCAGAAACTGGGGTCTTTGGGTTTATCAAATAATAGATTACTATAGTCATTGACTACCATGTCTTGCAAACTTAGCTATTCTACTGATCCACCACTCTATCATTACATCAAAGTCAGCTTACAACCCCCCATATCTATCCCACTTTAAAATGGTATAATAACCATACATTTCTCAAGAGTTACAAGTGTCATCTTCCCTTGTAGGGGATGTAAACAGTTTGCCCTTATTAATGACATGTTGTTGTTGTTGTTGTTTTCTGTCCAGTTTACCTTTTTATGTCTCTCTTGAGTCTTGTATTTGAAGATCAAATTTTCTGTTGAGCTTTGGTCTTTTTATAAGGAAGTTTTGGAAGTCCTCTATTTCATTGAATATCTGTCTCCTTCCCTGAAAGATTATGCTCATTTTCTCTGGATAGTTGATCATTGGTTGTAATCTAAGCTCTTTTGCCTTATGGAATATCGTATTCCATGTAATACGATCTTTTAACGTAGAAGCTGCAAGGTCCTGTGTAATCCTGACTGTGGTTCCATGATATTTAAATTGTTTCTTTCTAGCTACTTGCAGTACTTTCTCTTTGTTCTGGTAATTTTGGAATTTGACTATTATATTCCTTGGCATTTTGAATTTGGGATCTCTTTCAGGAGATGGTTGGTGGATTCTTTCTAAGGCTATTTTACCCTCTGATTCTAGGACCTCAGGGCAGTTTTCCTTGATGATTTCTTGAAAGATACTGTCCAGGTTCTTTTTTTCATTGTAATTTTGAGGTAGACCAATAATTTTTAAATTGTCTCTCCTGTATCTATTTTCCAGGTCAGTTGTTTTACCAATGAGGTATTTTACATTTTCATCATTTTTTTTCATTCTTTATTTCTGTTTGACTAATTCTCACTCTCACATAGAGTTATTAGCTTCTATTTGCCCAATTCTAATTTTTAACAAATTGTTTTCTTCTGTTAGGTTTTGTACCTCCTTTTCCATTTGGCCCATTTTATTTTTTTAAGGAATTCTTCTCCTCTGTGAATTTTTGGGTCTCTTTCTCTGTTTGACCAATTCTGCTTTTCAAAGAGTTGTTTTCTTCAGTTAATTTTTGTCCTTCCTTTTCCAAGCTATTGACTCTTTCTCTTGTATACCTCTCATTGCTTTTCCCGATTTTTCTTCTACCTCTCTTATTTGACTTTTAAAATCCTTCAAGCTTCTAGATGTAGGTTTGTTGACAATATTGTCCTCTTCAGAATTTCAGCCTTGATCTTCACTGTTCCCATGATAAGAATCTATGGTAGGTTTTTGTTTTTGGGGTTTTTTTGTTTGTTTGTTTTCATTTTCGTTTTTGTTTTTGTTTTTGTTTGTTTGTTTGTTTTTTGCTCATGGGGTTTGCTTATTTCCTGGCCTTTAAAAAGATTGAGCTCTCCTGCTGGGGAGTAGGGGGCAGTGACCCAAGATTTTTGTGCTGTGAACCCAAGACCTGATCACGGGCTTTGTGTGCTGGGGCCTCAGATGCTGGCAGTTGGAGGCTGGAGGATTCTGGCAGCTTACCTGCTGTTGGGCTGGAATCAGCAACACTGGAACTCTAGGGGTAGGATTGGGTAGTCTGGCCCCTCGAGGTTGCCTGCTCACCTAGGCCTTTTGCTTTCTTCTGCTCCTTGCAGAAGGATGTTTTGTTGCTGCAGGATGTTTCTCAACCCGGGACTTTCCCCCTTATGTGGGAAAGCTGTACTTCCCAGAAGTTTGCTGAGGCACTGGAAGGGAGAACACTGTGTGAGGTGGTGGTTTTCTGAACCAGTTTCTACCGGTTTCCCCACCTGTACTGAGGCACTATGGTGTCCTGGTGTTAGTGCTGCTTGCTCCACCACCTGGGGTTCAGGATCTCCCTCTGGTATGCTGAAGTGGGGCTTTCTGCTGTCTTGCTGGGACAACTCCTGTTCTGTACTGTTCCCCCCACCCCCAGGTCAAGAGGGGTCTTTCCCACAAGCTTCCTGGGCTACTGGATTGATGCACCCTATCTTTCTGCTGGTTCAGCTGTTCCAGTATGATATTTTCTGTGCTTTCAGAAGTTAATAAGGGACAGTGAGAGTGTGACTTACTTTTTTTTTTGGTGAGGCAATTGGGGTTAAATGACTTGCCCAGGGTCACACAGCTAGTAAGTGTCAAGCGTCTGGTCTGAGACTGGATTTGAACTCAGGTCCCCCCTGACTCCAGGGCCAGTGTTCTATTCACTGTGCCACCTAGCTGCCCCAACAGTATTGTTTTTGTTTTTTTTGTTTGTTTGCTTTGTTTTTTTGTTTTTTTTGTTTTTTTTTTTTTGGTGAGGCAATTGGGGTTAAGTGACTTGCCCAGAGTCACACAGCTAGTGAGTGTTATATATCTGAGGCCAGATTTGAACTCAGGTCCTCTTGACTCCAGAGCCACTGCTCTATCCACTGTACCATGTAGCTGCTCCGAGTGACTTACTTCTTACTCCACCATCTTGGCTCCCAGGATCAGAACCTTGTCTTCTTTGAATATGAAAGACAATAACCTCCATCTCCTCCTCCTTCTCTCACTCATTCTCTTTTTTCTTCACAATATATATGTGTAATGGATTTTGTTTTTGAGGAGGTGGAGGTGGAAGAGAGAGAATTCAGAACTGCAAATTAAATTAAAACTCAGAGGGAATCACACACCAGAAATCTTTTATGAGCTAACACAGAGAACTCTAATATTTAGAGTGAATATTCAGGGCTTCTCCCTGTTGGGCACCATATGTATACAACAGGAACATGAGGAATGGATTTTATCAGATCGATAGTGGGGACTATTACTGTTGCAATAACTATGCTTGAACATTTTTTGAACTTTCTACGTAGCAAGAAGTGACTGGCACATGCAGACTGTATTCAGTAAGTCATATGAATGAAAGGGCAATGGATGAAAAAAATAAAGAGGGACTTCAAGCATAGGTACTTATGTAAAACTTACTCAAAAGGTAAATTTAAACAGATCTGCAGCCAGTCTGCCACCTTTCAGAGGTAACTCAGAGCAGAGATCCAGGTTGGTGAACCTTATATCTCCCAATACCTCCAGTTGAGGTGGAAAACTTTATAATGGCACTACATTTTATGTAATGTCTGGCTTTCATTTTAGATCTATACTTTTTATTGTATTAGAAAAAAAAGCTCCTTCTGTTTCTATTATTAATAGGGCTTTTAACCTAAATCACTGTTGTATTTTGTCAGAGATTTTTTCCCCCGCATTTATTAATATAATCTTGTGTTTGTTTTAAGTTTGATTATGATTAAACCAACTACTAATTATAATTATTCATTTAATGTGATTAATTATGTACCACTCATAAGCTTATGACATCTTCATAATAATAAGAAGCACACACAGCATACATATACACACATATATACATATATATACTTTGTATATATGTGTGTATATTATATGTACACATACACTTATGCATATATACACATTTTATCTATTTTGGTAAAAGTGCCATGTCATATTGAGAAATGGATGGAAAGAAAGAAATATATTACTATAACTATTTCTCAGTATGACACAGTAAATTTACCACAAAAGCATTGATTAAATGTTTCCTATGTGCGAAACATCATTCTGGGAATCTAAAGGCAAAAGCAGCCTCTTCCATCAAGGAGCTTAGAGTTCAATGAGGTAAACAAATATAAATGAATAGGAACACACAGAATAAATACAAAGTGGATAGAACATGACCTTAGAGGAGGCGCTAACAGATGGCAAAACTGAAAAAGACCTCCTTCAGAGGGCAATCTTTGAGCTGGGCCTTGAAAGAAAACAGTATTTTTAAGAGGCAAAGATTAGGAGCGACAGTATTCCAAGCATAGGGGACAGCCAACAGAAAGACACTAAAGCAGCTGATGGAGTGACATGTGCAAAAACAAAAGCAAAAACAAAACAAAACAAAATAAGTTGTCAGGCAGGGAAACACCTATTTTGGAAATACCTATGTAGGACAGAGTGTGTAAACTCAAATGCAAACAAAGAAATACTGTATGAGAAGAGTGGAATATTGAGAAGGGGTCAGATGACATCTAGTTCATAAACCTGAGTGACTGATAGTGTAATGGCATCCCTTGCAATGACAGGAGAGTTAGGAAGAGATTATGGTTTCAGGAGCAAAAAGGATTTGTTTTGGAAATGCTGCATTTGAGAAGTCTATGGGATATCTAGATTGAAATGTTCATTCAACAATTAGCTCAGAAGAGAGAGTAGAAATAGGTATATATCCCTGAACATCATCTGCATAAGGATGATTATGGAACCACTGAGAGTTGATATAATAAATAAGTAAAAGATAAAAAGGAAAAGATAAGAGAGTCTAGTACAGGGCATTGGGGACACTCACAATTAGCAGGCATGACATGGATTGTCATGGTGTCATGGATAGTGACATGGATGAGAAACCAGCCAAGAAGCCTGAGGATCAGTCAGACAAGTAGAAGGAAAACTGAGAACATTAGCACAAAAAAAGAAAGAAGAGAGAATATCAAAGAAGTGATGGTGATTGACATTGTCAAACACTGTGGAAGAATCAAGACTGAGAAAAGACCATTAGATTTGGCAATTAAGAGACCATTAATAACTTTGGAGAGAGTAGGTTGTGAAGGGGAAGGAAGTGGAAATAAATTATAAATGGTGTTTCCAAATTTTGCTAAGAAGGGAAGGAGAAATATGGAGAAATATCATAGCTGGTAAGAATGGTAGAGTCAAGTGAAATTTTTTTTGGAAGTTGAGGGCAGATATTAATATGATTTTAGGCAGAGAAGGAACCAGTAGATAGTGAGTGTCTAAATATTAAAGAGAGTGAGGTTGTCAATGAGGACAATCTATTGTAAAATAAATGAGTGATGAGATGAGGGTGCATATAGAGAGGTTGACCTTTGCAAATTCCTCTGTCAGTGATAAAAATAGAAACATTCTAAATATACTCCAAAAAAAATTCTACCAACACTTTTTGTAGTAACAAGTAAATGTAAACAAAGTAAATGTCCATCATTTGGAAAATGGATAAGCAAATTGTGGTATTTAATGTTATACTGGAATATTACAACACTGTTGGAAGTGATGCATATAGTGAAATATTGTTGTTATGTCAACTGATACAAAGTGAAAAAAAATAGAACCAGGAAAATAATATGTTCAATGATTACAAAATATAAATGGAAAAGCTAATAAGAAACTAATGGAAACTAGATTTTATGAACTTATAATGATCAAGCTTGGTACCAAAGAAGAAATGGGAGAATGTAGCTATGTTTTTTTTTTCTTTTTGCCAAGATGGAACACTGAATGCAATGCCAAATGTGATTGGTGTGTTAATTAATTTTACTGATCTGCTTTTTTCTCTGTTTTATTTATAATAAATGTCTTGGGTGGGGAGAAGAGTCACATTGTAAGAAATGTAGATGGTGTGAAAAATAAGATCATTAAAAATAAAATGATATGTGGGCCTCTGTTTTAGACAGATATGTGAAGTGTTTAAAGGAACTATGTACTTTCCCAAAAGGAAAGAGCTCCTATTTCTTTCTGGGCTCAAGTAATTATATATTACTATATATACTTTTTGATGAGCTCTGTAGCTTGTTCATCCAGCAGTATGCAATAATCAAGGAAAATATACATTCTTCGCTTTTCCCCTCTATAGACAATTAAGCTTACTCTTTTGAATTGGGATGGATCTCATTTAGGAGATTCTGCAGTGTTTTGGGTTTGATTGAGCCAACACGATGTCATTTACCATTTGAAGGACCTTATAACCTAAAACAAAATTTGTAACAATTTAGAATCTATGCTGGACATTTTACTTGTTTTATGCCTTTTTAATATTAATAGCAATTAATAAGTTACTACAAATTAATGTTAATGATCAAAGAGTAAAAAAAAAACACTAAGTTATCTCTCTACATTACCTATTTCACTTGGCTTTTCCTCAACAATTAGAGTTACCAGTACTGTATCTTTAAGAGCCTAATGTATTGTTGAGAAAAGCAGTTTGTGTTCACAGTTGAGAGCAAGTTAAAAGATGTCTTATTGTAAAAATGTCTTTATCTCTCTATAGAATCTGGAAGGTTGGATATTTTTTCTCCACTTCAATCACATTTTGCCCTGTAGTTTTTGACTTTGTCAACCTGGGGATCCACAGGAATTAGGGTGCAGACACCTCCGGTATCTATACTCTATATATCTCTTAACAATCTAACACCTGTAACACTATTGTCATTTTATTGGCTTCCTACTTTCTTTTATGTGTCACTGACAAAGTTTTTGAATGTTGTGTCCCCAACCTTGTTTTTCTCTTAAGCCTGGTGGTTTTTATTGCACAACTTACATTGTATAGCATGATTTTTAGGAATGCACATGTCACATTATAGTAGAACTGACCATACTTTGATTATGTACTATTTCCTAGTAGCCAAATGTTACTTAGGTTGTGAAAGTTATTTGAAATTTTCTATTGTATTTCTTCCCTATCCTTCCTCTTTGACTTTATTACAATGGTTTTGAAGAGGATAATAATGAGAAAAAGAGAGAGAGACAGATAGCATTTATTAACCACTGATTATATACCAGGCATAGTTCTAAGCACTGGGTTTACAAAAAACAAATCCCCTTCACTCACCCACCTACTTCCTGAAAACAGTATTTATCCTGAAGGAGCTCACATTCTAATGAGAGAAGAAAATAAAAGAAAACTGGAAAGTAAGCTTAAGATGAGAGAGCAGAAAGGAATTGTACTGACAACAAGAAAGGCTATTGTGAGGGAGGAGAAAATTTTGAGGAGTGAGAGGCTTGGGCATCTCATGTAATGTTGGTCTAGGTCAATGACTCACCAATTAAGAGAGAAGGTCATAGTATAAAGGCATGTCTTTGATATAAAAAAATAGTAATAAGTACTTTCTGTAAAGCATTTCATCAACTGTATCTACACATGATACTATTATCAATATCATAAGGTAAAAAAACAAAGAGTAGTCAATACAGCCCTGAAATGACAATGTTTATCCTAAAAGCCTTAAAGATAAATTGAGAATTTTCTAGCACTTTATCTTTTAAACAAATATTCATAGAGTCCTATTCTAAAATGAAATCCTGATAACATTCTTAATATTTTAGATCTAAAAAAGCTTCTCATACAGCAAAAGACAGCTTAAAATTATTAGCCATGGACACTAATGAACAGGAAAATGAGGATACTTGAAAAAAATCCTTATAATTAAATTAAAATATTTTGAGTCAGATGACTTTTATGCTTAAACATTATTAGTCATGCTTTGTTCTTATCTGTTTGATCATTACTTGGTTCTCATTCTTCACTATGTTAGTGAAATGACTTATCTTTATCAACAATTCTATTGTTTCATTCAGAAATTGAGAAGACATGTCTAAGGGGAGTGAAAAAAACATTCTTCAAATGACACAAATGATTATTTAGTATGAAAGGTAGTATGAAAGGTAAAAGCATAGTTTATGTAGTTCTAGGAGTAAAATATAGTGCTGGTTTATAAAAGTTATAAGGAAACAGATTTTCTGACTCAGTTTGAGACTTTTTTAACAACTAGTTCTTTTCTAATGATTTGAATTCCATAATAAAGGTTCTCTTATCTTTAAGATCACAATTTCATTGAAACATGATACTAAAATCCTTTTCAAAGGAAGTATTTAATCAAAATCTGAATGACCATTAGTGATATATATTACAGAAATAGTATTTTTTCACTGTTTAAAAGAGTAGTCTACATGACTTTGTATTCCCTTCTAACTCATTCAATTGGTATGGTAGGGAACTTTTTTTTAAATTACATGCTGAATTTATTTATATTCTTAAAAAGAAAAGCAAGCAATACACAATAGAAATTCACAATTTACCTTACAATTCTCTATATTTCTCTCACTACTATGTTTATGGAAATGCTTATTTTTAGCTGGTATTTGTTAATGTCAGAATAAGGAAATTAGTTAAAACTCTGATCACTTAATAAATCCTGTCAATTTCACTTCCATGGCATCTGTCATATTCATCCTCTTCTCCCTATTCTCACTGGTGCAATCCTCCATATCACCATCTGCCTGAGCTATTGTACCTAAGACTCCTAATAAGTTTGCCTGTATTTTCACTCTTCATGCTCTAATTTGTTACCCTTCTTGTTGCTGCCAGAGTAATTTTTGTCCTGCGTCGATCTGATCACATCATTCACTTCTTAGCTAGAATTCTTTTTTTTCAATTAATTAATTTTTAGTTTTCAACATTCATTTCACAAGATTTTGAGTTCCAAATTTTATCCCTATCTTGTCCCTCCCCCCACCCCAAGATGACATGAATTCTAAATACCCCTTCCCCTAATCTGCCCTCCCTTCTATCTCCCCCTGCCCTAGCTCCTTTTATCCCCTTTCCCTTCAATTTTCCTGTAGGGCAGGATAGATTTCTATACCTCATTTCCTGTATATCTTATTTCCCAGTTGCATGAGAAAACATTTTTTTAACATTTGTTTTTAAAACTTTAGGTTCCAAATTTTCTCCCTTCCTACCTCCCCAGTCACCCTCATTGAGAAGGCAAGCAACTCGATACAGGTTATACATGTTTAGCCTTTAGCATAGAATTCTTAAATGGCTCCATATTGCTGACTATTTAAACCTCTTGTTATGGCATTCAGGGCCTTCTACAATATGGTACCTCCCTACCTTTTAACCTTTTCTCATGTTACTTACCTCCCCACACTAGGTTGGAACCATATTTCTCTACTCTATGTTCCCTGAACATGATCTGTGCTTTCCTATTTCAATTACCTTGCTCAAACTGGTGACTCTGTCCAGAATGCTCTCCTCTCCCTCTGAATTTTGAATTCTTACCTATCCTTTAAACTCCATCTGAAATGCTACCTTCACCAAGAGTTGTCCCTAATTGTCTCCCCATGTTAAGTATATTCCTGCTCAAATAGTTGGATAGAATGCTGGGTCTGGAGTCAGGAACACTCATCTTTTTGAGTTCAAATCTGCCTACAGACGCTAACTGTATGACTCTGGGCAAATCATTTAACTTTGTTTGCCCCACTTTCCTCATCAGTAAAATGAGCTGGAGAGCGAAACGGCAAACCATTTCAGGATCTTTGCCAAGAAAACCCCAAATAGGGCTATGGAGAGTTGGCCATGACTGAAACAACTCAACAACAACAGCAAAACTTTGCTTTGCACATTTCTAATCCCACATGTATGAATACCGCATTCACGGATATCATACCACATCTATGAACGAATTAATGAAAAAACACATATTAGTTTCCTACTATGTATTGAGCAATGTATTAAGTGTCGGGGATACAAGAAGGAAGACAAGCCCAGACTTTAAGGAGCTTATGTTCTAATGGGGGAAACGAGACAACATGTCTAAGGGAGTGGCTGCCAGTGATGAATGTTTTGATTTAGCAAGATACCAGGAGTCATAGGAGGGTAGATTGACACATTTTTCCTAGTAGAAATGGCAATATTGACTTTATCATGGTTCCAAAACTAGGAAGTGGGGGAAGTCAGCAGACCATGTAAGTGCAGCTGGTGGAAAGATGTCCAGGGGGTTGAGATAAATTATTATTTTTCTCTTATATTAATAAATAATTATTAATTGAGATTAAGATTTTTTTCTTTCTATTTTCTCATTCAGAAATAAACCCCTGTAGGTTAATACAGCCAGTGTTTGAAGGACTTTACTGACCTTGACCAAAAATTTACCCAACTTAGACCATCTTATCTAGGTAGAATTTTTACCCCATCCAACTAGAAAACCTTACAAAGAAAATTGGGTGAATTCTGGCCTATTGTGTTCTACTCAGACAGACTAAGATGGTGGGTAGATTTCTTTGTCTAGATTGCCCGAGGCTGGGGGTAGTCTGGGAGTAAGAGTGACTTAATCAAAGTCTCCCAGTGCCTCATTAGGATAGGTCTACTTGTCTTTATAATATTCATTCTCTCATTAATTGTTAACCAATCAGAGTTGATTTTCTTTTTTAAAAATTAAATTACACCAAATTTAATTTTAATTAATTTATTTTTAGTTTTCAACATTCACTTCCACAAGTTTTTAAGTTCCAAATTCTCTCCCCATCTCACCCCTCCCACCAACCCAAGATGGCATACCATTTCCCCTAGTCTTCCCTCCCTTCTGTTTCTCCCCCCTTCTCTTACCTCCCTTTGCCTTCTATTTTCCTGTAGGGCAAGATAAATTTCTGTACCCCATTTCCTATATTTCTTATTTCCCAGTTGCATACAAAAACATTTTTTTAAACATGTGTTTTTAAAACTTTGGGTTCCAAATTTTCTCCCTTCCCCCCTCCCCACTCACCATCATTGAAAAGGCAAGCAACTCAATATGGGTTATACATGTGCAGTTACACAAAACACTTCCATAGTAGTCGTGTTGTGAAAAACTCTATTTCTCTTAATCCTATTATGCCCCCCATTTATTAGATTCTTTCTTTTGATCCTGTCCCTCCTCAGTAGTGTTTGCTTCTGATTACCCCCTCTCCCAATCTGCCCTCCCCTCTATCATCCCCCTGCTCTCTTGTCCCATTCCCCCCCCATTTTCCTGTAGGGTAAGATAAATTTCCATACCCAATTGAGTGTATATGTTATTCTCTCCTTAAGTCAAATCTGATGAGAATAAGATTCACTCATTCCCTCTCACCTTCCCCCATTTCCCCTCCTCTGTAAGAACCTTTTCTTTTCTGTTTTTTTTTGTGAGATAATTTACCCTGTTCTACCTCTCCATTTCTCCTTCTCCCAGTACAATTCTCTCTCATCACTTAATTTTATTCTCCAGATATCACCCCTTCATCTTCAACTCACCCTGTGAGTTGCCTCTATCTATCTATCTATCTCTCTATCTCTCTATGCACACACACACACACACACACACACACACACACACACACACACACATATATACACATATACTGACAAAGGTCTCATGAGTTACAAATATCATCTTTACATGCAGGAATGTAAACAGTTCAACCTTAATAAGTTTCTTTTAATTTCTCTTTCCTGCTTACCTCTTCATGTTCCACTTGAGTCTTATATTTGAAAGTCAAATTTTCTATTCAGCTCTGGTCTTTTCATCAGGAATGCTTGAAAGTTCTCTATTTCACTGAATGACCATTTTTTCCCTGAAGGATAATACTCAGTTTTTCTGGATAGGTGATTCTTGGTTGTAATCCTATATCCTTTGCCCTCCTTTGCCTATATTCCATGCCCTGCAGTCCCTTAATGTAGAATCTGCTAAATATTGTGTTTTTCTGCTTGTGTTTCCATAATACTTGAATTGTTTCTTTCTGGATGCTTGCAATATTTTCTCCTTGACCTGGGAACTCTGGAATTCAGCTACAATATTCCTAGGAGTTTTCCTTTGGGGATCTCTTTCAGGAGGAAATCAGTGGATTCTTTCAATTTCTATTTTGCCCTCTGGTTCTAAAATATCAGGACAGTTTTCCTTGATAATTTCTTGAAAGATGATGTCTAGGCTCTTTTTTTTTGATCATGGCTTTCAGATAATCCAAGAACTTTTAAATTCTCTCTCATGGATCTATTTTCCAGGTCAGTTGTTTTTCCAATGAGATATTTCACATTGTTCTCTAATTTTTCATTCTTTTGGATTTGTTTTACAATGTCTTGATTTCTCATGAAGTCACTAGCTTCCAATTGCTCTATTATAATTTTTAAGGAAGTATTTTCTTCACTATGCTTTTGAACTTCCTTTTCCATTTGTCCAATTTTGCTTTTTAGAGCATTCTTTTCCTCATTGTCTTTTGGACCTCTTTTGCCATTTGCGTTAGGCTATTTTTTAAGGTGTTATTTTCTTCAGTATTTTTCTGGGTCTCCTTTAAAAAGTTGTTGACTTGTTTTTCATGATTTTCTTGCATCACTCTTATTTCTCTTCCCAGTTTCCCCTCTATTTCTCTTACTTGCTTCTCAAAATCCTTTTTGAGCTCTTCTAAGGCCTGGGACTGATTCATATTTTTCTTGGAGGCTTTGGATGTAGGAGCTTTGACTTTGTTGTCTTCTTCTGGTTGTATGTTTTGATCTTCTTTGTTACCAAAAAAAAGATTCTATGGTCTGAATCTTTTTGTGAGGTTTGGTCATGATCCCAGACAATTACTTGATTTATAAACTCTTTGTTAAGGTAGAGGTCTGCTTCCAATGTGGATAATGTACTATTCCAAGCTTGGGGGTTTGTACAGCTGTTTTCAGAGATACTTCTAGGGACCTGTAAATTTTCAGTTCTTCCAAGGTAGTATGATAAGGGGCAAGGTGTTTAGTCTTTTCTTGGCCTGTGCTCTGGTCTATGAGTGACCACAAGCACCCTTTTCTGTCTTGGAACTGTGAGGAAGATTTTCTCTCCACTGCCACTACAAACTCCACCATGCCAGCACTCCTCCTCACCCCAGGACCACCACCCAGAAATGTGACCCAGATCCAAAGACAGGCAAATCAAAAGAATCCTGCCTCCGCACCAGCAAAAGTTCCCTGCAATCGCTCTTTGATCAGCCACTCAATTCCTCCTCAGTCTGTGGGCCACAAGCTTAGGAAGCAGCCACCACCCCAGGGCCACACTTGGGAACTGCAGTTGGGACTTAGTTCTCTCTCTTATCACAGAAAGAGACTTTTCTCACTGACCTTCTAACCAACTTAGAAGGTTGGCGTTTGTGGGTTGAGAGTTCTGGAAACTGCCATAGCTGCCAGTGATTGAGTCTTCATGCCCACACCCAACTAAGCTCCTCTTCCCACCTGGAGCGATACATCTTTACCAATCAACCATCCCAGTTGTCTTGGGCTGGAAATTTGTTTCACTCTGTCTATTTTTGGGTTCTGCTGCTTTAGAAGTTGTTTAGAGTCATTTTTTTTTTACAAGTGTTTGGAGGAGTTTGGGGGAGAGCTCAAGCAAGTCACTGCTTTCACTCCACCATCTTGGCTCCACCCCTTGGGAACTTTTTTTAGTCTACTAGATCTAACTTCCAAAGAATTACATATAAGCATTAACTACTTTCTTTGGAATATTTGCTCTGGTCCCTTGAAAAAGGATGTGAATTTCACTGTGACTCTTGGTTGTTCCATTGGTCCACATGCCTGGGAGTTTTGTTGAAAATGATTTGAAACAGTCAGAAAGAGTCACTCCCTCAGTATGTTATTAAAATATCTGTAATGGGTCTCCAACCTCATTTTAATCCTTTGCTTTTTCCAAGCTCTCCATTACATATCCAGCAATTGGAGCAACAAATACTTCTCTCCTCTCTTCCTAAATCAGTAAGAAAATATGCTTGTCTCAACAAGTGTGATAGAACTTCAAGTGTCTGACTGCTTTCTGCTTTGTGTTTCTTTCCCTAAGTATAGATCACCAAATAATGATCCAAGAGATGAACATTTACAGATTTGGTGGCTAACTTGGGAATAAGAAAATTCCTGAATTCCAGAATTGCTGTCATCTACTCAGCAGATGTGATTCCTGTAAGTACAACACTTCTTGGAGGAGAAATAGAATGCTGACAGGTCATGCTGAATCTGAAAAGAGTAAAGAAGCATTTTTAGATGGCCAGCAGATCTGGACCTTATACGTTACTTGTGCAGCAAGCCTGAGGTGAAAGTGAAATATATATACAACAGTCCCAAGATAACCTGAGTCTTTAAGAGAGCTTACAATGATAGTGATGAGTTATTGTTTTATGCTTTAAGTATATACTAAGGTACACTGTGAGTCTTGTGTTTTAAACATTTCTTTTTTGGTGGAAGAAATAAATAGCTATTTTGTACACTAAATATCTGTTCTAGAAGGAATCCTTTTAAATTACTGTAGGGGAGATTCTCAACATAAGTCATATATAAGTTTTAGTTTTGAGATTTCTCTAAATGTTTCTTTTTATGATGGAGATATAATGAGCTAGAAAGATGAAGGCAAACTGACTCCCCTATCATTGTTTTTTTTTAAATGTATTTCTACATTACTTTGGCATCCAAGAGAAAGAATTTTAGACAAAGCACCAATATCTTACCTCTGGCACCTAGAGAGGCTATCACACATGAGAACCTGCTCTGAACTTACATAAAACCTAGAATCATCCTGGGCATGATAGTCAGGACAGGAATTTAGTATCCCTATTCTCCTTTCTGCTCATCTCCTATCACTCAGATGGCTTCTGATACTTTTTCTTTCTTTACCCCTGTCTCACATGATTAAGTGGCCTTACTCCTTCCCAAGGCTAACCCCTCTACTTGTTCAAGTGATTCCATTCCATACTGTTTCCTCAAGGAGATTACTTCCTTTGTCATGCCCACCCTTTCCCTCATTTTCAATCTCTCCCTGTCTAATTCATTTCCTTCTACCTACAAACATATCCATGTCTTCCCCTTCCTGAAAGAAAACCCTCACTGAATCTATCCCCACTAACTATAATCATATATCTTTTCTGCCCTTTATAACTAAATTCTTGAAAAGGCTGCCTACCATAGGTGCATCCACTTTCTCTTTTCTCATTGTCTTTTTTTTTTTGGCTAGGCAATGGGGTTGACTTGCCCAGGGTCACACAGCTAGTAAGTGTTATGTGTCTGAGGCTGGATTTGAACTCAGGTCCTCCTGAATTCAGGGCCAGTGCTCTATTTACTGAGCCACCTATCTGCTCCTCTCATTGTCTTCTTAACCCCTTACAATCTGACTAATGACTCCACCAAAACTTCTCTCTCCAAAGTTACTAATGTTATCCTAGTTGCCAAATCCAGTCTTTTTTTTCAATTTTCATTCTCTTTTACCTCTCTGCAGCTTTCCTTTTTTCCGTATTTATTTTTAAGAGTTTTAATTCCTACCATAATTGCAATCCTTATCTCTTCTTATAAACATTTCTTTAATGAATTTCTTTATTTTCTAAATTACTGCTGTTTCTAGCAATAACTCAATTTTTACAGTGAGCACATAAAATATTTTGCCTTTTTGGTATTCTCTTTTATTAAAGTTTTCATGTCTCTCTGCTTCTCTTCATAGCATTAATTCATTGGGTTATGTCCTTTTCTGGACTGTTCATTCATGTTCCCATGTCTATCAGTCTTACTGACAGTTTAACTCAGTAGGACATTGGATCATTCCCAACCTTTCTCTCTTGGTATTCTTGTCTTTTACCCCCTCTCTTCTTTTCCTAATAGTTTTACATCAGTCCCTATTTTGTTAGACATCCCACCCTCTATTGGCATCCATTTTTCTCCTGTCTAGATCACAGAGACTGTCAAACTCCATCTCTCTCAGTTAAAGGGATAAAGTTAATGTCAGTGCTCAGCTAAGCTATGTAGGCTACAATTAATTTCATAGTATCTATTTTTTTTACATTTTATAAATGAATAAGGATAGAGATAGGGCCAAGACCTGTGATTTCACCAAATCCTGGGTGAGAAAACTCCCTCTTTCCAATGAAGAGCTACACCTTGTCTGCAAATATGGTTATAATACTAGAAACCAAGTGACTTGCATAGGCTCAACAGCCAAGTATGTGTCAGAGGCAACCCTTGAACCCAGGTCTTCCTGGCTTCAAAGCTGGATCTCTATCCACTATACTACAGTACTATACTAGCTCAAATGCACAAATACA
This sequence comes from Vombatus ursinus, assembly GCF_900497805.2. NCBI lineage: Eukaryota > Metazoa > Chordata > Mammalia > Diprotodontia > Vombatidae > Vombatus > Vombatus ursinus. The sequence goes on along the minus strand of NW_020954570.1, from coordinate 15,147,459 downwards.
TATTTGTAATGTAATATTTTTAAAGGACAATTGCTGTGGCTTGATAGAAAATGTATAGCAACAGATACACACATAAATAAATACATGTGGACATATATACCTCCATTTGCAGGTTTCTTGGTACACACACAGAAGTTAAGAACTTTTGTTCTAAGTAAGCATCCTTCTTCTTATTTTACCTGGCAGCATTTTTTATAGATCTGAGAAATCCTAATAAAGAAAAGGTCCAAAGAAGAACTTTGAGCGAATACAGTATGGAGATTGGTTTGGGAGTGATTAATCAATTCAAAAGTTCAGGCAATGAACAATGTACTGATTTCTTTATTGGTCATTTTTGCTGTGAGATTTCTTATGAGCCATCTATGCAAAATAATGAACTCTTAGGCTCTAGGATGGTGTCTAGACCAGGGAGGCCATAAGAGCCAAGATACTCATGGTTACAAGAATAGCCTTGGGTTGTAAGAAAAGCCTTCCTCTTCCCCTCCCTTGGGTTTTGCAATCAAATATAATACTGAATGATCCTGAAGCACAGATTTGGAAGTGAAGGTAATAGGTCACATCTTGATTCTCCATCACTGACCTAGAATAGTTAGAAAATGAGAACAATTAACATATGTCATAGATGTTACTATTCTGCTACAAAAGAAGCTGTTTTTGTTTTGTTTTGTTTTTGTTTGTTTGTTTTTGCCCCTGCTTGTAATATACCTTCTGATATTCAGGTTATCCAAATGGCTAGTTTGTGTCTCCCTCATGATGCAGACTAAACATCTTGTGACATTCACTGTCTCTAGCTTTCCTTATGCCTCAGTAGTTGGAAAAGAATAACTTTCAGTGAATTTCATTTGGATAAGTTTCCTTGTCCAATTGCAGTCATTTTTTTTCTTTTTTTTAGCATGGCTACTGATTTCCCACAATATCATTCATTTGCAGAGGCATTTGCTGCCAAATGGAGGAATTAATGAGGACAGGACAGACTGATCACCTTCCCTTTCTATTTTAAGGGAAGAATCTTACAAACCCAGGGTGGAGAGTGGGGGATGGAAAGATCAATTCAAAGAGCTTGGTTGAATTCCTGTTGCTTTGAAATTGCAAGGGGCTTATAGTGTGTTGTGTGTGTACGTACATTTATGTAGAGGAAAATGGAATTGGTGATTCCTAGCTACTGACTATTAGATGGCCTCCATTTTTGCAGAGACCTTTCTTAACTCCTTTCTTAAATAAGCCCTGTGGGCATGACTTTTTTATCCAATCCCTCCAATCTGTTCCTCACTCTCTTCTGCACCTTACACACATTTTAACCTGCTGATAGACTATAAAGGAAAACTAAAATTGACTAAAACCAGCTGCCTCTAAGGCAGGGGTTCTAAACCTGCACATGGTGAACCTGGCTTTTATAAATTATTTTGTTACTAACATTTCAATATACTTGGCTTCTTTTGGAATCCTATGTATTTTATTTGTTACATTTAAAAATATTGTTCTGAGCAGTGGTTCATAGTCTTCATGAGACTACCAAAATGGTTCATGACACACACAAAAAAGTTAAGAACCTTTTCTCTAAGGAAGCATCCTCCTGCTTGCCTTATTTCTTTACCCCTATTCAACAATGATTATTCATGATTTGGGCTTAATTATTCTTGATACAGGACATTAGTTTGGATTTGCATGGGTTTAATTTTTCCTCTGCTTTTCAAGGAGTTATGAAGTATTAAGAATCAATTGAGATTCTCTCATATTTTTTATTTCGAAACTCCCAGCAAGGATCACATCCATAATTGCTACACAGTTCTTTGCCCCTTTCTCTCATTTGCATACCTTGCTGATCACTGCGCTATTTTCTGACTTGCCTTTCAGAATGATGAAGCACCTAAATGAGAAGGTACTATGAGAATTAAAACTGTGTTAAACCAGAATTCTATAGTTATGAAACAGCTGTGTAAACAAAGTAAAAAAGAACAAATAAGCTTTGAGCTTCACTTAAGTCCTTCACTCAAGAGAAAGGGGAAGAAGAAGAATAGAGAAAAGATGCATTTGTCAATATTGTTTTTCAGCCAAAGACAATATTTATTAGAACATCCATCATATTGGACAGACTCTTAAGGAGTCTGAACATTAGTAAGCTATTGACTAGATTTTAAGAATCTGAGCAGCATCTAGATTTTAAGAATCCAAGCAATGACTAGATTATAAGAATCTAAGCAGTGGCAAGATTTTAAGAATCAGAGCAGTGGCTAGATTATAAGAATCAGAGCACCTTAATGAAGACAAGATGGACCTCATATACATTAAGACTATGAGAGGGATCTAGGAGTGGCCAAGTGGTCTATGAGGTAATAGAATTCCAGGGCCCTGGACCACAGGGCCAAGGGAGAATGGAGCCTAGATAGAAATAAGGGTGGAAAGTGGCTTGGGGCCATAGGGAGGTCTACATGGAAAGGTAAGTTAATGAGATTATAGCCTCAGGGGAACACCAGAGATTTGGCCATGTGGGAAAGTCAAGGGTTTCTTTTTTGGGGTCTAGATTCCATCCTCATCATTCCCCCCTCAAACAAATGGGACCCAAATTCTTTTGGGGTAAGGGGCAAAGGTCTTGGATTCTGGAACTGCTTCCTGCTGACAAGGGGTGTAGAGCTGCCCCTGCCTCAAGGGGGTCCCAAAGAGGAGGTTGACTGAAATCAAGCAAAAACTGCATCCAGGGAACAGTGGGGGGGCATTGGCTGGTACTGGCTGTTTGCTACCAACTGTAGCTGAATGGCCTGTAGTCTGAAAGACACAAATCTGACAGAAAAGACTGCAGGGTCCAGATATAAAACAGGGACTACATTTAGATTTAGGGCCCAAATATGAGAGGATAAAACATCCTTAGCTCTCTTTGGATTCAGATAATTCAGTTTTTCAACCATGCAGTATCAAATCCACCTCATAGCCAGACTCAGGAATAGCCAGGTGGGTAACATTCCCTTTCAAAGGAACATAATGAAAAAACTGAGCCAGGAGGATCCCATCTTAGACTGAGGCTAAAATTGTCCTCTCAGTTTTTCCCAATGCTCACTTTCCACCAGTATCACCTTCTGTGAGTAGCTTGTGGCATTTCTCTCAGATGGTGGATTATTGCTTATCAATGGATTATGACCCATCAGACAACTCAAAATAAAATCCTATGAGCTTTTACCTCAACAGCAAGTTTCACTAATCACAATTTAGGAAAAACTTTTCTAGCATTTACATCTCAAATTTAAATATGTCCTGGTATAAAAAGTCAATCATTAGAGATTTCTATATGCTTCCAAATTCTCAGCAAGCCATACATAACCCAAACAAGCTTTTTGGCTACTTTACACATTAAAACAATAACCAACAATAGCTAAATTATTTTAGCAGTAAACAAATTATGAAAAGTTACTTGACATAACTGATGCAAAAAGTTCACCAATTTGAAACTTGAAACAAACCCATTACCAGTCAGGTGACTTCAGTTTTGTTAAATGCATTTCCAAATTACTCTACACAGAGAATCAACATTTCATCATTAACAATTAAAAAACTACAACTTTAAAAGAGTGTGCTTACCCAAGTTCAGAGGCCAGCTTCTTTACCTTGAGCAGGCTGTGCTGAACCTGGGAGATGCTTTCAGGCAAAGGTTGCCCTAGGGCCCAAGGCCATTGCCTTGGGAGGGGAGGGGGCGGCAAGCAGTAGCTGCTGCCTTTCCCCCACTTTCTCTCCCCAAGTGGGGGAAGGTGATATCAAAGGTGAGGGAGAAAGGGTGAAACTCTCTTCTCCTGTAAGAAGGGTTGACAGATATTCTCTTGACTCAAGGGAAGGGAGTGACCAGGGTTGTAAGGAGGTCTTTCAAAACTGCTTAATGATGAATCACAAAACCTCCAGAATGTACCAAGATATTTTTAGCTGTTCTAACTTTTCCCTGTAACCTCCATGAAGGAGGATTCAAGGGTGTAGAGGGAAGGGAGTAAGTAAACCTCAGGGAACCAGAAAGCAACTGCAGTTTTCCCCAATTCCCTAGCACAGAAAGAATTGACAGAATTGGGCATACATTTCCAGGCAGGGCATCTGTCCTTGTCCTCTATGCTGTGGAAGGTGTACCCAGGTCCATGGCCTCAAACCAACCATGGACCGAGCACCTGAGAGCATCAGGCCGAGTGCGAGACAGCCTCATAACTGTCCGCCCAAAAAGCATCTCCAAGCCTTGGTGCTCGGAGTGTGACCCCATCTGCAGAGCAAGAAAGAAAAGGGGAGGAGGGAGGCTTACATACCTTCCAGTCTTGGCTGGAGAAGAATTTGGGGTTATGCAGTTTTGTTGTGCAGGCCACCAAAATAATGAGGTTTAGGTTTTCTGGGACCCTGAGATCATGACACATGGGTCCTACCTGAAAGAATTATACCCAAGCCTTCTTTCAACCAAAGACAAGGTTTATTAGAACATCCCTCATATCAGACAGACTCTTAAGTAGTCTGAACAATAGTAAGCTATTGGCTGGATTTTAAGAATCTGAGAAGTGACTAGATTGTAAGAATTAGAGCAATGGCTAGATTATTAGAATCAAAGCCTCAATATTTTCAAATATGCAGTCTAGCAACAATTTGCCTCTTCCAGATATGCTGCAGCATGAAACTCAAGTGTCCAAGTGTCCTGACTTTTCATCCCTTTATTCCAATTTTTCTTCCTCTTTATCCTTCTCTCTCTCCTTCTTTCCCTCTCTCTTTTTCTCTCCCCTTCTCCTCTTTCTCCTTGTTATTTCTCTCCTCTCCATCTCTCTCTCTAACCACTTTCCCTGTTTCTGTTTTCCTTTTCCTTCCTTTTCATTTTCCCTTTTCCCTCTTTGTCTCTCTCTTTCTTCCTTTCTCTCATTTTTCTCTCTTTTCTCCCTCTTTCCTCCTCCTCCCCTTTTCCTTCTCCTCCTTTCCCATGTTCCTGTGCCCATCTTACCTCTTGTGACATCTCTCCTATGGAATGAGGAAAAAAAATAATGCAATTTTAAGATTTACATAATTGCTACACCTCCCAAAGGCTCATATAGTCAGCTACTGAGAACTCTTCCTCCAGCAGAAACTGGTGTCCTCTTCCTTCATAGACTTCACATTAACTCTTTCTCTTGGCACAGAATTCCCTTTCCCCATATTAGGCTATATTATACTGCTGCATACCTCACCCATCCAGAGTTGCCAATATTACCCCCATCAAGAGAGGCAAATCTAATGTTCTTCCCTAAGGGAATGTAGGGGATGGTTGGGGCTTAGAATGAGCTACCACCAAGAGGATACTTTAAAGGGACAGCACAAAGCTATTTGAAGCTCAAACATTAATGTCTAACAAGACTATTGCACTAGCACCAGGGTCAGCCAGGAATCAAATTGGAGGAATAATTTAGGGGGGAAATAGTCTTTGGTTGTCTTTTTTTTTTTTAAGTATAACTTACCTCATAGGAAAGTTTCCTTTCTTTTGTTACTATATACCTCTTTATTTCCACGTTCTTACTCTTTTGAGGTGGTGAGATACCTCCTCTGACTGTATCATATTGCTAGAATGCTCACTTTAATTTTTTATAAAATGGAATCAGAGACCTTTAAGACTGAAATAGAATTTATAGAACACTTAGCAAAATAAAACCCTTCATTAAACAGATGATAAAACTTTGGCTAAGAAAAGTTTTTGGATTTCATATGATTAATTTGAAGCCATGGGATCAAACATGAGCTAGCTAGTAAAGAGACCACATTAAAACTAAAAATAGAAAAAAAAAAAAACTAAAAATAGAATACTTAACAAACGTACTGATGATTCTTCCATATTTTTAGACAATAAGCTTCTTTTCCATATTTTCAGACATTAGCTTCCTTTTCAAATTTTCACACATAGATCAACAAATCAATAAACAAATGAAGAAAAAAAATGAGAGAAGGTAGGAGGTCCCTTTTTTTTTTAAAACAACTGGCACTTACATGGTGCCTTCTGTTATTTAACTTAAAGTGAGATTTTCTTTGGTGTTTGCTTAAAGTTTGCTTAGCCTACTTGCTTGTATTTTTAACATAAATAAGGGATATAAAATTCATTATAATAAATCTCTACAGATTTGAACAGAGAGCTTCTGAATCTCAAGGAACCTCAACTTTTGCATCTTAGACCAAGTAACACTGTGACATTACTGCTGCCTTGCAGTATACCTAAATCAAAGGATCATTTCTTCAAAAGTATGTTAAATATTTGAATGCCATAACTGAAAGCCTCATCTCACTGGGAACTTCTCCTGTGGGATCTAATTGTTGTTTCAATCACTTAGGCCTTGGACTTCTTGTCCAATAAAAAAAAAAATGAACTGAATTAGGAAAAATGCATAGTAGTATAAAAAACGTTGATGAGTTGACAAACTTTCCATACATTTGTTCACAGTAACTACAAACTTCAATTTTTTAATTAAAAACCCTGCCACTGTTGGGGTCCCAGTGGAGTTCCTCAATCCTTTCACATAGAGCAGTGTCATCAGGAGACTGATGAGGTTAATTAAGACTTGCCACATTTACTGGTCACCAGAGGATTCAGTTCAAAGCTGGGTGGTTGCTGTTGCTCACTTTGAGAATGACTAACAGTAATAGCAGCAAATGTGGCTACTGACCTCTCAGATACAGGGAGACCCAGACTCATTTTCTATAGCTGTATGAGCTCCATTTCCTAGAGCAAAAGAAAGCACTCCCTTTTAGAAAGTTCTTAAATACACATGGCTCCAAACTATGACTGTCGGTACTGGGCGACCATATCAATCCTCGAACTCTGTTTCACCAAAAAGGAGGAAATAAAAAAAATAAACCTTCTGAAATCTGTCCCAGGAGTCCTGGATGCCACTTTCCACATGCCCTTTTTTTTTTAAAAAATATTCCCCTATTCCCAGCCTTCAACATCCTCCACTGCAGCTTTTATGTCCGTATGTAAATAAATCCAATCAAAGTTCATGTCAATGTAGACTTACCAGTTGCACTGCCCCATCTGTGATTCACTCTAGCTGGCAAGGGTCCTTGTCTTTGGCTGATCATGGACATGCCTCCTGAATGGTACTATTGTTTAGCCCACAACATATGGAGCAAAGAGGCAAGAGATTCAAAGATTAGAAACTGGAAAATAATACTTAATTTTTATGTGATGACTTTAAAAGTACACACACATATCCATATTTTATGCTCAAAGTATTCTTGGGAGGTAGGTTAGGGGAGATATGCATATCATCTATAATGAATAAATTGAGGCAGAGAGTACGTGCAAGGTCATACTTGTACTTCATACTAGGAATGGGAAAAGCCTAGGGATCTTAATTGCTATTGCTCTTTATACTATGAAGATTAAGGACATTATGAACTGTACTATGGAAATAAGATATAGCCAAGATTGAGCCAGGTCCCCAAGGAAGTCATTAACAGAAAGGGTTCATGAACCACTATCTAGGTGATAAGATAAAATCAAAGTTTCAGGCATTAGACATCCAAGATTTCTCTCTCAACAATCTATTAGTTTCCAAGAGCTTCAATCCCAAGAATGATTGGCTTAGTTTAACCTTGTGAATCCCATGGTGTATGTTTCCTTGATTGAGGATAGTTGAAGTTTGCCTAGGAGAGAAATTGTAGTAGCAAGAAACTGTATTTCATCTTTCACTGTCACCTGGCCACCTTTATATTTAATGTAATTACCTTTGCTTACATCTCTAGAGTGAACTCCTCTTTTAGATATATAAACCAACACAGAGTAGATAGACAGACAGAGAGAGAAAAACCAGAAAAAAAAGATTGTTTTTAATATGGGCACCAACTCCCCTTATAATCTGAGAGAACTTCCTGGGAGAGGTATGAGGTTAAATGACTTGTCCAATATCATTACATGTCAGAGACTGGAGTTTTGAACACAAATCTTACCTCTTCTAAGTTGATCCCTTCATCTACTACAATAAACTACCTCTCTTCTCAATAGCATGAAAATAATTCCTTTTTTCCCCCTAGTGTTTGATAAGGTGGTGTGGAAGGTGTTTTACAAAACACTGCAATTTTGGGGTGTGGTAGTTTGAGGAACGTTTTCCAAAGTTTAGCATATAACATGTTATGTACTATAATATACAAAATATAAAATAACTATATAAGATAGCTTAAAGGGACATAAGAAAACCTGTAGTACTCTCTGTTATTGCACACACACACACACACATATGTATATGTATATATATAGATGTATATAGATATAGATATATATAGATATAAATAGATATATAGATATATATCCTCTGAGCCCTCTCTGACTACAAGTTGGAGAAGAATAGGAAGAATGAATTTCCTCATTAAGAGTTCACCATAACAATGAAATCATAGTTCTGGTCAAAAAAAAAAAGAAAGAAAGAAACAAAAGGGAAGATGATGGTATGAACAAAATGAGTAAGGTTTTCCTATATGTTTTATATGTGTGTGTATTTACAGATAGAATTGTAAGACTATTCTTCAAAGAACTATTTTTTAATTTTAAAGAACATTCTAGAAATCAGTAAATTAATAATCTCACTTTGTTCTTAATTTAAGATCATTTATTCACAAAGGGAAAAAATAAAACAGCTAATATAAGCACAAGTCCACTCACATAGCTAATTAGCCAGTAATGCTGAAGTAATAATATTTATACTTCCAGAAATCTGAAAGCATCTGTTTATAGATAATTGTAACATCAAAATCCTGGAGACCATCTATGAGAGAAATCTAGCTTCTAGTCACTACATAATGGATCAACGTGTTGCTTATTTTTACATTAATCCCTGGGACATGCAATTTTAATGTGCTCTATGACTTCAAATTGTCACTATTCTTAAGACTATTAATAGACATTAATTTAGTAAATATATGTGGCATTTTCCCACAGAACTCCTTATAGACATAAACCACAGTAGTTTTCAATTTTTTAATTTATTCATGTGAATATCTCACATTAACATGCCCTGAACTCATACTGCAAAGTTTAAAGAACAAATTGTCAAGGAAATATAATAGTAGTAACATATTTATAAACCCAAATCACAATAGAAATAAGATGTAGTGTCAGGATCACCTAACTTTGAGGTGAGTGGTTTGGAAGGATAGTTGTTGTCATTTTAATATGCCAAGGTAAAGTCAGTACTTTCACCTTGTCAATGTATGGGAATCCAAAATATTACTAAATAAGATGATAACAATATCAAAATGAACAATATCTTCATTCTTAAAGACCTATGTGGATGTTTCATGTATGAATAAACAGTTCCAGTGATCATATCCACTTCTCCAGAATTAGGATCCTTAAATAATTCTACAATTTCTACAATTTTATTACAAAAATTTTTTAAATGACCATTTTAAATACAAGGCAAAAGGACTCAGGGCATCTAATCAAATAATAAACTATATTTGATCAGTGCCTAGTATATTCTTAAACTGTAAATTAAACATATATATGAATAATAATAGCTATCATTTATATAGCACTTATTATGTGCCATGTACTGTTCTAAATGCTTTACAAATATTGTCTCATTTGATCCTCACAACAACCCTAGGAGGGAGGTACAAAATAATCTGGTTACCATTGATTGCTGTTTTAATGTGTAAACTTGCCAAAAAGCTTGTTTGGGTTTTGTCTTGCTAAGAATTTGTAATTATATAGGAATAATCTCTAATGATTGGCTTTTTGTGCCAGGACAAATTTAAATTTGAGATGTAAACCAAGGAAAAGTTTTTCCTAAATTGTGATTAGTGAAACTTGCTGTTTGAGGTAAAAACTCATAGGATTTTATTTTGAGGTGTCTGATGGGTCATAATCCATTGATGAGCAATAATCCACCATCTGAGAGAAATTCCACAAGCTACTCAGAGAATGTGATACTGGTGGGAAGTCAGCATTAGGAAAAGCTGAGAGGACAATTTTAACCTCAGTCAAACATGGCATCCTCCTGTTTCAGTTTGGTCATTAGGTTCCTTGGAAAGGGAATGTTGCCCACCTGGCTATTCCTGAGTCTGGCTATGAGGTGGATTTGATATTACATGGATGTAAAACTGAATTATCTGAATCCAAAGAGAGCTAAGGATGTTTTATCCTCTCAAAGCTGGGCCCTAAATCTAGTCCCTGCTTTATATCTGGACCCTGCAGTCTTTTCTGTCAGATTTGTGCTCTGTTCCAGTCAACCACCTCTTTGGGACCCCCTTGAGGCACAGACAACTCTACACCCTTTGCCAGCAGGAAGCAGTTTCAGAAGCCAAGACCTTCACACCTTACCCAAAAGAATTTGGGTCCCATTTGTTTGAGGGGGAAATGATGGGGTTGGGATCTAGACCCCAGAAAGGAAAAACCCAGGACTTTCCCACAGGGCCAAATCTCTGGAGTTTGTCTGAGGCTATAATCCCATCAACTGGCCTTACATTGGGGCTACACTCAATCTCCTAATTCTCTGTTTCCCTAAATCAAGCCTAGCTCTCCATTGTCTTACCTCCCTTTGGCCCCAGGTCATTTCCCACCCTTAATCCTAGCTAGGCTGCATTCTCCTTAGGCCATGTGCTCCAGGTCCCATGAGCTCTGTTCACCCCAGCTTACCAGCCACTCCCATTCAGATCCTCCTTAGACCCCTCCTCCAGTCACCCCAAACTACCTGGCCACTCCTAGATCCCTCCCACAGTATTTCTGTATTTAACTTTCATATTGTCTCCATTAAAGTGCTTAGATTCTTAAAATCTAGCCACTGCTCAGATTCTTACAATCTAGCCAATAGCTCACCAATTTTCAGACTCCTTAAACATCTGCCCAATATGACATGTGCTAATAAACTTTGTCTTTGGCTGAAAAAAAAAATATTAGAATGGAGAAATTGGAAACTAGTGACTTTATGAGAAATCAAGATGTGAAATAAAACCAAAAGAATGAAAAAATAGAAGACAATGTGAAATATCTCATTGGAAAAACAACTGACCTGGAAAATAGATCCAGGAGAGATAATTTAAAAATTATTGGACTATCTGAAATCCATGATCAAAAAGAACCTAGACATCATCTTTCAAGAAATTATGAAAGAAAACTATCCTGATATTCTAGAATCAGAGGGTAAAATAGAAATTGAAAGAATCCACTGTTCACATCCTGAGATTCCCAAAGGAAAACTCCTAGGAATATTGTAACCAAATGCCAGAGTTCCCAGGTCAAGGAGAGAATATTACAAGCAGCCAGAAAGAAACAATTCAAGTATTGTGGAAACCCAATCAGGATAACATAGGATTTAGCAGCTTATCCATTACAGGACCGCAGGGCTTGGGATATGATATTCCAAGGGGCAAAGAAGATAGGATTACAGCCAATAATCACCTACCCAGCAAAACTGAGTGTAATCCTTCAGGGGAAAAAATGGACATTCAGTGAAATAGGGGGCTTTCAAGCATTCTTGATGAAAAGATCAGAGCTGAATAGAAAATTTGACTTTCAAATACAAGACTCAAGAGAAGCATGAAGAGGTAAACAGGAAAGAGAAATCATAAGGGACATATTAAGGTTGAACTATTTACATTCCTACATGGGAACATGATATTTATAACTTCATGAGACCTTTCTCAATATTAAGGTAGTTGGAGAGAAAAAATTATATGTAGATAGATAGATGGATGGATGGATGGATAGATAGAGGGCACAGGGTGAGTTAAAGATGAAGGGGTGATATCTGGAGAGTAAAATTAAGGGGTGAGAGAGGATTATACTGGGAGAAAGAGAAAGGGAGAGGTAGAATGGGGTAAATTGTCTCACATAAAACAGACAAGAAAAGGCTTTTACAGTGGAGGGGAAATGGGGGGAGGTGAGAGGGAATGAGTGAATCTTATTCTCATTGAATTTGGCTTAAGGAGGGAATAACATACACACTCAATTGGGAATGGAAATCTATCTTTCCCTACAGGAAAATAGTGGGGGAAGGGGACAAGAGAAGGGAGAGCAGATGGGGGAGGAGGCACACTTCTGAGGAGGGACAGAGTCAAAAAAGAGAATAGAATAGCATTTTCCACAGCATGACTACTATGGAAGTGTTTTGCATGGCTACATAAGTATAAACTGTATTAATTTGATTGCCTTGTCAATGAGAATGGGTGGAAAGGGAGGAAGGGAGAAAATTTGAAACCCAAAGTTTTAAAAACAAATATTAAAAATTTTTTTCACATGCAACTGGGAAATAAGATATAGAGGCAATGGGGTATAGAAATCTATGCTGCCCTACAGGAAAATAGAAGAGGATAGTGATAAGAGAAGGAGGAGGGGAGATAGAGAGGAGAGCAGATTAGGGGAAAGAGTATTCAGAATGCATGCCATATTGGGGTGGGGGGAGGGACAAGATGGGGAGAAAATTTGGAACTCAAAATCTTGCAGATGTGAATGTTGAAAACTAAAAATAAGTAAATTAATGAATCTTTTAAAAAAAGAGGGAATAAAACCACAACCAGGACTAATTTTTTTTTAAATTTTACTCCATCTGTGACCCTTGAAGAGAGGTGTACTCTTAAGAGGTAGTTATTTTTATACCTCTATTTACACATAAACATTTCAAAAACAAGTCCCTTCTATTTCTCAAATGCATTTATGTTTCTGGATCTTTTTGGTAAGGTATCTTCTATTTTCCTTTCAAAGATTCTTCCCAGATTTGGCCTTTTCATCAAGAATATTTGCAAGTCCTATATTCTTTTAAAATTCCATTTTTTTACTCAAATGGATTATACTTATTTTTCTAGAATGGCATTCTTAGTTGCAGTTTTTGCTTTTGTCTTTTAATCTTATGTTCTAATTGTTCTTTCCAAAAAAAATGAGAAAATGAGAAAACTTTAAAACACTATACAATTTGTGGTTGTAGAATAGTCTTAATTTCTTTCTGAGTTCTTGCAATATTTTTTGACCTAATACCCCCGGATTTTGGCTAGGATGTTACTGGGTTTTTATATAGAGTTTCTATCAGAAGATGATTGGTAGATTTATTTTTCTATTTTCATTTTTTCTTTTGTGACTTTGTAATATATATTACCTAGGAGTTTGGCCTTATATCTGTTTGTTTGGCCGTGGTTTTCAGGGTGTCCATTCATTCTTAAATTATTCATTTTCCCAGTCAGTTGTTTCAGATAGTAGAGATAAACTGTTTTCCCAGTCACTTCTCATTTTCCATTAGAGAGTTGACACATTCTTTAATTTTCCAGTCTTTATAGTTTGTTCCAATATGGCTTATTATTCAATAGTCATTGAGTTTTATTTGCTTTATTTAATTTTTGAGTCTAATACTTGAGTAAATTTTTTTATCTTCTGATTTAAAATATTTATTCTCTTTCCAACTTTTCTTTCAAGAGCTAGACTTTTTTTTTATTTCTTCCTTCATTTATTCTATCTACTCTTGGAGTCACGGCTAAGCCTTGCATTTTATTTTTTCCTGAAACTCTTCTTGTACTTATCATGAAATTACTTTTCTTCTCGATTTACCTGTTGGAGGTATCTAGATATATTCTCTTTTGTCAATGTATTTAGTTTTCTTTTACTTACTTGTATTTCCTACAGTATTCACTATATACATGTAAGTTATTATTGTTATTATTATTACTAAATGCTTGTGCTGGGGGCCTACATTTCATGGACAATGCCAGAAAAAGAGAAAGAAAGAGAGAGAGACAGAGAGCAAGACTTTTCCATGCTGGTAATTTTAAAGATGTATCTTTTCCCAGCTGTGCAGCCAAGAGAAAGAGGCTATTCCCACCCATGCAGAAGGGCAACCCAGGATGTCTTCTCCAAAGAGCAGGTGCCTAGCATCACCCCTATAAGTGCCTCTATATTAGGTGATCTGGGCAAAGCTCCATTATATCACTAACGCAAGGATTATGTGATTTTTCTTTCCCCTAACATCTTTTCCCTCTGTCTTTTTTTTTTTTTTTACCAATTCTACTCTTGACTCTGATAATTATTTGTAAACTTCTACTCAGAAATGTTGCAGCAGAGCCACATGATACCTTGAACTGCATTGATACTAATTGGCTTTGTAATATTCATGGAGACATAAAAATTAGAGCAGCGTTTCAGAAACAGTAGGTGCTATTCTGCCAGTACAATAAATCCATCTACAGCCATTTAGATTCTGGTTTCCAAAGCACAGTTAAGAAGATTTTTCTCTGTCAGTGGCCAGTTGCTTAAGAGGCCTACTTTCAAATGAAAGAAATTTAAAAAAAAAGTGAAAGTATTGTACAAGTGTCTGACCTGTTGATTTTTTAAAAGAAGGATAGCATACAACTAATAAATAGCTCCCACTCTGCTGCCTAAATACAAAAGCCTTAAAAGGGTCCTGGAATTTAATTGGAAGTCATCTATTCAGAGTAAACTTCAGACACCTGAATTTTATTTCCGTGATGGTTCAAAAGATGGTTTCTGAAGTATAAGAACATTTATATGTAGCAATTTAATGTGTAGCAGCAACAGTAAGCTAGATGAGATGATAGTTAAGGTCTCATGAAAACACATTTTAAATGTCTAAAAATTGCGGGATCTCAACCTTTGGAAGTAGGATGCTGACTCTTGTTTTGAAACTCAGACAAGACAACAAAAGAATTTTCAAAAATCTTTCTAGACCCATGCTTGCCTCAATGATTGTGTCGAATCTAAGAAGCACAATGTGAGAATAGCAAGCTTTTTAACCTCACAATGCCTCACGAAACTTCTTAGTTTCAGGGCACATGAAGATCTTCATGTGTAGAAAGATTTTCCTTACTAGCAGGTTCTCTATACCATGAAAACCAGAGATCTAAGCCATACTCTACTCAAACAAAATGGAAATTCACATTTATATTTTATGTTGAAGTTTGTAAAAATGATTTGTATATGTTATCTCTCTTCCTTACAACTATTTTATGAAGTTGGTGCTGTTCTCCCCATTTTATAAATGAGGAAAAGACAATCTCAGAGAGGCTAAATGACCCCCTCAGAGTAATATAACTAACAAATATCTGGAGTAGAATTTAAACTCTGATTTTTCCTGACTTCAATTCTCTGAATTTCTTTTAAATAAATAAATAAATGCATAAATAAATAAACAAACAAATGAATAGATGAATACAAAATAAAAAAAAAAACTCTTAAACTGCCTGAACAAAGATTTCATCATTTTAGGCATGCAAGCTTTGACCCTGAAAAAAATATGAATTCAGGTATGTTCAGTTTTTTTTTCTTATCTGATCTCAGCTTAGTAGCCTTCCCATAATAATGGAAAACAATGAATGAATGTATGTCTTTTTTTGTTTCACTCCTGGAATTCCTGACTGGAATATTTGAAATGTAAATAATTATAAACAACTATCAAAATAGACATGTTTCATCACTTTTTTTTTTCTGTAGTCCTTAGCTAGGTTTACTGTAGGTTAGTTTTAGAGAAGACTGTTAATAAATACTTGTTAATTGATTCATATCACAATGAATTTACCCGTAGGTAATGAAATCTTAGCCTGGTGTTAAATATGTCTAAATCCCAAGAGTAAAATGAATGGGAGAAGAATTCATTCATTCAAAACTCATACTAAATGACTGCACTTAAAAGCACTGACTAGTTCCAATGACAAACACAAAGACAATTGAGACATGGTCCCTGATTTACATGTAATATGTAATCCAGCAGAAGGATACAATAGATATTGTAGTCTGAGTTCACCTTTAAATGGGGTCCTGAAAATCACTCTAGATGCAAAATGTGTTTTGAGTCAGTATCTATTCAATGAAATTGAATTAAAATTGTAAAATACATGACAGCAACACCTCTTCACCTTGCTCCCCTTAAGAATATACTGTTCCATAGTGTATCCACCAAAATATTTGTGGGAAAGAACATGAACATAGAGGAAAAACACTAAGGAGAAAGCATGTGTAATAGAGTTTAAGCTGAGCCACAAAAACTTGAAGTGGTACACACTGCAGGGATAGTTAAGATTTGTAATATCTCATTGTACTTTTCTATAGGAGACTGAGATTTCCACCTTTGGGTGGAGCAATAGGAGGACTGAGGCTAGGGATCCCTTTACTCTCCTATTTACAAAAAGCATATTCATGTAGAATTATATCTATCTGTCTGTATATCTGTCTATCTGTCTTTCACACATTAGATATTTACAGTCTGGAGGTTCAATGGTCTTTTAGAGATTCAGTATAAAAGCCACTTTCTTTGGTCTCTCCAAAGGTGAAATAACTGTTTACTTTTGCTCAGCTTGGCTTCCTTCCACCAAATTCCTATTATACAGAAGATACTCAGAGGTTATGAACAAACATTTTCCCAAACAAACAGTAAAACAGAAGTCATAGAAGTTCAATGGATTAGTTTGGATAGTAGAATACACAGGGGGAAATGTATCTTTTTCTTTGAAATGAGACAAAATCTTAGATGAACCAAGGAGAGAAGGATCTCATTGTAGAAGTCCTTTCTCAGCAGTCTCGAGTGCAGGCCTGCACAACCTGCAATCTGTGGGTGGCTTACAGCCCTTGGACCACTTGCAGCATGCCAAAGGATTTCAAGTGGCCCATAAAAAATGTGGAGGAAAAAATCCTCTATATTTTTCATGGGCCACTGAAATCTTTTGGTGGGCCACAAGTTGTGCAGACCTGCTCTAGTGGTTCAGACTCTAGGAATCAAGAGACTTGTTGGAAAGCTGGCTTTCTCCATATGCCTGCAGCTACAAGGACACTCATTAGTCATTCAAAACTTTGTGCCTTCTTTCTTGAATAACACTTTTCTTTCTTCCTAGTTTTTCTACAGGCACATAGTGAATGTCTGAGTCCTCTCCACCATCAGGAACCACATCTATCTACACATAATCATCATCACAGTGTTGTCCTTCAAGGAACCACTCAAACTCAACTAGAACAAGGGCATTATACATTAGTGGGGAGTTGGGCCAGAGCCAAGATCCCTCATGCTCCTGGAGTAATATCCCAGTTGGATTTCCTTTCTTCCTCAAAAATGTCTTCATGTTACTTCATTATATAGCTACTGGTATCTAGTGATCTAGTACTAGTCTAATGATGGCATTTAGATGTGAGTAGCTTTCCCTAAAGGGGCAAAATGTTTTTCTCTGTTGAGCTGTTTTCTGCTACTATCTGCTGATTCTTTATTGACTTGTATCTATCATGTAGTTTTTCCCAGAGGAAAGATTCAGATTTCAGAGCCTATTTGGTTATTTCAGCTCCTAGTGAGTTAGACACCAAACTAAGTCCCAGATAACTGTCAAAGGCTCTCAGGCTAAGGTAGTCTGTTTTTGTTTTAATATTATATTCATTACTACTACCTGAGCTAGAACCCTTTGAACTTAGTCTATCATTTTACCTAGGGAGAGATATCCTTTCAATTACCATCATATCTCTAGTCTTTAGCCTGAGTTCTTTCAAATCATGCCCAGGAGCTTCAATTAAATAAATAAGGGGCAAGATAGAGGCCTTCCAGTAGGCACTAAAGACTGCTCTCCATGAATATGAATGTAACAAAAACTAACCAACTATTATAATATAAAGTAGCATACAATAAGAGGTAAAAAGTCCTATGCAAGATCAAAGGAAGGAAAGACAATTTCTGACTGGTCCATCAATGAGTTGATCCCTGATTTTAAGATGCATAAAGTGCTAGATGCTGAAGGAGATACAAAGAGAGAAAAGTAAAAGCATTTATTAGCCAATATTGGTGGCTGAATATCATTGCTTCTGGGATCTCTGCCTCTGAATTCCTGTTTTCCAGGTTTCTAACTTTGTTTAATCTAGTTTTTAAAATGTAAATCCCATTATTATATAACATTTCACAAATTTATCACATTTGACTCACATTTCCCCTCTTTCTAATAAGATTTTTATCTCCTACATGTCACAGGACCCCAAAAGAGAACACATTTATCTTTTAGACTGCATTTACTACATGTATGAATGCATTTACTCCATTGAATTGTAAGTTCCTCAAGGTTTTTTTCTATCCCCAGCACTTAACACAGTGTCTAGCGCATAGTAGGCACTTAATAAGTATAGATTGATTGATTGAGTGTTTTAGAAACAATATCCTAATCCCCACCCTCAGACAAGTTAACCTACTATTTCCTTAAAGGGTTTTGAGAATTTCTTTGAGTTTTGTTTGGTTCAGAGAACTCAATCTTCCTTATCACACAAGTATAAAGCAGCTATAGGGAGCACCAGGTATGATCTGATCCTTGGCTAATAGAGATGAAAATTAATTCAGGCAAGGGAGCTTCACTCAATTGAATCAACTCAAAGCATCCCCACTGCCTAACCTTGTCGAATCTCCTTCTGTTTTGACTAAGTAAATCACTTTTTTGTTAACGGTTGAAAGATGTATGAGAGTCCCATTTTGTTCTATTATCAAATGTAAACTACCAGGGCACTGTCACGAGTCAGGACCAGACAAAAACAACATGAAATCAAAATTTAAAAGATGTAGAATTAAGATTCCTGAACAACTAAATGTCTATTTCATAGACGTTTTCAATATATATTTGCTTCCTCTCTGTATCTTAAAATTATTTTAAATGTTGTGTTGATGCCTTTTATCTCCATATCACACTCATTTCTGGAGAAAGATAAAACAAAACAAAAAATTCCTCTTCCAAATTGCTCTATGAAAAAGAAAAACAACCAAGTAAAAGCATCCAATTCACTGATTGAATCTGACCACAAGTTCAAACTCTGTCTTAGTGGTTCCATTCTTTGCCATGAGGAAGGAGATTATTATGGTAATGGTGATGATGATGATAATGATGATGATGATGATGATGATGATGATAACTAGCATGCATATAGCACTTTAAGGTTCAAGGAATCCTTTATAAATGTTATCTCATTTAATCTTCACATTAATCCTAGGAGATATGTGTCATTATTATTCCCATTTTATAGATAAGGAAGTTGGGGCAAATAGAGAGTAGTTGACTTGCCTGGGGTCAAACAGTTAGTAAATGTCTGAAGCACTATCCAAACTCAGGTCTTCCTGATTCTGGATAAACTTCATCATTAATTTGACTCCCTTCTAGGGACCTTTGAACTGACAGTGTTTTAACCACTATGTATATGAATCTTTTGGTTTTATTGTTTCACTTTGCATCAGTTTATATAATACTTCACGTTATTTTGAATTTATCATAATTTTTATGTCTTTGCATGTGATTATATTCCCTTCATATCACAAAGTAGCCTTAAGGTGAAATTCTTCATGAAATGCAAATGTTCCATGTTGGCATAAAAAATTGGGGCTCAAAAATAAATAAGATGCTATCCATGGGCAAGGAAAATTTATCTTTGGTTCAACTAATTTGTGTATTATATTCTTCTTTATTCTTCATGTTCTATGAGGGTAAGAGGTCCCATTAGACCTACAATGGAAATTCCATGTGATGTAGAAAATTTCAGTGGAGAGAAGATAATTTTGTACAATGTGGAAATTCTTATTAAGTCCTGTTGGTCTAGGGAAAGCAAAGCTCATGCATTTTCCCTAACTGATGGCTGGGTCATTTATCTTAGCTTAATTATACACTTTCTCTTTGACTAAGATTAGAGGTTAAGGCCCCTCTTAAGAACTATATATTCTAAAAAAGTCAAACTACACAGTCTAATTAGATCTTTTCCATTTCAAACTGCAACGTACATTTTTATGCCAAAGACAACACACAATTCAATTATGGAACTTTTCAAAAATGATTTCTTCCCTTCCATGCTTTTGTTTCCAAGTGAAATTGTCTGCATTATTTATCGATATTGGCTGACCAGTGTCAAGTTAAAATTAAAATTTGCAATGTGTAAAAGATCATTTGGTATTTGGATTATGGGAATTCTGCAGAGCAATTCTGCACAACACCTGTCGGTTTCCAGTTTAAAACAATGTCACCTGTAACAATGGGAGAATGATCTAATTAAAGCCACTTTTCATGTATAGCACTTGTAAGTAGCAGAAGACTAGAATGGAGAACACTTGGAACAGTATTGAACATATATGACAACCACAAGGCAATACCATAAACTACTTTTTGCTGCTTCAAAGCACTTTCAAATTCAGTGTTTTAATTTTATTTTAAAAAATATTTTATTTTCAGTTCTGAATTGCTCCCATCCTCTCCTCTTTCCTCACTCATTGAAAAGACAAGTAAAACAAAATCCATTATAAATATGTATAGCTATGCAAAACAAATTCCTGCATTAGCCATGTCAAGAAAGGGAGAGAAACAGATTTTATATATACATATACTTATACATATACATATACACATATACATATACATATATACATATACATTTATATATACAGAGAAAAGGAGAGAAAGAGAGAGAGAGGAAGGAGGAAAGAAAAGAAAGAAGGAAGGAAGGAACAAAGGAAGGAGTGAAAGAATGAAGAAAGAAAAAGAAATATACTTTAGTTTGTACTTTGAGTCTATCAGCTTTCCTTCTGGTGTTAGAAAACATGTTTGATCTTATGTCCTTTGAAATTGTGGCTAGGCTTTGTGTTGATCAGAGTTACTGTCTTTCACAGATGATTATCTTTACAATATCATCATTATTATATAACTTGTTCCACTGGTTTTACTCATTTCAATTTCAATCAGTTCACAAAATACTTCTAAGGTCTTTCTGAAACCATCTACTTCCTAATTTCTTATAGCAAAATAGTATTTCATCACATTCATCTCAAACTATATAATAAATCAGTAATTATCAAAACAATTTGTTATTTGGTAAGAAATATATTGATCCATGGAACAGATTAGGAACATAATATACAGAAGCAAATGAGCACAATAACCTAGTTGATCCCAACTATTGGGGCAAGAACTCACCAACCAAAAAAACTTTTGGGAAACTGGAAAGTAATCTGACAGACATTAGATTATAGACCAGTGTCTCATACCATATGTCAAGATGAGCTGAAAATGGCTGCATGACTTAGACAAACTACCAAAGAATTAGTTTATAGAGCCAGAAAAAAATAACAAAATTCATTTGGAGGAATGGAAAGTCAAGAATATAAAGGGAATCAATGAAATATAAAATAGGAAGGAAGAAGGCTTAGCAGAAAAGATCTCAAAATACACTACAAAGACATAATTGACAAAAAAAATAGCTAATGGATAACAAATAAGAAGTTGATCAGTGGAACAGATTAGGTATAAAATATGCAGAAACAAGTAAGAACCATAATCTAGTGTTTGATAAACCCAAAGATCCCAGCTACTAAGGCAAGAACTCATCCTTCTCTCTTCTAACACTTCCCTAGTGCAGGCCTTCACCTCTGCTGTATGTTCTCCCTCAAATCTTGCTCACTTGAGTCCACACTTAACTCAGCTTCAAATTGATCTTCCTAAATTGAAGGTCTGACTTATATCCTTATTCAATAAACCCCAGCAGTTCGTCATTCCCTCAGGATCAAGTATAAAATCTTCTCTTTGTCTTTTAAAGCTTTTTCATAACTTGGCCCTTTCTTAGGATTTCAGTATACTTAAACCTCAATCCTACCTATATATGCTGTGAGCTGGTGACATTGGCCTTATTTCTGTTCCTCAAATAAGATACTCCACCTCCAAACTTTAGGGATTTTCACTGGTTATCCACTATGCAGGAAATTCTCTTTCTCCTTATCATTTTATCTTACCTCTCTGTCTCCTGGCTTCCTTCCAATCTGAGCAAATATCGCTATTTTTCCCATTTCCAATTTTTCCTTTTCATATCTTATCTATACATAGAGTTGTTTTTTTTTTTTTTTGGTATGTTGTCTTCCCATTAGAGCAGATACTCTCATTTTTTTGTTTTGTTTTCCTTTGTAATGTATTTAGTATAGTGCCTGACACATATTAGGTACTTGATAAATGCTTGTAGAATTGATGTTTCAACTTCCCTGAATTTTTCCATTTCACTGAGACACCTAGGTTACAATTGAAAAAAAACTCATTATTTCCCCAAAGCAATTCAGGCCAATATTTTCATCTTCTAGGATCTGGAGCTCTTATCCAAAAAGAAAGAGATAATCTTGAGAAGCTGTGTAACTGGGCTGTCTAACTAGCCATGTCATCTTATGAGCAAAGTACATTTTTAACCACCATCTTCCCCCCATCCCAAATGGCTTTCTTATTCCCTTTTGCATTTTTTCATTCACTTCTGCATTTTTCTTGGTTTCACTGAGTAGACTTTCTGGATTCGATACAATTTCAGCTCTGAATAGATGCATTTATGGATTCTTACCATCAATATGACATCTTTTTATTTGAGAATCTTTTATAGCACTAGAAAACACCTTAGATATTAGTAATAATAATAGCTAACATTTATATAGCATACTAAGGTTTGCAAATCACTTTACAAATATTATCTCATTTCATCCTCACAACAACCATAAGAGAATTGTATGGAGAAGAGAAGAGGCAGAGAAGCTTAAGTGACTTGCCCAAGGTCACACAGCTGGTAAGAATCTGAGGTCAAATTTGAACTCATGTCCTTCTGATTCCAGATCCAGCACTCTATTTACTGTGCCCTCTAGTTGCAATTTGATGATTTTATTTATTTTATATTTTACATTTTCCTTGAAGATTGTTGAAGAAACATGGTTAACCATATTTTTCATAGTAGCTTGTATAATTTTAGTGAATGTGTGGAAGACATTTTGTCTGAGCAGATCCCTCAAGGCTGTATTTGGTTTTTCCAAGAAAGATTACTTTAAAAAATAAAAAAGTAACCAGACTGTTACTTTATATTCTACATATCTCAGTGATTTACACAACCATAAAGATGCATTTTTGCTATAGAAAATAAAACACAAACCCTGACTGTCCTCTTTTTGTGTTTTCACCAATATCAGTTATTTATCTAGACCACAAATGAATACAAAAGCATTTATTAAGCATTTGCCATATTTGGTTATGATTAGAAGAGTAAGACATTCTCTGATCTCAAGGGACTCACATTCTAATAGGGGAGACTACACATATATATGGTTTCAGCCACAAGTCAGCAGAAAAATTTGAGGTCATTTATCATGAGCTCCCTCTCCTTCCCCCTCTGTCATCTCATATCAATATCTCAGATATCTTCTGTATCTGTCATCCTTGTCTCACATAAAAAGCAGGTCCTGCCCCTTCCAATGCAAGCCCTTTTACCTATACAAGAGATCCCATTTTATTCTATCTCCTTCAGCAGATTACCCACTTTGTCATCTATGCTTCTCTTACTTAAATTCAAACTCTCCCTGTCTATTGGCTGTTTCCCTACTACATGCTTATGCTTTTCCTATCCTGAAAAAGTTCTTACTGGGTCCTTCCACTTCTGCAATCATCCTTTATCTTTTTTGCCTTTTGTGGCAAAACTCCTTGAAAAGGTCATCTACAATAGGTACCTCCACTTTCTCTTCTCTCTTATTTTCCCTTACCCCCAACAATCCAGCTTCCAATCCCATTATTTCACCAAAATTGCTCTCCCAAAAGTTACCAACCATCTAATTGCCAAACATAATAGTGTTTTATCAATTCTCATTCTTTTTGACCTTTCTCCACACTTTGATACTGTTGATCATTCTCCTCTTCTTGATACTCTCCTCTCTAGGTTTTCAGGACATCACTCTCTCTTAGTTCTACTGCTACCTATCAGATCACTCATTCTCAATATCCTTTCCTGAATTCTCTCTATATCATGCCTTCTAATTATAAATGTCACAAGGCTCTGTCCTGGACCTTCTATTCTCTGTCCATATTACTTCATTTGTGATCCCATCAGCTCCCACAGATTCGATGATCATTTCTATCTTGATGATTCACAAATCTGCCTCTCTTGCCCTAACCTCCCTCCCTTCCACCCCCACTTCTGAAACTGGAGATGTCCAGTCTCACATCTCCAAATGTCTTTAAAATATCTCAAACTAGATATCCTGTAGACATCTTAAACTCAACAGGTCCAAATTCAAACTCATTATCTTTCCCCATAATCCACCCCTCCTCCTAAATTCCCTATTATTGTTACGGATACTATAGGCTTCCCGAAACCTCCAGGTTTCTTACATAGACACCTCACTATCTCTCATCCCCCATATCCGATTTGCTTCCAAGGCCTGTCAATGTCACCTTTGTAACATCTTTCCAATATGTCTAATTCTCTTCTCTAATACTGTCACCACCCTGGTGAAGGTCTTCATGACATCACATTTTACCTGTCACAAGTTTCTCCCCACTCCAGTCTATCATCTCTTCAGCCACTGAAGTGATTTTCCTAAAGTCTTTGTATATGTCACCTTTCTACCCAATAAACTCAAATACCTCCTAATCACCTCCAAATTAAAAAGCAAAATCCTCTGTTTGACATTCAAAGTCCTTCATAAACTAACTCTTCCTCCCACCTACTCATCTTTTCAGGCTTCTTACATGTTAATTCCTGCCACATAACTGATGATTTTATTTATTCTGGAGAGCAGAGAGAGAGCCACTGGCATCCTGGCTGTTCCATGTATAAAATACTCCATCTCTTAGGTCTAGGCATTTGCTCTAGCTGTCCTCCATTTCAGAAATTCTTTCCTTCCTAATTTCCATGTACTGGCTTTCCTGTTTTCCTTCAAGTCCTAAATTAAGTCTCATCTTCTATAAGAAGCCTTCCCCAATCCCTCTTAATAATAGTACATTCCATCTGTTAATTATTTCTTATTTATCCTATTTTCCATATTCCACAGCTTATTTGTCAGATAATGACTAATTGTCATTATCTAGTGTCAGATAAACTAATGTCAGTTAAAAAAACAGCTATCATCATTAATGTGCAATACAAAAGCAGATGATATTTTATCTTTTTTAATACCATGTGATATTATCCTGTGGAGAATAAAACCACAATTGAAGATAAAAAAGGCAGACAATACAGCTTGACTGAAAGAGAAAGGAACCATGAGGAAACAACAAGAGAAAGCATGTGATGATAGGGTTGAAACACCAATCAAACTATAAACATTTATTATTTTTATTTTAATAGTAATTTTTCCAATTACATGTCAAGACAAATTTTAACATTCATTTGTATAAGATTTTGTAATCCAAATTTTTTTCCCACTCTTCCACCCCCACTTCTGAAAATGGTAGCCAATTTTATATAGGTTATGCATGTGCTATCATGTAAAAAATATGTTCACATTAGTCACAGTTGTGAAAGAAGAAACAGATCCAAAGGGGAAAAAAATGCAACCAGGAAAAAGAATAAAGTAAGTGAAAAAAATATACTTCAATCTGCATTCAGAGGTCCATCAGTTCTTTATCTAGATGTGGATAGCATTTTCCTTCATGAGTCCTTTCTACTTGTCTTGAGTCATTGCACTGCTGAGAAGAGCTAAGTCATTCATAGCTCATCATCACACAATGTTACTGACACTGTATACAGTGTTTTCCTGATTCTGCTCATTTCATTTTGCATCAGTTCATGCAAGTCTTTCCAGGTTTTTTTTTTTCTGAAATGTGTTTGTCTGTCACTTCTTATGGCACAATGGTATCCTATGCCATTCATAGACCACAACTTGCTCAGCCATTCCCCAATTGATAGGCATCACCTCAATTTCCAATAGTTTGCCATCATGAAAAGGGCTGCTATACATATTTTTTCACTTGTAGGTCCCTTCCCCTTTTTTATAATCTATTTAGGATACAGATCTAGTAGTGGTATTGCTGGATCAAAGGGTATGCACAATTTTATAACCCTTTGAGGAAAGTTCAGAATTGCTCTCCAGAATGGTTGTATGAATTCACAATTCCACCAACAGTGTATTAGTGTCCCAATTTTCCCACATCCTCTAAAACATTTATCATTTCTCTCTTTTTTTTTGGTTACATTAGTCAATCTGATAGGTGTGATATGGTACCTTAGAGTCATTGTGATTTGCATTTATCCAAATCAATAGTGATTTAAAGCATTTTTTTCACATGACTTATAGATAGCTTGAATTTCTTCCTCTGAAAACTGCCTGTTCATATCTTTTGACCATTTATCAATGGGGGAATGGCTTGTATTCTTATAAATTTGATGCAGTTCTCTATATATTTGGGAAATTAGACCTCTATCAGAGGCTTTTGCTTTCCAGCTAATCTCAGTTAAACTATGTTTATTTCTGCAAAATCTTTTTAATTTAATATAATCAAAATTATCTATTTTACATTTCATAATGCTCTCTATCTCTTATTTGCTCATGAAATTATAACTCATTGAACTTCTCCTTTAAGAATTTGGATGCCATACCACTTGGTACATATATGTTTAGTGTTGATATTACTTCATGTTCTATGATACATTTTAGCAAGATGTAGTGTCCTTCCTTATCTTTTTTTTTTAATTAGGTCTATTTTTGCTTTTGCTTTGACTGAGATCAGGATTGCTGCCCACCTTTTTTTCTTTTTTACTTCAGCTGAAGCATAATAGATTCTGCTCCAGCCCCTTACCTTTACTCTGTGTATATCTCTCTGCCTCAAGTATGTTTCTCATAAACAACACATTGTAGAATTTTGGATTTTGATCCACTATGCTATCCACTTCTTTTTTATGGGAGATTTCATCCCATTCACATTCACCATTACGATTACTAACTGTATATTTACCTCCATCTGATTTTTCCTTCTGTTTGTCCATTCTCTCCTTTCAACTTTTCCTTCCTTAACAGTTTTTTGCTTCTGTCTACCATCTCCCTCAGTCTCCACTCTCTTCTGTCAGTCCCTTCCTTCCCCCTTTTACTTAATCTCCTCCCCTCCTACTTTCCTGTTGGGCAAGATAGATTTCTATATTCAGCTGATTGTGTAAAGTATTCCCTCTTGGAGCCAAAACTGACAAGTTCAAGCAATGACCGTCACCCATCATCCCATCTTCCACTTCACTCTAATAGGTCTTTCTCACCCCTTATGTGAAATAATTGATCCCATTCTACCTCTCCCTTCCTTCTGCATCCAATGTATTCTTCTTTATCACCCTTGAATTATGTTTTATGTCATTCCCTCAAATTCACCTTATACCCATACCCTTTATCTATGTATATTCCTTCAAAATGTGCTATTAGTGGTATAATTTTTTTTTAAGATTTATGAGTATCATCTTCCCATGTAGGGATGTAAACAGTTCAGCTGCATTGAATCTCTTATGTTTTCTTTTCCCTTTTCCCTTTTGAAGCTTCTTTTGGGTCTCGATGTCGAAGATCACATTTTTTTTTATTCAATTCTGGTCTTCTCCTTCTGAAAGCTAGAAATCATTCTATTTCATTGAACGACCATTTTTTCCCTTGAAGTATTATGCTTAATTTTGCTAGGTAGGTGATTCTCAGTTGTAGTCCTAGCTTTTTTGCTTTCCAGAATATCGTGCCCCATCACCCTAATCCTTTGATGTTGCTGCTAAGCCCTGTGAAAGCCCAATTGTGGTTCCCTGATATTTGAATTGTTTCTTTCTGGATATTTGCAGTATTTTTTCCTTGACCTGATAGTTCTGTAATTTGATTATAATGTCCCATGGAGTTTTTATTTTGGGTCTGCTTTCTTGAGGTGATCAGTGGATTCTTTCAATGCCTATTTTACCCTCTGATTCCAGGACATCAAGGCAGTTTTCCTTGATAATTTCTTGAAAGATGCTGTCCAAGTCTTCCTTTTGTTAGGATGAAAGAGACCTTAGAGAGCATCTAGGTGAACTCCTTAATTTTATAGTTAAGGGAACTGAGGACCAGCAAGGTAACAATTAAGAATAATTTTATCTGTCTGTGAATTTGGGCTTTAAATGGAGGGAGGAATCTAGCCTATTGGAGTAGAGAGGTCTCTGGCTCACTCAAGTTGGAAGGCAAGTCAATTCAAAAGAATGTTTTCAGAATTTGATAATTTCTGAGGATGTCCAAGACTATGCCACCTTTTTTTTGAATGTGAAGAAAATTTAAAAGAAGATCCATAATGATGAATTATGTGGGAATTTTCATAGATGATCCTAGATTACGTGAGATACCACACACTCTAAACTTATACCCCATAAGGAGTTAGATAAAGAAGATTTTGTCACAGACTTTTTAAAAATTATTTTTTTGCTTTGTTGGTATTTTTGTTCTCATGAGCAACTGCTTTTACTTCATAGGAATATAAATACTAAATAGCTGATAGTGATTATGATGATTAATGCATTCAACAATGTATTTGAAAACATGTTCTTGAGCATGTAGTGTTGATTTGGTAACACCATTTGCCCATTCAAATACTAACTGCCAGTATATGTATGCGGGAATGGTAGCTGCTTTTATATTATTCTGTTCATGACATTTTCTATGTATTAGAATTTCCATTTCTTTCATTGTTTTAAATTAGTTTCATTGAATTACATAACTTACACTATCTTGGAAAGTAGATAGTGCAGTAGATGGAGTCCCAGGCATGGAATCAGGAAAAACTGAGTTCAAATCCAGCATCAGATACTGTGTGATCCTGGGCAAGTTGCTTAAAATCTGTTTGCCTCAGTTTCCTCAACTCTAAAATGGGGATAATAATAGTACCTACCTTGCAAGGTTGTTGTGAGAATTAAATGGGGTAATAATTATAAAGCACTTAGCACAGTGCCTGGCACATAGTATGTACTATGTAAATGTTAGCTATTATTAGTTATTATTGTTTTATTTTCTAAAGTTTAAAAATTATTGCACTGTTTTTATGTCATATTGCATGTATAATGCTTAGTTTAGGATTGCTTATTTGCCCAATATAATTTTATAAAGTTTTTAGCACAGTGCCTGGCACATGGTAAGTACAAATATAAATGTAAGCTACTATTATTATTAAGACAGGGAGGTAGAAATGGAGGTTAACATATTGGAAAAATATAGTAAGGTAATAGGTAGAGAGAAACATAAGGGTCTTTTATTTTAGGGGTAAACCCAAAGTGTGAAAATAAAATATTATTAAATTCTTGAAAATAACTGAAAAGAAATTAAAGAAATTTAAAATGATGTCCAATAGAAGAAATTGCTCAAGGCATATTTTGTGAATTTACCAGACTCCACTGACCACTCAAAAATTCCTGATATGGAAATAATTCCTAAGCGTTTATCTTCATACCCTCTAAGAAGGGGGAGAAGTTTATTAAAAACCAGATTTGATATGCAAAGAAGGCATGGCAATAGAAAAACTGAGAGGCAAAAATCTATGTCAAATAAGATAACTCACTCATACATAGTACTACATCTTGATTTCCTAAACTAGAGGTATATTATAGTTAGAAATTTTCTAAAGAAAAGTTTAATTTCCTCTGGGAGATCACTAAGAAAGTTTTAATCAGCAAAATTATAAAATCACTGTAATACTGGAATGCATTAGATGAAAAATGAGTTAACTAATAGAAAACTTTATAGAATCAGATTTCAAAAGAATCACAAGATTATAAAGCTTGCATAGCCTAAAATCTCTATATTCAGCCAGTCTATTATTCAAGTCAATGTGGGAAAGGTCTCTGATTCTATAGTTTGAGGGAATAGCTAACTACAAAAACTGTGAGAGAATGGAACAGTAAAAACTGAGAAAGTAGAAGAGGTCAGACTACAGCAAATGTGTGGAGGCATGAATACATCACTAAATGCTGAAATCACTTGTAATTTGTAGTGAACTTGAACAAAAATCACCAGGTTTTTGTTAGTAGCTTGAAAGAATAACTCAGTTTGTTTACTTTCTCAGAGCTACAAATGGTGATTTATCTTGGTAAAGCCCAAGTTGCACTAACTCTTAACACAAGATTAAAATTGAGACCTTTCCTTTCTACCCCATACCCACCTCCAGGTCCACCTCAAGTGTTTTACTACAATGCTTGCATCAACCTCTCAAATGCCTCCAATTCTAAACTAACTTGATGACTGAGGCACAATTCCTAGAATATGAAAACATTTCTTGGGTCTATCTTAACCCTTCTTTTTGTGAAATATTACATTTCCAAGGACTGTTCTTTTAAAGCATATTATTGAAATTTGTTGATTGAACATTTTACAATTTATTTTAAATAGGCTGGAATGAATTGATTGAGTAAGTCAATCAATTCAACCTTAATACAAGACATTTCTTTACCTCGGGGAGTTTCATTTTAAAGCGATATGTTAACATACAAGTTGAGCATAATAATTGAGTAAGAGGGGTCATAGTTTGGAAATAGCCACAAAGTGACATAAACAATAGTTATGGGGAAGATGAGGCAAAAGCAAATGTCAAAGAGAAAGGTGATACAGGGTCAGAATTCAGGGTTCTACTAGGAGGGGGATAAGATGTCCAAAGTATAGGTGAGATGGTTTAGAAATGATGGAGAACTTGGAGAAATCATTCAAACTAAGAAACAAAAAGGTAAAGCTAAAGGATTCTAGTTCCATTCTCTAGAATTTATCTCACTTTTCAGATCAATGGGTCACAAAATTGGTAAAATTATCTGACCTGTGACCAGGATAACTTACTATATTTCAGGAGAAAGAAGTGGTTGCATAGGTAACCATGTGACGAAACTGGTTCTTGTATTTGCAATGCATACTTTGAATCAATTGAAAATGTTGGTTTATACTGATGTACATGTTAATTATTGTTAGTACTTTGCATATTCTATAACTATATCTGTTGGATAATTTGACTGCTTTTTGACATATATGCTAATGTAATCATTGCTGTTCAGTTGTTCAGTCACGTCCAATTCTTCATGACCCCATCGGCCATAGCATACCAGGCTCTTCTATCCTCCATTTTCTCTCAAAGTCTGTCCAAATTCATGTTCATTGTTTCCATGACACTAACTATCCATCTCATCCTCTGCTCTCCTCTTTTTCTTTTGCTTCAATCTTTTCCAATGATTCTGTCTTCTCATGTAGCCAAAGTATTTAAGTTTCAGCTTCAATATTTGAATAATCTGAAAAAGCTTGCATAACCTGAAATCTCTATATTCAGCCAGTCTATTATTCAAGTCAATGTGGAAAAAGTCTCTGATTCTATAGTTTGAGGGAATAGCTAACCACAAAAACTGTGAGAAAATGGAACAGTAAAAACTAAGGAAGTAGAAGAGCAAATGTGTGGAGGCATGAATGCATCACTAAATGCTGAAGTCACTTGTAATTTGTAGTGAGCTGGAACAAAAGTCACCAGGTTTTTGTTAGTGGCTTGAAAGAATAAGTCAGTTTGTGTACTTTCTCAGAGCTACATTTTGCATTCCAGTGAATAATCTGAATTAATTTCTTAAAGTATTAACTGATTTTACCTCCTTACTGTCCAAGGGATTCTCAAAAGTTTTCTCCAGTACCACAATTTAAAAGTATTAATTCTGTGGTGCTCAGTTTTCTTTAGAGTCCAATTCTCACAACTATGCATTGCTACAGGAAAAACCCATAGCTTTGAATATGTGAACCTTTGTCAGCAAGATGCCTTCTCTGCTTTTTAGTATGTTATTCATATTTGCCATAGTTTTCCTTCTAAGGTGAAAGCATCTTTTAATTTCAAGCCTGCAATCACTGTCTGCAGTGATCTTTAAGCCCAAAAATATAAAATCTGTCACTGCTTCCATTTCTTTTCCCTCCATTTGACAGGAAGTGATGAGACCAGTTGCCAAGACCATAGGTTTTCATTGGTGTTGATGTTGTTAAGTTTCAAGCCAACTTTTATACTCTCTTCTTTCACCCTCATCAAGAGGCTTCTTAATTCCTCCTCACTTTCTGCCATCAAAGCAATATTGTCTACATATCTCAGATCGTTGATATTTCTCCTGGCAACCTTAATTCCAGCCTTTGATTCATCCACCAATTTGCATGATGTACTCTGCATATAAGCTAAAAAATTAGGTGACAATATATAGCTTTGTCATACCCTTTTCCATTCTTAAACCAATCAGCTGTTTCATGTTTGGTTCCAACTGCTGCTTCTTGGACCACATACAGGTTCCTCAGGAGATAAATAAGATGATCTGGTGTTCCCCTCTCTTTGAAGACTTAGCACATTTTCTTGTTATCCACACAATCTCTTTGAGGACTTGTCACATTTTGTTGTTATCCACATAATCAAAGGCTTTAATGCAGTCAATGAAGCAGAAGTAGATGTTTTTCTGGAAGTCCCTTGCTCTCTCCATAGTCCAGTGAATGTTGACAATTTGGTCTCTAGTTTCTCTGCCTCTTCTAAAACCAGCCTGCTTTTCTGGTAATTCTTGGTTCACATATTGCTGAAGCTTAACTTGCATAACCTTGCTGGTGTGTGAAATAAACACAATTGTTAAGAAATTTGAATGTTCCTTGGCATTGCCCCTCTTTAGGATTATGACATAAATTGATTAGCAATATCAATAAGGTGACATAGTAATGTCAAATTAAATGATTTGTTAACATACAAACTTACTGATATTGCTATTGATAAAGTAATATTTTTGCTATTTGTCGTTGCTTGTGAATTGTGAATACATACATACTATTGTGATGTATTTGGGTAGTATATCCTACATGCAATTTAGATATTTTTCATTGAAACCATCTGCAAGGTGGTTCTTTGCATTGTAAAATGTCAGTTATATGAAACATTAATATGTATGTGATGTACCAAATTATGTTTTCAGGGACTAAAATTTTTTGGTCAAGGTTGCCAAAGGCCAGAAGGTCTAGTTGCTGAAACCCAGTATTACAAATGCCTTGGGTATTTTTGTGCTATATCTTTAATAAGATCACAGAGACTTATAAGGATTTTCCATGAAGAATAAATATTTTCTAGAATAAACTTTTGGTAGACTATAAGAGGAATTAAATTCACATCATCATTTTACTATTTTTTGAAGAAGAGACTTTTACCCAATTTTAGAGTCTCAACAGAAAGGGAAGGCAGAGAGGTGAAAATAAGATATAAGAGGATAAGCACCTGCCTGATGAGAGTGAAAATGAAAAGACAATTGCATGACCAGAGCAAATTAGACCTGAAACCAGGTTGAATAGCAGCTGACAGCTGGTGACAGTGAAAGAAAGGAATTCAGTCAGGATCTCCTTTCTTTCCCATTTTGTGATATAAACTTAGCTTCCTGAGTCATTAACAGTTTTCTATGTCTTATTCAAATGTTTATTTGTGTTTATCTATTATGTGATAAAGATTGTAAGTTATATGACTATTAAGAGTGACTTGTTTTAAGCCTATTAAGTTTGGGATTTGATGTGCTAGAATGTGGGTGAAGAGATTTCTCTGATTGACAACACAGTGGAGGTTGAGCTAATTAAAGAGAATATTAATGCAATTTTGGTCATTACTATGGACATTTTAGAACATAATTGACTACCTTTAAACATGGAGAATTAAAGAGCTCTTGTTTTCTTTCGTTTTCTTGACTAGGCAATGGGGTTAAGTGACTTACCCAGGGTCACACAGCTAGTGAATGTTATGGGTCTGAGTCTGGATTTGAACTCAGGTCCTCCTGACTCCTGGGCCAGTACTCTATCCACTGCAACACCTAGCTGCCCCAAAATAAAGAGTTAATAAGGAAATGAGGCTTATCTTTGGGATAAGATTTTTTTTGTGGTTATCAGTGGGTGTATTTGAGACACTCTGTACCACACACTGTCCATAAAGTGTTAGAATTTTTTTATACTTATACAACACTTTTTGAACATTAGCTCATTTGATCTTTACAACAATCCTCTGAGTCATGATAAGCTGGAGACTAAATAATTAGAACACTCCAACCACAACCAATGGTACATGAAGTTGCCACTCCCTGTCTTTAATTTTGGGCTAGCCTACTTCTTAAAATTGTGGCAGGGTCACCAAAACACAGATTTTCTTTAGCTCACGTTCTAGGGGTATCTCTATTAATGTGGAATAGCTCTGAATTCATGTAACCTGTAAAGCTTGTGGGAAAACCCTCCCCCCACAAATTCTCATTTCTCTCTCATATGCTTATTCTTTCTGGGTGTCTATCTCTATCCCTATCTTTGTCCCTGTCTCTGAATCTCTGTCTCTATCTCTGTCTCTGTGTGTCTTTTTGTCTCTGTCTCTGTCTCTCTTTATCTCTTTGTTTCTCTGTCTCTCTGTCTTTCTCTTTCTCTCTCTCTCTCTCTCTGTCTATCTATCTATCTCTATCTCTCTCCCTCTCCTTCTCCCTCTCCCCCACATATCTAGTTCTATCCCAAGCCCAGCCTCTGACGGGACATATAAAGATTCCTTCTCTTTCTCTATTAAGCTGTTCCTGCAAAAACCAAACTGTATCCCTAATCATGGTCATAAAGATTTATATAGGCATTTTATTTTTACACAACACAGATATGAAAATAAAATAGAGAAACTGAAACTCCCACTGTCTGTTGGCTGCTTTTTCTAGCAACTGACGAGGAAAAAGGTAAAAACATGAAGTTAGGCTCCTTCTCCCTGAGTTGATAGAAAAGGGATAAGAAGGAGTTGTTAGCTAAGCTGCAGTTTCTCACTGTCTCAGGAGGTACAAATCACTCTTTCTGCTTCTCTTGGCTAGAGTGAGGTCAGAAACACAGGCTCACTCCTGTTCTTTGCTCATGATCTGATTGCCTCCATTGTCCCATGTTCTTAGCCACCATTGGACCTCCTACTGGCAAAACCCTCTGTCTGAGTCATATAATGGCTCCCCTGAAATCTCCCATTGTGATTTCCTCTTCCTTCACAGAGGTTGATTCAAGGTCAGCATCAAGATCATCCAAACTTTGGGGGAACTTCCTCATCAGAAAGTAGGTCCCTGGTTCTCACAAGGTTACCATGGCAATGCTTATATGTGTAGGGCCAAATCCATATTGTATATATATATATATATACACACACACAGACATATATACATATATATGTATATGTGTATATGTGTGTATGTGTATATGTGTA
This sequence comes from Vombatus ursinus, assembly GCF_900497805.2. Classification (NCBI taxonomy): domain Eukaryota; kingdom Metazoa; phylum Chordata; class Mammalia; order Diprotodontia; family Vombatidae; genus Vombatus; species Vombatus ursinus. Next base: position 15,112,590 of record NW_020954570.1, on the reverse strand, counting down.
TGTATGTGTGTTTATGTGTGTGTGTGTGTGTGTGTGTGTGTGTAGGCCCTGTGGCACTATTACATTTTTATCCAAGAAAAAAAATTCTTTGCCCTTCCCCCAATACATTTCAGTAGATAACTATGTCTGTTCTGTAGATTCTTGAGGATTACCTCTGATCTTCAGGGCAGAAAACAAGATTCTATAATCATTATGCCATTATTACTTCTATAAAATACATTTTTAGAATTTTTACAAAAATAATCTGAGCAGCTCGCCAAATCTCTCAGATTCTTCCCCAAATCACTGTGTCAGTAGCACACAAAAGACAGACAATCTATAATTACCATATAGGAAACCTGAGATAGCAAACTTGCTGTATAAAATGTACATCTTTCTCCCATCCCACCCTGACTCCAAAAAGGAGGAAATTTATATTCCTTCCTACCTCCCATTCATATGACACTTGATGTCACTTTTCTCTGAATACTTTCCTAAATGTCATTGAAATAGTGGTGCAAGATGTTATTTTTCTGTTCTGTTTACCTACTTAATTACATCATTGACATTTAGGTGTTTTTAAAATGAATTCTATGAACTTGAATTTTTTGGTAATATTTTGATAACTATGTTTCAATATAATTGTTTTCCTTTGTACTATTATGTCTTCTATTTTATACATTAAGTTTTTTTTCTGGGAAAGGGTCCATTGGTTTAATAGACTGACAAAGGGGTTCATAACACCAAAAAGGTTAAGAACTTCTATTCTCTAGCATATGTAGCACACATGGGTTGAGTTACTCTCCTATAGTTCATGTACCACCAGTTAGTCTATATACCCCAATATTACCACTAGTTAATGTCTCCACAATATCATCTATCCATTGTTGCCCCAATTTTTGGAGCCTCCCAAATGCTGAGTTAGCTTTAGCAATATGTGTGTGTGTTAACCTCATCATCTATGTAGTTATTCCTGGACAGCATACTGCCAAGTAAGTTCCCTGTAAAATAGTCTTTTAGGTAAAAATATGTTTGATATTCAGTATATGTGGCCAGCCCATCAGAGTTGCACTCTCTGCTGTAGAGTTTGAATGTTTGGAGGTTCATCTTGAGAGAGGACTTCATTGTCTAGTACTTTATCTTGTCAAGTAATCTTCAGAATCTTCCTAAGACAATTCAAGCAGGTTGTTTCTCAGACTACCAGAATTCTCTGTCATGGACCTCCATTGGTGGCTCTTCTAAGCTCATAAGGTCTGTTCAGTTCTGTCTTTCACATTAATTCCCCCAAGATCAGGGAAGGTTGAACACAACAGAGACAAAATAAACAGAAGCAACCATAGGATCATGTCTTCAAGACAGCCTGGATGGAAAGATAAGGCAGTTGGCAGCAGTACCTGCAACCTCTCTCCTCACTTGGAGGCTTATTACATTTTTTTGCCTTGCTCAACCAGAGGGAAGTGAAGGATTTCACTTATTAACCACTTTTTTTAAATACACACACTTTTAGCCCAACAGCCAGTTGAAAGACTTACATGTAGTGATATAATACAAAATGGTTTAGAGAACATGTGTGTGAGGGAAACAGGGAGACAAAGAGTTACCCCTCCATCATACACTACTGGAAGCATTCACCAAGCCTTCATGTGGGTTGATAGTAGGCAGAGCAAAACATGCATGCCTTGAGGACTGTACCCTCATTAATTCAGGCCCCTGTTACATATATACAATTAGTGACCAACCAATAAATCTTAAAAACTTTTGGAGAGAGGTGGGACCTGCTATCACCTGTGCAGTCCATTCCATTTTCCACTTTTGGAATCACTATGATTTTTAAGAAAGTTTTTTTCTCATGTTAAGCCCACATATTTCTTTGAAATTTCAACCCATTAATCTCTGGGATCAAGCAGAATAAATATAATCTCCCTTTCACATGAAAATCCAGTAGATACTTTAAGACAATTATTGGACCTCACCTAGTGCTTCTCTCATCCAAAGTAAATTTCTTAATTTCTTCCAGCCAATTCTAATTTAACATGTTTTTGAATCCATTTAAGCACCTTGGCCACCCTCCTCTGAAAGATTTCTGGCTTTTCAACCTCCTTTGAAAAATGCATCCATAGCTGAACATTCTAGTCTATATATATATATATGATGTGAACGGGGCATAGTATACAGTACAATAGAATTGTCACATTCTTATTGCTCATTTTCCCTCTCCCTACATTTCCAAATCTTGGTTTTCTACCTCTTTTTCATCTCTTACAATTATAAAGCTACTATTTCAGGCCTCTACTATCTCCTGCCTTGGTTATTGCAACAGCTCTCCAGTAGTTCTCCCCATCTTAAGTATTTTGCCACTCCAATCTATTTTACTGATACTAAAGTAATTTCCTAAAGCACAGACCTGACTATATTGTTCCCCTTCACAATCAACTCCATTTCCAATTGCCTTTAGGGTAAAATATAAACTTTAATGTTTAGGTTTTAAGGCTCCAACCCATCTTTCTATCCTCAGAAGACATTGCATTATCTACCATACTCTGTGTTCCAGCCAAAATGGAACTCTATTCCTCACACATTATACCCCAACTCCCATTTCTGTCCCTTTATACTAGACATCAATCAATCAATCAATAGGCAGCAATTAAGTGCTTACTATGTGCCAATACTAAGCATTGGGGATACAAAAAGAGGCAAAATTCCTCAAGGAGCTAACAATCTAATAAGAGAGATAACATGCAAGTGAATATATACAAAGCAATCTATATGAAGGATAAATGGGAAATAATTAAGAGAGAGAAAGCACTGGAATTAAGAGGGGTTGGAGAAGGCTACTTGGAGAAGATGGGATTTCAGTTGGGAATTAATGAAAGCCAGGGAGGTAAAGAGTTTAAGCAGAGGAGAGAGAGCATTCAGGCATGGAGGACAGCCTGAAAAAATGTCTGGAACTTAGCCTATAAAATGCAGTTCAAGCACCATCTTCATGAAACTTTTCCTAATCCCCTAACTACCAAGGCCCTCACTCCCAAATGACTTTTAAGTATATCATATTCATTCACTTTTAATTCATGATCACAAACACACATATGTACTTATATACGAACTTGTTTGTCCTATTAGAGTATTAACTCTTTTTTTAATTTTAATTAATTTATTTTGATTTATCAACAATCACTTCCATAGGCTTTTGAGTTTTAAATTTTTCTCTACCTTCCTCACCACCACCCTCCCCAAGATGGTACATAATCTGATATAGGTTATACATATACATTCCTATTAAACATATTTTCACATTGCTGATGTTGTAAGTAAGTATTAGAACCAATAGGAGGAACCACCAGAAAGAGGAAACAAAACACAACAGAAGAAAAAAATAGCAAACACTATGCTTTGATCTGCTTTCAAACTTCATAGTTCTTTCTTTGGATGTAGATAGCATCTTCCATCTTGAGGCTTTTGGAGTTGTCTTAGATCCTTGCATTGCTGGGAAGGGTTAAATTTATCAATATTAGTCATCACACAATGTGGCTCTTATTGTGTACAACATTCTCCTGGTTCTGCTCATTTCACTCAGCATCAGACCATACAAGTCTTTCCAGGTTTTTCTGAACTCAGACTGTTCATCATTTCTTATAGCACAATAGTATTCTATTACATTCCTATACCACAACTTGTTCAGCCATTCCCAAATTGTTGGGCATCCTCTCAATTTCCAATTCTTTGCCACCTTGCTATAAAGATTTTTGTACATGTGAGTCCTTTTCCCATTTGTATGATCTCTTTGTATAATACCCCTTTGGGCACAGTTCCAAATTGCTCTCCAAAATGATTGGAACCTTTCACAACTCCACCAACAAAGCATTAGTGTTGCAATTTTCCCACATCTTCTCCAACAATAATCATTTTCTTGTTTTGTCCTCTTGGCCAATCTGATAAGTGTGATATAGTACCTCAGAGTTGTTTTGATTCGCATTTCTCTAATCAATAGTGATTTAGAGCATTTTTTCATATGACTATAGATGGCTTTAATTTCTTCATCTGAGAACTGCCTGTTCATATCCTTTGAACATTTATCCATTGGGGAATGACTTGCATTGTTATAAATTTGGCTTAATTCTGTATGTATTTTATAAATGAGGTCCTTATCAGAGAGATTGATTGTGAAAATTCTTTCCCAATTTTCTACCTTCCTTCTAATCTTAATTGCATTGGCATTGTTTGTGCAAAACCTTTTCAATTTAATGTAATCAAAGTTATCCATTTTGCTTTTCATAATGTTCTCTATCTCCTGTTTGGTCATGAATTCTTCTGTTTTCCATAAATCTGATAGGTAAACTATTGTTGCTCTCCCAGTTTACTTACAGTATCAGCCTTTATATCTAAATTATGAACCTATTTTGACTTTATTTTGGTATATGGTATGAGATTTTGATCAATGCCTAGTTTCTGCCATACTGTTTTCCAGTTTTCCCAGCAGTTTTTTTTTCAAAGAGCGGGTTCTTATCACAGAAGCTGGGGTCTTTGGGTTTATCAAATAATGGATTACTACAGTCATTGACTACTGTGGCTTGCATATGTAACCTATTCCACTGATCCACCACTCTATTTCTTAACCAGTACCAAGCAATTTTTATGATTACAGCTTTATAATTCAATTTAAGATCTGGAATGGGTAGGCCACCTTCCCCTGCATTTCTTTTCATTAGTTCCCTTGATATTCTGCACATTGTGTTCTTCCAAATGAATCTTGTTATTATTTTTTCTAACTGTATAAAATAATTTTTTGATAGTTTGATTGGTATGGCACTGAATAAGTAAATCAGCTTAGGTAGAATTGTCATTTTTATTATATTAGCTCAGCCTACCCATGAGCAACTGATGTTTTTCCAATTGTTTGGATCTGACTTTATTTGTGTGAAAAGTGTTTTGTAATTGTGTTCATAGAGTTCCTGGGTTTGTTTCAGTAGGTAGACTCCTAAATATTTTATAATGTCTACAGTAAGTTTAAATGGAATTTCTTTTTCTATCTCTTGCTGTTGGGCTTTGTTGGTAATATATAGAAATGCCAATGATTTATGTGGGTTTATTTTATAGCCTGAAACTTTGCTAAAGTTGTTTATTATTTCAAGTAGTTTTTTACTTGATTCTCTAGGATTCTCTAAGTATATCATCATGGCATCTGTGAAGCGTGATAGCTTTGTTTCTTCTTTGCCTATTCTAATACATTCAATTTCTTTTTCTTCTCTTATTGCTAAAGTTAACACTTCCATTATGATATTTAACAACAGTGGTGATAATGGACATCCTTGTTTCACCCCCAATCTTATTGGAAATGCTTCTAGCTTGTCCCCATTACATATGATACTTGCAGAAGGTTTTAGGTAGATGCTATTTATTATTTTAAGGAAGACTCCATTTATTCCTATGCTCTCTAGTGTTTTTAATAGGAATGGGTGTTGTATTTTGTCAAAAGCTTTTTCTGCATTTATTGAGATGATCATGTGGTTTCAGTTAATTTTGGCAGTGACATGGTCAATTATGCTGATAGTTTTCCTAATATTGAACCAGAACTGCATTCTTGGTATAAATCCTAACTGGTCATAGTGTATTGTTCTTGTGATAAGTTGATGTAATCTATTTGCTAATATTTTATTTAAAATTTTTGCATCTATATTCATTAGAGAAATTGGTCTATAATTTTCTTTCTCTGTTTTGACTCTTCCTGGTTTAGTTATCAGTACCGTATTTGTATCATAAAAAGAATTTGGTAAGATTTCTTCTTCATCTACTTTTCCAGATAGTCTATATATTATTGTAATTAATTGTTCTTTAAATGTTTGATAGAATTTGCATGTAAATCCATCTGGCCCTGGAGATTTTTTCCTAAGGAGTTCATCAATGACTCGTTCAATTTCTTTTTCTGAGATGGGGTTATTTAAGTTTTTTTTTTAACTTCCTTTTCTGTTAATCTGGGCAATTTATATTTTTGTAAATATGTATCCATTTCACTAAGATTGTCAAATTTATTGGCATAAGTTGAGCAAAATAGTTCCTAATTATTGTTTTAATTTCCTCTTCCTTGGTGGTAGATTCGCCCTTTTCACTCTTGATACTAGTAATTTGGTTTTCTTCTTTCTTTTTTTTAAATTAAATTAACCAAAGGTTTATCTATTTTATTGGTTTTTTCATAAAACCAGCTCTTAGTTTTATTTATTAGTTCAATAGTTTTCTTAATTTCAATTTTATTAATTTTTCCTTTGGTTTTCAAAATTTCTAATTTGGTGTTTAATTAAGGATTTTTAATTTGTTCTTTTTCTAGTTTTATTTTTCTTTTAGTTGTATGCCCAATTCATTGATCACTTCTTTTTCTATTTTGTTTATGCAAGCATTTAGAGATATAAAACTTTCCCTAAGAACTGCTTTCACTGCATCCCAGAAGTTTTGGTATGTTGTCTTATTATTGTCATTCTCTTGAATGAACTTATTGATTGTTTCTATGATTTATTGTTTGACCCAATAATTTTTTAGGATTAGATTATTTAGTTTTCAATTATTTTTAGTCTATCTTTCCATGGCCCTTTATTACATATAATTTTTATTGCATCATGATCTGAAGAGGATGCATTTAATATTTTTGCCTTTCTGCATTGGACTGTGAGGTTTTTATGCCCTAGTACATGGTCAATTTTTGTGTCTGTGCTGTGTACTACCAAGAAAAAAGTATATTCCTTTCTATCCCCATTCAGTTTTCTCCAGAGGTCTATCATACCTAACTTTTCTAATGTTCTGCTCACCTCCTTAAATTCTTTCTTGTTTATTTTGTGGTTAGATTTACCTAGTTCTGAGAGGGGGAGGTTGAGGTCCCCCATTAGTATAGGTTTGTTGTCTATTTCTTCTTGTAACTCCCTGAACTTCTCCTCTAAGAATTTGTATGCTATACCATTTGGTGCATATATGTTTAGTAATGATATTACTCCAATGTCTATGGTGCCTTTTAGCAGAATGTGGTTTCCTTCCTTGTCTCTTTGATAAGATCTGTTTTTGCTTTTGTTTTCTCTGAGATCAGGATTGCTATCCCTGCTTTTTTTTACTTCAGCTGAAGCATAATATATTTTGCTCTAGTCTTTTACCTTTACCCTGTGTGTATCACTCTTTTTCAAATGTGTTTCCTGTAAACAAGATATTGTAGTATTATGGTTTTTAATCCATTCTGTTATCCAATTCCATTTTATGGGAGAGTTCATCCCATTCACATTCACAGTTATGATTACTATCTGTGTCTTTCTCTCCATCCTTTCTCCCCTCCCCATTTATGCTTTTCTTTCTCCTTTCTCCTTTTCCCCCCTCACTAGTGTTTTCTTTTTTGATCACAGCCTCCCTCAGTCCCTCTTCCCTTCTATTAGGACCTTCCCTTTTCTTCCCATTTACCCTTACTGCTTCATCCCTTCCTTCTATCCCCCCTTTCTTTTCTTTCCCCTTTTCCCTCCTACTGCCTATAGGGCAAATTAGATTTCTATACCTAACTGATTATGTTATTCCCTTCTTGAGCCAAATCTGATGAGAGTAAGGTTCAAACAATGCTCATCTCCCTCCCTTCTTTCCCTCTGCTGTAATAGGTTTTTGTGTCTTTTCCTGTAATGTATTTACCTTTGTCTGCCTCCTCCTTTCTCAGTACATTTTCTTAGATCAGATTAACCCAATTACTTGGATCCATTTAACCCACTTGATTAGATTTATTTTTATCATTAAATCAAAGTCAACTTATATCCACCCCCTTTATGTATACTCCTATAACGTGGTGTAATAACAATATAGTTCTCAAGGGTTACAAGTGTCATCTTCCCTTGTAGGGATGCAAACAGTTTGCCTTTATTAACAACACATTGTATCTTTCTGTCCCTCTTTATGTCTCTCTTGAGTCTTGTACTTGAAGATCAAATTTTCTGTTGAGCTCTGGTCTTTTTATCAAGAAGGTTTGGAAGTCCCCAATTTCATTGAATATCCATCTCCTTCCCTGAAAGATCATATTCATTTTCTCTGGGTAGTTGATCCTTGGTTGTAATCCAAGCTCCTTTGTCTTATAGAATATCATATTCCATGCCCTAAGGTCTTTTAATGTAGAAGCTGCAAGTTCCTGTGTAATCCTGACTGTGATTCCATGACATTTAAATTGTTTCTTTTTGGCTGCTTGCAGTATTTTCTCTTTGACTTGGTAGTTTTGAAATTTGGCTAGTATATTCCTTGGTGTTTTCAATTTGGAATCTTTCAGGAGGTGATTGGTAGATTCTTTCTATGGCTATTTTGCCCTCTGGTTCCAGGACCTCAGGGCAGTTTTGCTTGATGATTTTCTGAAAGATACTGTCCAGGCTCTTTTTTTCATTGTGATTTTCAGGTAGACCAATAATTTTTAAGTTGTATCTCCTGGATCAATTTTCCACATAAGTTGTTTTACCAATGAGATATTTTACATTTTCATCAATTTTTTCATTTTTTTTTCTGTTTGACTGATTCTTATTCTCTCATAAAGTCATTAGCTTCCATTTGCCCAATCCTAATTTTTAACAATTTGTTTTCTTCTATTAGATTTTGTACCTGCTTCCACATTTGGCCAATTTTATATTCTAGGGATTTGTTTTCTTCAGTGTACTTTTTTTTCCAGTTGACCAATTGTATTTTTTAAGGACTCTTCTACCTCTCTCATTTAACTTTTAAAATCCTTCTTGAGCTCTTCTAAGAAGGCTTTTGGGGCTTCAGACCAGTTTATATTCCCTTTTGAGGTTCCAGATGTGGGTTTGTTGACAATGTTGCCCTCTTCAGAATTTCTGCCTTGATCTTCACTGTTCTCATAATATGAATCTATGGTACATTTCTTTTTGCTCATGAGATTGAGTTCTCCTGCTGGGGAGCAGAGGGCACTGACCCAAGCTTCTTGTGTTGGAAGCCTAGGTCTTAGTCACTAGCTTTGTGGTCTGGGGCCTCCGATGTTGGCAATTGGAGGCTGTAGGGTTCTGGAAGCTTACCTGGTGTTGGGCTGGAATCAGCAAGTCTGGAAATCTAGGGCAACTCTAGGTTGCCTGCTTTTCCTTTCCTTTCACTTTCTTCAGCTCCTTTCAAATGAGTGTTGCAGGGTGTTTATCTGTCTGGGGACATTTGTAGTGCTGCTTCCCTTATTTTTGCTCAGGCTCTGGGAGACCTGTTTGCTGTAGAATGCCAAGGCACCTGGTGGTTTTCTGAGCTGATTTCTACCAGTTCCCTCACCCTCACTGAGGCACTCAGAGGTCCAGGTGTTGGTGTTTGCCTGTCCACCACCTGGGTTTCAGGATTTCCTCCTGGTATGCCAAATTAAGGTTTTCCACTAGCTTGCTGGGACACCTCCCATTCTGTACTACTGCTCCTCTTTCCCCAGGGCAAGAGGGGCCTTTCCTGTTAATCCCTCAAGCTACCTGGGCTACCGGACTGCTGCTCTCTGTCTTTCTTCTGGTTCAGCTGTTCCATGGTTTTTCCTGGGGTGATATTTTCTGGGTGTTCAGAGGTTGATAGGAGAGGGTGAGAGTGACTACCTTTTTACTGCACCATCTTGACTCCCAAAAGCAGAAATGAGTATCAACTCTTTTTAAGTGAGGGTAGTTTATTTTTTCATTCTTATAATTATATCCTATCATAATGCCTAGCTCATAGTGGATAATTAATAAATGTTTGCTGATTAAAGATCCTGCACACCACACTTCTGCCAACGCAACTAATATTGTATTAGCTTTGTAAGGTGATTTCTAAGGACCAGTTCATAATTTTTTACTTATTATTATTTATTTTTATAATAATAATATGGCATTATTAATTTTAAAATTGATTTTATTTTTTATTCTGAGCTAATATGCCAAAAAATATTTTCCCTTTATTTATACATATCAGAACTCAAAAAGAATTATATGAAATATGAATCTGCTTCATATTGTTTACTTTAACACAAAAAATTATATGTCTCATATAATACTTTCAGAACTATCCTGCTTGTCTGCATTTCCTTCTGAACTTTCTGTTTTCTTCTTTGCATTAAAAAAAAGTTTCAACGCTCCCTTCCCTTTTTGGCATCATCACTGTTGCTATATCTCCTCTATTACAACTAAAAAAAATGAAGAAAAAACATAACAAATAAGCATAATCAAGCAAAATAAATCAACATATCTATGGCCAAAAAATTTATCTTTCTACACCTTGAGTACAGAAAGTTTTTAAGAAGATAGTACTTAAATTGCCTTTTACAGGTATGTGGGATGCACAGTACAAAGGCCCAGATGTAGGAGATGGAGTATAATAAAGTCAAGTTGGCTAGATCACAGAGTAGAGTAGGTATGTAATGTTCAATGATACTGGGAATCACCTCCCTGTGAGGAGTAACAAGTTTTATCATTGATCCTTTGGAGACATGGACAGTCATTACATTGATCAAACTTCTTCTGTCAGTGGTCCAGTGAATAGAGTACTGAGCCTGGAGTCAGCAAGACTCATCTTCCTGAGTTCAAATCAGACTTAGATACTTACTAGTTTTGTTATCCTGGGTGAGTCACTTAATCCTGTTTGTCTCACTTTCCCCATGTGTAAAATGAGTTGGAGAAGTAAATAGTAAATAACTCCAGTATCTTTGCCAAGAAAATCCTAAATGAGACCACAATGACTCATACACAACTGTAAAATGACTGATACACTGATGGCTTTGTGTAGATTATTCTCCCAGTTCTGCTCACTTCAATCACTCTCCATTCACACTACCTAGGATTCTCTCAAATTATCTTCTCTGTCATTGCCTGTGGCACAATAATACTCCATCACATGATTATACTATAATTTGTTTAGCTATTCTCTAATTGCTGGGAACTCCCTTACTTTCAAGTCCCAGTGTTTTCTTCTTTTGTTTCCATTTTAATTCCCCCTTCAGAATCAGGAAACTTGTTTTGTTTGCAACTATATCCTCTCTTAAAATTCTACTATCCTGCACCCTAGTTTGTTTCTCTGTTTAATTTGAAATATTTATACAACTGACAAAAAATTTAATTGTTTTCCATTAAAAAATAAAATTGATCTGATTCTCCCTCACTTCTCTTCCTCAATATTTGTATATTCTCACATTGCTAAATTATGGCAAATTATAATTTTCACCCTCCTTTTACCTGTATGCACTAGATATTTCTCCTTTAACTTTAATTTCTCCCCTTTTAAGTTTCTTACAACCGAATCAATGCACCTTCAAGTTCTCTGGTTTGTTTCATTGTTTAACTTAATTCCCTCAATAACATTTGAAGACATACAGATCCTCAAGTGACAAATGTTTTTTCTACATCATTAGAATGTTAACAGTACAATACTGTCCAACTCCTTCCAACTGTTCAAAAAATTTACCTTTCTAGCTTTCTATGGATTCATGTTTGTATTTGAAAATGGCTACTTGGCTCTGATCTTTTCATCACAAATGTTTAAAAGGGTTCTGTTGTGTTAAACATATACTTTTTCTTCTATAAAGTCAATCTCTTTTGCTTAATGAGATATTGGTTTTCAATATCTCCTCTCATTTATTAGAAAAGCTGTTAGATCTTGTGTGGTCCTGGCTATGTTTTTTTTTTGATACTTACACTTTTTCTTTCTAGATAATTCTTTCTAGTATTTTATCTTTCATATGTAACCTCAATTTTGTCTATGACATTCCCAAGAGTGTGTCCTTTTGGGGTTTCTTTAAGGAAGTGATTGGAAAATACTATATTACCTTGAAATAGAGTATCCCTTTTTTTAAATCATGTTTTTCAGAGAGTCCAATGATTCTTAAATTCTTTCACCTTGATTTGTTTTCCTGGTCATCTAAGCTGTACATACATATAACACACACACACACACTCACACACACACACACAGACACACTGTTTGAAGTCTTCTTTGGTTTACTCATTTCTCTAGGCTTACTTCCTCAATGGGGGCCTTGTGACAGAGTCATGTTTTGTGTGCTCCTCTGCACTTTTGTATATTATCTCAAGATAGTGTTAGGATCCTTAGAGCCCCTTGGTGTGAATGCTTCCCTGGTCTGAACATTGTTGTGTCATTGGTTATTGCCATTCCCCAGGGCTTCCAATTTTCAACAAGGTTTTATGATTAGTTCGGAGCTTCCTGACCTCATTGGGGCTTTTTCAGGGTGAGATGCACAGCTCTTGTTGTACCTGGACACAGAGCTCTGGAGACTACCTATGTCTTCCTGACTAGCCTCAGGTTATGCTAAAGTTTGAGGCTGTTCTTGTTTACTCATGATCCACTTCCAATTGCTCATGGGCTTTTGGAAGTTTTTGTGTAGATCTGAGATGGAACTAAATTTTCATTGGATTTTTGGCTCATTATTAGGTTTGGTATGAACTTCGGGTTTTTGCTTGAGTAGTCATGGGTGTTGGCAGTCTTCATTTATTCAGAGAGTCATCTTAGTTAGAAGTCAAGAACCCTTTTGTTCTAAAATTCTATGATAATTTCCTCTGGGAATCTTGAATTATGCTTTAGCAAGATCCTGTTAATTGTTAAACCTTCCTTAAAGATAGTAAGAAAAAGGTAGTGACATGAAATATTACCAAAGTAATTTTTTGTTTTACACAGTTTTGACATTTTTAATTAATAAGGATTTTATTTTTTAATGTATACCTATATTTTATGTATGTATGTATGTATATACAAACATATACACACAAACATATATATGCAAATACACACAAATATATGCATATATTTATTCCTTTAAATTGGACATTTTATTTAAATTCATGAATGTTAGAAATGATTATGCTCTTCTACTGATACATTATACAATAATTTCACTTCTATGAAGAGTTTAATATAAAAAAAAATCACCAGTGCTAAACCCAGTAATTCCATTGTGAGATACAAGACTTATCTGTTAAGTGGACTATGGAATCATCTCCCTCATGTATAATCATAGTTTGACTAGAATCTTTTCATCTGCTTGAGTCTTAATAACTCTAGTTTATCACTATTATAAAAGGCACTTTAAAATAAGATATATTTATGGCTTCAGACAGTTGTCATATAGAGAAATGAAATGTAGAGTCAAATAATTTGTTAGACATTAAAGTTAAAAATGGTTAAAAGTACTTTCTACACCTAAAACTAATCAGAAATTAATTTAGCCTTGCATTATTAGTTGATGTTGCATTCCTTTAAATTCTTATTTATAATTTTAACTGAATCTATCCTTCTTGGCTTTCAGATTTAAACACTTTACCTTTACAGTAAGTACTTTTACAATCTGTTGCTAATATGTTGATGTAAGTCTTGTGATTTTCTAGCTGGTAACATTTTCATGCAGTTTTATTGTTGTTGTTACCTCTCCTGGAATTATATTTGCTCTATAACTCTTTCTGTTCAACTCAAAAAATCAATTAAGGCAGTTGTCACAACAGATAGATTCTGATTTGTAGGAAGAAGATATTATTTATTTATTTTCCAAATACACCAACTATTGTTTCCCTTGAAAAATCTAAAAACTCAATCCTCTCTCTCTGTCTCTGTCTGTCTGTCTGTCTGTCTGTCTCTCTCTCTCTATCTATCTATCTCTCTCCATCTATCTCTATCTCTATTTCTATCTCTTCCCCATTATATCTATCTTCAGATCAGACCTTCATCTTATCAATCCAAGACATTTGTAACATTTTCATTGATATTACCACAGCAACTTAGGTTCAGCTGCTGGCAAAGCCTCCCTGTTCTGTCCAATACTGCCACCCCAAACAGGCTTCTATCTCAGAGCATTAGACTTCAATTTTTCTCTAAGCTTTATGTCATACAGTTTTCTTCCTTCTATTTTGTTACTGGTATTTTAATAAATTTGACAAAAATTAAAGAGAGGAAGAGATGGAAGTGCTGTTTTCAGACTAGCAACACAAAGGTAAGGTTAATCTTTAGTAAAAATTGAAGTAGGTGAAATTTATTTTTATTTTCCTACTTGTCTGAGTTTCGTCTTCCCTATCAATAGCTTTAAAGGGAATTTAAGGTGTTCTGTATCCTGATACCATTCTCCAGTTACTCAGAGCCCCTGTTGTCAATCAATAAAAAACACATTTATTCACTGTCAGTAACTGTTCCATTCCCTTTGTTTTCAGTTCTTTGCTCCAACTGAAAGAGTTGCTATAAATTTATTTTTACATATATGTACTTTCACAAACCTCTATGAGCTCTTTGCAGTATATTGCCTAGTAGTGACATCTCTTTGTCAAAGGATTTGTATATTTCAGTGACTTTTCAGGTATTGTTCCAAAATGTTTTCCAGAGTGTTTGGAACAATTCACAGATTGACCAATAATGTATTACTGTACCAATCCAACAGCCCCTCCAACAACTGACATTTTTATCTGTTGTCATTTTTGCAAATTTTATGGATATGAGAAATGATTACCTAAAAGGTACTAACTAAAATTCTGTAACTTTCTTGGCCTCTCACTTTTCAGACCTCATCCCACATAAAGCCCACCACTGATGAAAGAGAGCAGAGATCATCTGACCAGAAAAGGACCTCTATGATCCTTCCAGTAAGATGAGGGACCAATCAGGTCTTATCTGCCCTGCCACTGGACCCTAAATACCATTAGGTCTTATCATCTATTCTGCTGTTATATTCTGTTGCAGCTATTTGCCATCTGCTCTGCAATTGAACCCTAAGGAGTCCTGAACTTTGCTGGGCACCCTTAACCTAAATCCCAAGAAACAGAGTGTCTTTCCATATACCTTTCCACTGAACTCTAAGATCCAGTATGTGTAATCTCTTCTAATTAGAATATGAGTTTTTTCATAGCAAGAATTGTCTGGCTTTTCTATTTGTATTTCCAGTGTTTAGCATAGTACTAAATAAATGCTTTTGCATTCCAAACCATTATATCCTTCAGGGTATCTTTCTTTGATAGGGTTAATTTGATAAAATACTTTATGATAAAGTGTTAGTTGAAAGTTAGGTATTACCAGACTACCTTCTATCCCCAGGATAACAACAGTACTCTTCAATAATTTTAGCCAAAAGAATGAATGACTTAGGAAAATTTGTAATTTATGATAAGTGGTTAAATGGACATTAGTTACTGGTGACTATTAGTGAGGAATACAATACATGAGGGTTCAAGTTGATGGCAATAGAGATAGATAACTACAAATGCTCAAGGTACTATAGAACCCTGAGGGGCAGATGAGCTACTTGGCTCTGGGATAATGGATCAGAACATACTCCCTTTATCAGAATCACAGGGAGAGATATTTGGTGATAAAGGGACTCTTTCTAGGACTCCACCAATCAAACTCCTTTGTTCACATATATGGCCAATTCAGCCTACAAGAATCATGCTGGTCACCACTATTTTCTATTCCAGCAATTTGCATGATGATGATTAAAGAAATGGCAAAGGGAAATAACTTTTGTTTAGTTTTTTAACTGTTTGGGAAAGAAAGATAAGTTATATAGAGTATAAAAATTCTGTTCAGCCCTTTTAAAAAATGACCCTGTTCTCCCACTGTTTCCAGACATTATTTGAAGTAACAAATCTCCATCCTCACTTATTCATTAATAGTGGTAGATAGCAATGAAAGTGGTTATGGAGAGTGAGGGGAAGGGGAGAAAGGAAAGAAAAAAAGAAAGAAAGAAAGAAAGAAAGAAAGAAAGAAAGAAAGAAAGAAAGAAAGAAAGAAAAAAGAAAGAAAGAAAGAAAGAAAGAAAAAGAAAGTAAGAAAGAAAGAAAGAAAGAAAAGAAGGAAGGAAGGAAGATAAATACAGGAAACTATATATATTATATATATATATACATACATATACATATGTGAGTGTGTCTGTATGTATATATAATTTGTTCACTACTTAACATCCTCATTTGATAATGGCATTTGTGCCAGTAAGCCCTGATACATAGGAGGCTGAGACTGGTAAAAACTTGAGCCCTGGAGTTCTGAGCTGCAGTGAGGTAAGTCAATCAAGTATCCTTATGAAACCTGGCAGTCTCACAGTAAACCCAGAGGAGCTGTGGTGGAGGGGAGTAGGGAGCAGGCTGCCTAAGGAAGGGCAAAACAGAGCTGGTCAAAATTTCCATGCAAATCAGCAATGGAATTAGGTTCCTTTTCTGAAACTAACTTCTCTATTCTGTTTTGACAATTGCTATCATTTCTATAGCTAGGTAACTTTTTTAGATTTCTGATGAACAGAATGGAATTTTGTTATGGAATGTGCATATGTTTGACTAGAACTGACATTGATGTTTTTACATCACCCTTTATATTTTTTTAAATGAGCACATGGACTGTCTATGAGTTCTTACTTGTTCTGTGCCTGTGACCATTCCGTTTTCTTTTTTGCTCATACATTTATTTGATGATATCCTTTATTCTGCTTCATCTGCTTCGAGTTTTTTTTCCCCTTTAATTTTCAGCATATTGCAACCTACTCACGTTCATCATGAACTTTTCCATTTCTCTCTCGGTGACACTAATTTTCAATTTATTCGAAGTTTCCATATTTCAAAGTCAAATGACAATACTGAGAGAATATTATAAAAAGATAGACCTGTCTTTCAGGGTGTAGATTGGAGCTACTAAAATAACTTTGCAATTTCCAAAAAGTAACCTTCCTGCTCAATTTTGAGCAGAGGTCACTTTACATTTGTACTTTTGGTGTCAGATATGTGTCCTTGTGGATGAGCTCTCTAAGATGTCTACCTAAACGTACGTCACAATGAGAACAATGAACATTTTTCATCAATATTGTTTTCATTGGGTCAGTAGTTAGGCTAAATGTATGAGTTTAAAGAGTATTTTAGTAAATAATTATAAAAGTGATCATACGTCTCATCTAGGATGCTCTGCAATGTTATTGAGCTTGAAGTAATCATTACAATGTCATCCACAAAAAGGAGAAGCTTACCATCTAAACGAAATCTTTCCTCTGCCTCTTCTTTGATTTGGATCTTCTGCATGACAGCAGTGGATAACTTGAGCAAGTGTATCTCTCTTTATTTTATACCTCACCTAATTTTGTAATCAAGGGAACTTCAAAAAACCTTATCTCTTTCATCATATTTGCAAATTTTATAATTTGTATAATTTTATACATGCATAGGATACATACTGTTGAAGGACAACCTTTATGGTGTTGTTTTTATCTTTTAAGTCAAATGCTATTTTATTGTCATTTAACAATGAATGCATCATCTTATGATCCCATGTTCTTTTATTTTCTATATCTTTTAATAAATTACATGATTTTATATACTGTAGAGTTATCACTTATTAAAGTGTGCCTTTTTCCTTCTAATACCTTGATCAAGGATGGTGTCTGTGCATGTGTAGGTTATTCTCATAAAAATTTTATATAAATGGGAAAGTGGGCATATATCTGTAGGTTAGTAGTATTGATAGTCTCTCATTTTCTAATTCTTTTGAGGTATAGTATAGGATCATATGGCTCAGTGGATAGAGGACAGGGCTTGGAATCAGGAAAACTCATTTTCATGAGTTCAAATCAAGCCTCAGATATTTACTAGCTGTGTGACAGATCACTTAACTCTGTTTCCCTCAGTTCCTCATCTGAAAAATGATCTAGTGAAGGGAAATGGAAAACAATTTCATTATCTATGCCAAGAAAATCCCAAATGGCATAATGAAGAGTCAGATACAACTGAAATGACTGAATAGTACAATACAATATAAGATCACAGACCTAGAGCTGAAATGGACATCATATGTCATGTAGTCCAAATCTCTCATTTTACAAATAAGGTAACTGAGAGGCCCAAAGGCAATTAAGGGGAATATCCAAGGACACTCAGGTAGTAAATTACTGATACTGGATTTGATCCTAAGCCTTCTGACTCCAAAGCCAGAAAATATTGGTAGACAAAGAAACCACAAACATCATTTATTGTGGCTTACACATGCAATTATAGTAAATGTTACATGAATTTTAATATGATTTAATAAATATTCTATGAATTATAAACAAAGCATTAATTAAAAGATAGCATAAAAGACCTTATAATCACAATTGGCCAATGATAAAACCCATGTTATGTTTCAGGACTTTTTTCCCCATATAGCTGGTAACTCCTCATTAAAATAACTTAAATAATGATTCCTCAATGCACATACAGTTTTGTCACCTTGAGCATGAATCTCTTCCATATTTACATCTTATAGTTCATCAGCTTTTCTCATCTTTGTTTTACTACTTTTATGTCCTCTACAAGCACATCTGGGTTTGATGCTAGAATCTAAGTGCTATTATCAAGGACAGGTCCTGTTGTCTTTGAAAATGGCTAATTATACAAAATTTTGCAGCTTTTATATTTTTTTTCTTTCTTTGTTGTCTTCCTTCTTGTTTCACCTTTGATACTCTCAAATGACTTTTTTTGGTGCCCTTGCTTACTTCCCTTGCCAAGCTCTTTTTAGACTCACTTTGCCCACCATTGGTTTTCTTTCTTTTGTGAGTCAGTGTTGTTCATAATCTTCCACCATTTTTCTCCATGAGATTTTGCAAACAAGTTTATATTCGAAACATTCATTTCTGTTAGTTGTCATCTTTTTGTGTTTGGCAAGTAAGTCAAATGTTTGCTGAATAAAATAGTTTTTAGGCTCATTTGATCTCCTTCTGGCAATGGATTAATGACAGTTGAACTTCTCTATGAAATAGTAGTAATCAGCACTGATGTCCTTTCATCTATCTATATGCCATTCTTTTGCATCAATAATTTACGTAGACTAGGTTGGAGTTGTTTTAATTTTAAACCATGTCCTTTTCCTTGTTTTGTTTGTTTTTGTTTTTGCTCTTGCTTTGTACTAATTTTGATCAATGCTAGAACAAGTTGGTGATCTGACTGTGCAAAGACAGCTCATGCAAGAATAACTCCCACATCAAAAAGTAATCACTTTCTGGCTCTTGAAATACAATCAATCTCATTTTTCATTGATATTATTTGGTTCTCAGCATGTCCTGAAACTTCTGATTCTTTTCTCAAAGAAAGTATTTGTGATTTGTGGGTATACAATGTCTTTTCTATAGTCTACAAATCTTGACTTCTCTCATTTCATATTCCTGAATCATATTTTTCCAACATGTTTTTTCATCATCCTTGTCTCTTCTCACCTTTATATTTGAAGCCATTGGGTATCAAGGTTTCTATTGGTTTAACGTGGAGTGCCTAATTGAGTTTTTCATAGATTTTTCTCTATATCTTCATCCTCTACAACAAATATTGAAGCATAAGCTGCTATTATATTCATGGATATCTTTATGAAGAGACTACAATGTGAGATGAACACATGTCACATAAAATCATATTTCTCACTTCAGATGCAGGATAAAACAAATTCATTAGCTACTTTATTTATTCTCCATAGAGAATCTGTGAACTATCCTTCCACTTGGCAATAATGTTCTTTTTTCTTCTGCTTCTATTAATAATAATGATGTCAAAATAAATATGATCCTATTCCTATACTTCAATAATAAAAATCTAATATTTAGAAACCAAAAGGTTAAACTAAAGTTAACATATAGCCTAAAAATTTTGTGATTTTTTTCTATACCTGTCACCATCATTGCAGAAGAGGAAGAGGATCAAAAAGAACTGTCATTTTTATTTTTCTTTCTTTTCTAGACTCCCATGGCCAAAATGTCATTACCAAGAGTCCATCCTACTGTACATATCTAAGTGGACCTTGTAGAGTAGACACTGACTCTGGCTAAGTCTAGAAGTAATACTCAAAACCTTTCTTGCATGGTAGAATGGGTCAGAGTTTACACTAAACTGGCATAACCTTCAAGATCTTAGGGCCACCTCCACAGCATGATGAAGCTTCAGAATAGGACTAAAATATAAAGAATTTTGAGGTTTCAATTTGACCTGAATTCATTAAGTAATGAAGGAGAATGTCCTAAATGTTGCTAGATAGCAGCTACTAGAATCTTGATTAGATGACAAATTGGGATTAAAGAAAGATCAAAAGAGGAGAGATTGCTGAATAATTACGGTAGAGTCTGGAAGTTAGAGTGGTGAGAAGGAATGTTCTGATTTCTGCTACATCATCACTAAGTCAAGGAAAAAGAAAGGGGACCCTTGTTGGAGAAAATAGCCAGGTGCAGTATCATAAAGAAAGAGCCAAGTCTTACTGAAAGCCAGATTATGGAGGGAGTGAGAAAGGAAAGTTTTATGAAAGATGGGGTTATATGGTAGAGTAGTGTAGCCACTCTATCAGCTCTAGTAGTAATAGTTATAGCTAATGCATCTATTACCCATATTGTACCATAAATGTAAAAGTTAGAATAACTCAGTGAAATGTAGTGATGTTCAGAATTTCATAGCTAATACACTCTCAGACAAAAAGAGAGAAACATGCAGAAATACCAACCCAGTGTTTGGATGATTTGATAATTCTTCAGTTTTCTTTTTAAGTGAAGGGACTACTTCTGTTATCCTCCTAAAATTTGCTATAATTTGTTATCCTCCTAAAATTAGCTATAATTTGTACCTTATGAACCTACCTACAAATTCATCAGTTTGCTGTGCTGTTAATTGGGAAGATCTTAATATTTACAAATGCATACAGTATAGGATTTTTATAACAAATGTATTAGGTTATGAATTATATAATGAAGAGTAACATGAGTAATAATGATTTAATAATGAACTATTTTTGGCTCATAATTATGCCCTATAAAATGAAGGTAATTTATTACATTTGTCATGGAATGATTTATATATTACAGAAGAAGGAAACCAAAAAGAGAACTAGTATTTTTGTACTAAATTTTTGTTTATGTAATCATGATAATTTAAGAGAAGAATTAATTAACAAAGTAAAATATACCATATATACTTTCAGTAAGTTAATATAATAATAGCTAACACTTATATAGGACTTACTATGTACTCAGCACTGTGTTAAGCATTACAAATAATATCTCATTTGATTCTAATTTTCCTGATAAAGAAACTGAAACAGAGGTTAAGTGACTTGCCCAAGGTTATACAGCTAGTAAGTGTATAAGACTAGATTTGAACTCAAGTCTTTCTGAATCCTGGCATAGCACTATATCCATTGTGTTAACTAGCTGGCTAGGGTTCCATTAAAAAAGATTTAAAATTGAAATTCTTTCAAATGGTAAGGGATAGATTTGGAAATCATAATCTCTACTGCCAAAGGTTTCTTATTGGCCAATCATTAACCACCCACTTTTTATCAGGTACCTTGATACATCCTGGGGATATAAACACAAAAGTTAAAACAGCACCTGTATTAAGGCATTTACAATCTAGCCACTGTACTGAGCACTTACTATGTGTAAGGTGATATGGATAATAAATAAGTTTAAAACATTGTCTCTGCCCTCAACAAGTCACTAGAGAAGCTAAAAATGTGTCTCAATTTCTAAATCAATGTGCAAGAAACTTAGAAGAGACTCACATATGTGGTTAGGTAATTCATCAACTCTTTATTTGTGGGAAAATGGTAAAATTTCACCTTACTAACATCAAACTAATGACCTACTGGAATTACTTCTATAGCTTGGAAGGGGTCATGCAGACCCCATGAATGCACTCAATATGGGAAAGTTGTCAGAGTATTGAAAAACACCAGAAATCTAGTACTAAAAATTTATAAAGATAGCAGAGTACTTATCTGTTTTCTACTTGTTTCTTTCTTTATAAGTAAACATTTTTAGGAAAAGATGATGGATATCAAAGAGTATAGACTCTCTTCTGGGCCCTCTTCTCTTCTCCTTCTGCATTATATTACTTAATGATCTCATCAGCTCCCATGGATTCAATTGTCATCTCTATGCTCATGATTCCAAGATCTTATCCATCCCTAACCCCTCTCCTATCCCCTAGACTCACATTAAGAATTGCCTATTAAAACATCTCAAACAGGATGTCTCATAGATTGTTAAGTTCAATATGTCCAATACTGACATCATTATCTTTCTCCCTCAGACCTTCCCCTCTTCATGCCTTTCCTGTTACTATGGAGGGCACCACTATCCTCCTAGTCACCCAAGCTCACAATGTAGGTGTTATGCTTGATTCCTCACTCTCTCTTACCCCACGTATCTAATTTGTTGCCAATTCCTGTCAATTTTATCTTTGTATTATCTCTCATCTACATCCCCTTCTCTCTTATAATACTTCACCACCTTGGTTCAGGCCCTCATCAACTCATGTCTGTACTACTGCAATAGCTTGGTTATTGGTCTTCCTCCTTCACATCTTTCTCCACTCTAGTCCATCCTCCATTCAGCTGTCAAATTGATCTGCCTAAAGTTCAGGGGTCTGATGATGTCACTTCCCTATTCATGAAACCCAATGTCACCCTATTACCTCCAGATTGAAATATAATATCCTCTTTTGAGGATTAAAATCCTTTCATAACCTGGTTCCTTGCCAACTTTCAAGGTTATTGACTAGCTTCCTTGTCATTTCTCTCACAAGACACTCCATCTCCTGATTCTAAGCATTTTCATTAGATGTCTTCATGCCTGAAATATTCTCCTTCATCTCTACCTTTTGCCTTCTCTGGCTTCCTTCATGTTGGAACTACATCATCCTTAAAGCCCCTACCAGCTCCAAAACAGTATGATTCCAAGACACTTGAGCTCTATTTTTTCCATAGTACAATCTGGAGAGCTTAAATTGTGAGTCTATTGGCTAAAATATGAAACATAAACATTAACTGTACAGGAGGGCTAAGATATTGTCAAAATATTTATCATACTGAAGAGGGGATACTGAAAACTATAAATTAAGGATGCCAATTCCATACTAGGCAAACTGATAAAATCTATGTTAAAAACAAATATAAGACATGTATGCCCTTGTAAGACATTTATGTCACAAAGGGTTGCCTAAATGTTTAGTTATATATGCTGCAAAGGAAACATGGATAGATATTATCAATAAGGCCTGAATTGCTTCTGTGGAAAAACCTGCACCACTGTTGACATATGCTGAGCATTGAAGGCAGAGGAAGGGGCAGCAAGATACCCAGAAGCACTGTGAAGCTAGGCTTTCTTTTCTACAGTCTTATAGGGATACTGGACTGGAATTATATCTATCTCTTCCCCCATCTTCTGCCTAAAATATCTCTCATCTAGGAGTATGATTTTGGTGTGTTCAAAACAACAACAACAAAATGCTTTTCCTTGTCACTGTTAAGGGACAAAGGTAACTCTTAGCTTATACTCAGCAGCTTAGCTCCCTCTTACCTAATGCTGGATACACAAAAGACCATAAAAATAGTGAGCAAACTATTTTGACCAAATAAAACAGCATTAATGGGTAGTTACTTGAATCTGAAGATAAAAGGGGCTGCTTTGGGAGGTAGCAGGTTTCTGGATAACTACTTGAGTGTCTTGAAGGATTCTTATTTGGATATAGGATAGCCTTTGCCATCTTTTCCAACTCTAGAATTCTGTGGTTCATAAGTCACTAACTAGGTTTCTCAGGTACTATCAAAAGTAAGTTATTTGGGGATTTGGGGTAATGTTTTCACATGGAGAAGGAAGTAGTTTATAAACAGAGACAGGAAACCAAAGGGAATGAACACAGGTAACTTTCATGAATAAAAAAGTATAAATAATGGAGCTGCCTAAGGATCAAAACTGAGATTATGCATATTTAACATTTTTATAAGTGATCCAGATAGATGAGGGAGCTCACAGTAAAATCTCTAAGATTAAAAATGACATTAAGTTCTCCTGAGTGGTGAAATGTCAAGCTTACAGGACTAAATTATAGAAATAAAGATCTCAGGGCACTGTGTGACCAAGCTGAAAGGTGGCATTCAAAACACAATGTGGGTGGGTTTAAAGTATAGAGGACTAAAATATTTAATCATAGAAAATTGTTTTTGCATGCTCTTAATTTTTCCTTCCACTGATTTCAACTGGATATTCTTGTTTTGTATGGACCTCTATATTTCATTGTATATTTTGTTATTGAGATGCATTAATAAACTCTGAATCAGGTGGTATCAAGAATTTTTATGTCTGTCCACATTTTTTGAGTGGGGAAGGAGAATGGAGGGATGATACCTATCATTTCATTGGTAAAGGGAGTTCCCACTTAGGAGCTCCCTTGACTAGTGCAGATCAGCATCCTTCTCTGCAATTTAGAGACTTAACTGGGGCACTTCAAATTTAAACACAAAGTCATACAACCTGTGTATGTGAAAAGTTGTCAAGAACCCAAGATTTCCTGTCTCTGAGATTAGCTCTCTATAATGCCACACCGCCTTTTATCCATGTAATATGAGAGAACAACAAAAACAAAATTATCTCAGCTTTTGAAAAATGTGCATGAATTGTCTAGATAATACTTTGACTTTCCATTATCTTTCCTTGGATTAACTTGGTTCAACTGTAAATTGGACATTTTTATAACTACCAATCTCAAACTTTGTTAAATTCTAGAAGATTTGCATGTGTTTGTGTATGTGTGTGTTTAATAACTCTTTTTCTCTGTACATGTTGGGATACATAAAGAATCCTCAGTTCTGGAAAGAAAAGGCTGAGAGGAGATGTAATCAAAATCCACAAAACTCTGAAAACCAGAAATAGAGTGAAGGCAGATTTATTCTTAACTTGAATAGTGAAAGTGGGGAGTGAGGTGAAGCACTTACTGAAGCTTGAAAGAGTCAATTTATCAAAGTGAAATATAATTTTATACAATGGGTAGTAAGTATCAAGAACTTATTTCCCCATGAGAAATGGGTTCAGTAAATGGCCAGGTCAATTCGAAGTTAATAAATCATTAATGAGTACTCCCTTTTAAGTGGTATTTTCAGAAAGATCTTGAAGCACAGAGCACTCTGTCCTAGCATCACTTGAATTATCTCAGGGTCAGTTTCTGTGCTTCTCCAGAGAGAAAATAGAAGAAGAGTTGAATACACTAAAATCCATATACTGTTCAGAGATACATAGATCATTTTGCAAAGAGAAAAAATTGAAATAAAACACAGTGAATACTACTTAATATTTATTGGATCCATAATATGTTTAAAATCAAGGACTAGGAAGTAATTCGAGTAACTTCATACCCCAAAGGTTAGCAGAAACAACACTGAGTTGTGAACCAGTTGGCCTATCTGCCAGTTCTAGCTCTGCTACTTGTGATGTTCAGCAAGACACTTTCCCTCTGTGGGCTTCATTTACCTAATCTGAAATGATGCAACTGAGTAATGATGGACTACAAATTCAATTTAATTATTTTTAAATTTTTTTATTTAAGAAATATTTTACTAATGCATTAATATTTGGACAAAGTTATTGTAATTTTTTAACAAAAAACATCTTTTTAAGTATTTTATATCACATTGGCCAAGATACCCCCCCCCCACACACACACACAAAAAGGAAAATTGAAATTGTTAGAAACTGTACAAATCCCTTAACTCCTCTTCATCACTGCTAGGCATATACCCCCAAGAAGATCCAAATGTAAAAATAAAAAAAAAAAGATCATTTTGTTTTATACATATATGGACTCTGTTCTAACATATGAGAGAAGAGCCCAGGCCCTAGTAATGACAGCTGTCCTTCTCCATCCCAGGTGATAAGTCTCTCTTGGGGCTAACCAGGAATGAGGCAGTCTTGGCTGATGAGGCAGTCTTGGCTGATGGACCAGGGAACACCAAGTGGGTGGTCATATAAGGCAGTTTTCCACGACCTGTTATGAGGATCACTGACTATGAATTAAACAGTATTTTGTTTCCTATACCCCGATGTACCTGGCATTGTTCCTACTTTTGGTCATCTTTTTACATTTGGAGATCCATACTAAGTGCAAAGGTTTGGCATTACTCATCATATGGACAAGATCATTTAGACCTAGAGAGTGATTCTACCCGGAACTGGCCCAGATTCAGTCACTACTTCAGGGAACTGCTACATTGTTTACTGTGGTTTTTGTTCTGTTTTTGTATTTTAGTTTTAAAATTCCTCTTTTAGTGCTTCCTGTATCAAGGCCGATAAGTAGTAGCCCTCAAGTCATTTGAATGCTAGAAATCCTCTAGAAGACTTTAAACACCTTAGCACCAAGGAGTGGAACAGAGTGGGAGCAATATCCTTACCCCTCACCCATGCAAATTAGGTCAATTTTTCTTTAGATTTTCCTCCAGTCATGGTTGGCTCAGAGGAAAAAGGCTCAGATTATTGATATCATTTTCTGGTAGACTAAGTACAAAGTAGCATAAGGATCTCCAGTTCTCTGCTGCTTGGTTGGTGCATCACTGTGTACAATTCAGGCCAGGGAGCTTTGCACTCAGCTGAACTGGTGGTTTCTTCAAAGCCTATACTTGTTGAATATTCTTCTCTTGCTATGGCTAAGTAAATTTACTTTTGTTAACGGTGGAATAATCTCCAAGTGTTTCATTTTGCTCCCAATATTAAACCTAAACTATGAGGGGACTGACCTGAGTCAGGCCCAGCACAAAGCAGGAGGCCTTTTATTTGGGAGGAAAGGGCCTATGAGGGTAGAGTTGTGGGAGGACATTATAGTGATGAAGTAAACAGAGGATATGAAAGTACACTAATGTAACATTTTAAAAGTACACAGAAGAGAGCAGAAGAAAGTTTAAAGTGGGTTGCAGACAAGAAGGATGGTTTTATTACTACCAAGTTAAATGTAAAACAGAAATTTAAAAAAAAATTATTCATAATGAAAGTTCATGGATCATATATAATCCTCTTTTGATGTTCTCCTTTGGGTGGAATGACACACCAAAGGGGTTATCCTTCCCCCTTTCCTTCCCTTGTTCCCCTCTGCTGGACCCAGGGACAACCAGACCCTATACTAAGGTCACAATGTTTTGGTGAGTTAGGATTCACCAACTACAATTCTTCTGGGAAGATGGAGAAACAGTAGTTCTTACTATCTGTTATCACATTGTCTTAAGATCCCCTGGGCCTTTCCATATATCCTGTGTCTATGCTCTTTGGACCCCTGAGAGTTGCCATTTGACTTGCTGATATATCCTAAACCCCAAGGGCTTTTGCTATCTGCTCTGCTATAGAGCTATAAGTTTGAAGTGGGTCATTTCATCCACCCTGCAGCTAAGCTCTCTTATATGTGTGATATTCCCCAATTTAAACTTGAGCTGGTTGCAAGTAGAAACTGGATTGCTTTTTTAAATGTTTTCATGCATGTATACATGCATATGTGCTTGTATGTATTGATATTTCTCAAATTCATAATAAAAAGGTTTTTTAAATGTTATTTTTGAAATGTAAAACTCCATCTATCTATGTTGCCTGTATGTCTTCTCCTCATTTCTCAATCCCTTTGTAACATGGATTTTGAAGTCACCACCTACTCTCCAAGGATATCAATGATTTAATGGTTAATGTTTATATAACACCTTAAATTTTACAAAGTTCTCTGCATGGACCATCTCATTCAATCCCATCAATGAAACTATGAGGGAAGAATTATGCATTTTACATGACAAACTTAGTTTCCGGCATAATGGATTTGAATTGACAATGGTGCTTTTAAAGATGCAGGAATGTAACTCAGAAAACATATTGCAATGGTCCATTAATATATTATTTAAAATGATTAATAAATAGTATCTTAAAATTAACCTTAAACTTAGGTCAGGTAAGAGCAGGCTTAATGCTTTATAACAAAGACAAAGTGTTAGAGGTGATTATTCAAAATATTCTATATGCCAAATAATTGCATACTTGTGATTTGTAATCACAAAAATATACAATAATTCTTATATCAGTTTTCAAAATAGGAGGCATGTCACAATCAAGGTAACCAAGTAAATTGTTCCCAACATAACACCTATCTCTTCTCCTCCAACTTGAATTAATAAAAAATGTCAGATACATAGCAGATAAAATTTTATGAAGAAAAGATGGGAAGAACTTCCTCTTCCCTCCTCCAAAAAAATTAAAATTTCTGAAATATAAGTGGATGGCCAAATGAAGAATCTTCTTACCCATCCTTATGCTGCATTCTGTGTGACTAGAGGCACAGACTTCAGTTTTAAGT
The DNA here is from genome assembly GCF_900497805.2 of Vombatus ursinus. Taxonomy (NCBI): domain Eukaryota; kingdom Metazoa; phylum Chordata; class Mammalia; order Diprotodontia; family Vombatidae; genus Vombatus; species Vombatus ursinus. The sequence continues at coordinate 15,084,544 of NW_020954570.1, read as the reverse complement.
TTTAAATATGCTAACTTTTACCATTCTGCTGTCAGCAGTGACCCAATCTTACCCCTTCCTTCCCAGCTCATCCCTCTATAAAAACTAGAATACACCACTCACTCAGCTTCACAAAGTGAAGATGGAATGAAAATATGGGGGAAGAAGACCTAGCAGGAGCAAAGTGGAAAGCTGAAGGGCAAAGTTGAGAGGTGATGTAAACCCAGATGTACTCATCCCTATATTGAGTATTCATTGATTAAACTTCACAATAAAAAGAAATAGAATTGCAGAATGTATAAGAAAAAAAAAACTTCAATAATTTGTTGTATCCAAGAAATGCGTTAAAAATTAAAGGAATACAGAATGGGAATGAGAAGTTGAAACAGAGTGTGCTATGTCAAATTTTCAAAAAAGCAGACACTGCAATCATGATTTCAGGTAAGACAACATTAAAAATTCACAATGGTAAAGAAGATAAACAGGGAAGCTATATTACATTTAAAAGAACCACAGACAATGAAATAATATCATTAAATGAATATGCATTAAACAGGATAGCATCTAAAATCCAGAAAAGTTATGTTAAAAGGCATGAATAGTACTGCAATAGTTTTAGATTCCTTTAATATTCTCCTTTCAGAGTTAGATAAATTTAACAAAGACAAACAAAAAAAACTTTGACCAAAACAGTTAAAACAATTAAATTTGAAAGACTTATGACATCCCATAAATAGAAATATTAGAAAATGCATATCCATGATCTGGCACTTTTACAAAAATCAATTATGTGTCATGGTATGAATAAATCTTATAAATAAGTGTAAAAAGGTTGGATTATTATAGGACACAATTTTTATACAAATTATACAAATACTATAGCACACAACACAATAAAACCAGTTGTTAGAACAGGGGTACACAAGCAAAAGATACAGTACTTAGACTTAAGTAATGCCATTTTAGACAGAGAGTGAGTCAGAGAATAATTTAAAAGATAATTAAAACAATGGAACAGCATATCAAAATTTGGGGTAATTAGCTAAAGGACTTCTCAGAGGAAAAAATCTTTCTAAAATAATACAGTAAAAAAGAAATAGAAAAAGATATTAATGAACAAAATATGCAATTAAAAAGAACTTTAAAAAGTCAATATATCAGCAGATATAGCACAAAAGAAAGCTCTTGAAAAATCAGAGGAGAAAAATTTAAAAAAACCGAAGTTTAAGGAAATTTTGTTTAGCTTTGGTGAAAGAAAAGAAGAGGAAAAATAAAATCATCTAAATAAAAAATAACATTCACAAGAGAAAATAAATGAAAAACATAATGAGAAGATACCCCCACAGGAGTATATGACAGAAAAACTAAGAATTAAAAGGAAATGAACCACCTCTTGATCACATAAACAACAATATGGAAGACTAGACACTTCATCCAATCATCACTATCTCTCAAACCTCTCTAAAATAAAGAATCATGCTTAATAAGTAAGCATTCTAGGGGCAGCTAGGTAGCACAGTGCATACAGCACTGGTGCTGGAGTCAGGAGAACCTGAGTTTAAATCTGACCTCAGACACATAAAACTTACTAGCTGTGTGACTTTGGGCAAGTCACTTAACCCCAATTGCCTGAAAAAAGAAGAAGAGGAAGTAAGCATTCTCAGCTGTCTCCTTGCCATAGATAGTATAAGACATCAACCCTAATGAGGTAACAGCAAAACTTTAACTCACAGCAGAAAATGTTAATCCTTAATGCTCAATCCTTAAGTTGGTAGAACTACAAAACAGGACCACACATCAGTGCCCATGCTGCTACTGTAATCTCTGGTAACATAACCTTCTGCCCCTGCCCTCCATCTAAGCAGAAATTAACTCTGACCTTCTTCCCATACAACGTGGGGTAGAAGACGTGGGCTGAGACTTACTCTGACTGAGATTGCAGCTCATTGTGCAGTGAACATTTGGAGAACTAAGAAACACAGGGAATTGTTCCACCATGGGACAATATTCTAGCCTCTTTATCTCTGACAGGAATGAATACTTCTAAGAGTGAGAAACAATGAGAAAAAAAGAGGGCCCAGGGGCAAGATCTACAAGGCATTAGCTGTGTATTCTATGAGGAATGCTTAGACTAAAGCAGAAATAAATATGTATGATGGCAATGAATCAAAGAATGAACATTTAGAATAGAAAGATAGGGAAGAGAATCAATAAAGAAAATGGCAGAAAGAAATCTTTTTTAAGGTAGAAAAAATAAAATTAAAATATAACAAACAAAAGTTCAAGGGGAAGAGAAAAAGAGAGATTTAATTGACTTCTTGAGTCTTAAGAAAAAAGGAAAGAATTTCATCAATAATTCAATAAAAGGAGGAATAAAAAGAAACTAATAATTTAAACAAAACTAAAAAAACTAGGGAAAATGTTGACAAATATCATTGGATTTGAAGAAAGGAGGGATGTTTTAAGGTCAAGAGAAGAAAGTCTATGGTTTGCTTTAAAGTAGATTAAAGTAGATTTAAAGTAGATTCAAAACATTGAAGAGAAAAAGTACGGTCTTTACAGAGAAAGAAGAAAAAATCATAACTCAGGAAATTTTCAAATGTAATACTCAAAATTTTAAAGGTGAAAGGATTGAATAATCCAATAAAAAAGAAAAGAGTGACAGACTAGCTAATTTTAAAAAAATCCAATAACGTAAATCTTAAAAGAGACACACCTAAAAAGCAAAGAATAAAAATAAAAAAAATAATTATGAACAATGGGCCAAAAAAATTCACTATTCATCAAATGAATTGAAGAAGCAGGATCTGAAATCATGCTCTCCAAAAGGCAAAAACAAAAACTAACATAAAAAGAAATAAACCAGGAAACTGTATTCTTCTGAAAGAAGCCACAAAAAACAAATCAATATCAAATTAAATCTGTATGCTTCAGATATCTTAAAATCTAAATTCATAAAGGAAATACTAACTCAAAAATAATAACAATAATAAAATATCCGGAAGAGATTTTAAAGTCCCTCTCTCAGTTTTGAAATCTAACAGAAAGATAAATGGAAGAAACAAAATATAAAATTGAGCAAATTGTTGAGGAAACCAGAACTAAAAGCTCTATGGGATCTTGTAGATGATATTCCTAAAGATTATCCATATTTCTCAGTAACATCTTCAATGACTAACCAGGTATTCTGGCAGAGAGACATTGCAACAAATGTAAAAAAAAATTTTTTTAAAAAGCACCCTTTATAGAGCATAATACAATAGGAAAAGCAATTTGTTCAGGAGACACAAGTAAAAGCCACAGATCCCAAGTGGAGACAACAAGGAAATCCTAAATCATGAATTGGACAAAGAGCAAATCACAGAAAAATAATAATTATGTGAAAGAGAATAATGATGAAACAACATGCCAAAATTTCTGGGATGCAGCTAAAGCAGTCCTCAGGAAAAAAAATGTGACATTAGAGACACTGGCACAGGACCATTCAGTAAGGTGTGCCCACAACTGAGAAGGTGCTGTGCTGTATGAGCAAAGCAGAATTGAAACAGCTCAAAGGAAATGCAGGATGTGCAAACTTAGAGAATCTACCCCAAGTGTTCACAAGGATTATTTGTGCCCGGCATGTGGTAGAGCATTCTGAGCTCATATTGGTCTGATCAGCCACAGTCAGACACACTGAAACTTGACTGTAGTATAGTGTTGTCATTTTGGTCCTCTGAAAATGAAGAACAACCAACCAACATAAGGCAAACTTTGGCCCTGTTACAAATGTATATATTGTATACAATAGTATTTGAATTATGTCACTGAATCCTGATTCCTAACTAGTTTCTTGGTTTTATGCAAACCTCATAGATTGTAACCAAGTCTCCTCAACAATCTGAATATTCCTGAGCAATATCATTCTATTTCATCCACTAGCTTTTAAGGACTTCAAAACTGGTCGGCAATTTTAACACCTAGTCTGAAGTCTTTGATTGATTGATTCAATAGATGTGACTGGGTCTTGTTCACACTTAGTTCACAACTGTGAATTGATTCAATGGAAGTGTTCTCAGCTGACAAATGCATCAGGATTAAATAGGGTGTAGTGATTGATTTATGATTGACTCAATTGACTCCCACCCATACAGATGCCTTTGTCATTCCGAAGTCTTACTTAAATATCTTTTAAATCTTTTGTCCTGCTAATCCTCAAACTAAATATTTTGCTTCAGTGGTTTTAAAATTATTTAACATTTTTGCACACATGTTTCCACTCACTTAGTATTACCCTCGTCCCTTCTTTCCTCTTCTCTGAATTCTTCCCATCCTTCAAAGCATAGCTTTAAGTCCCAGCTCTTTGACAAAGCTTTCTGTGACTGCTTCCACCTACCCATGATTTCTTATAGCAATTAATAGCTATACCACTCATATATGACCTTGCAATTTATGATAAATGAGTTGTTGCCATAAAGTGGTAGTGCTTTAGAGCTGTTTGGCCATTTCTAGTTAGGTAGTTCTCTTTTTACTTTAGGCTATCTGCCAGCAAAATTGTGATAAAGCGGTAGAGAGCTCAGCCAGGGATCCCTGCCCTGTGAAAACAAAGATTCAGAAACTGGGATGTCAAAGTGTATGAATAGACCACTGTGGTAAGGGCATAATCACTTTTATCCTCTGCCATATGTTTGTTACTGAAACAAATTTAAGCATGCTTCCAAACATGGTCGATATATACAGTGATAGACTAAGACTGCATAGTATGGCTTTCTGTTGTTGATTTTTTTTTCCAATTAAGCATAACTGTAAAGAGAAAGGGAATCTTCTTTGTTGCTTGAATGTTTTTTCTAAAGACACTGATGGGAGAAAATCTACTTTCTCTTTTAAAAAAAATATTCTTTATGAGAGGGGCTGTTTATTTGCAAAACAGAGATATTTGTCTTTGTTTTCAGTTTCAATTTCTCAGTTCATGACAGCACTAGTACTCTACTTCTGTAGAAAAGTGTTTTGTGTGTCTAAATTTGTGTGTGTGTATGTGTGTGCATGTGTGTTTTAATCTCTAGTAGAACCTTTCTATGATAAATAGGGCACAAATTGAATTTTACTGTCATGATGTGATTAGCCAAGGTCTGGGTAGGTGACACTAACACTGTTTGGAAAGGCAACAACAGTTCAGTAGTGCTGTTGCATCTTCACCAGTAGAGTTGTTATTGTCACAGTGAATTTAAAAGGGACAAGAGATATCACATAAGACAATACAGAAACAAGGAAATTAGAGATTTTGGATAGAGATTTTGGAACAAAACTTTTTTTTCCCATTGAAAATTACTAGTTATATTTGCAGTGTAGGAACTTTAGATTTCCAAGTCTAAATTAATACATAAATTTTATCCACTAAGAAAGTTCATAAAAAATAATATTCTGATCATAAGCTGCCTTTTAAGAAAGGTAGGTCAAATATTTATTGGAATTTTCATATGCAAATAACTTACTAAAAGCCTCTGATCACTCATAGTATGGAATATTTCAATCAAACTTGAAGGGGCCTTCCTTTTACTTATATTGCATTGTTTTTGACCTTACCTCTTAAGAGATTTATGCATCCACAAAATCATAAAAAATGTAGAATCATAGCTTTATTCACACATGAGTATCTATACCCACACACACACAGATATATTAGTTATCTTCAATTGTATGTTATTTAAGTATCTTACGTTCAATATGGAATCTTTCCACTCCTCTAAATTTCCCTGTTTTTCTGGAGGGCATCCCTGGTCTTCTAGTCACACAAGATTACAACCTTGGCATCATATTCGATTTGCAGGCCCTGTCATTTCATATTTGAACTATCACAACAGCCTCCTAATAGCACTAATGGCTTCCAGTTTCCACCTCCTTCCAATCTATCTTCCAGAGAACTGCCAAAATTATCTTCCCAAAGCATAAATTAAATGCTTTTCTCTCTCACCCTGACCCTTCACCTCAGGAAACTTCAGTGCCTCTTTATTGCTTATAGATAAGATATCAATTCCTAAGGTTGGTTTTTAAAGCCTTTCACAATCTGACTCCAGTCTAACTTTCAAGACATATTTTATATTATTTACCTTCATGCACTCTACATTCCAGACTGGCCTACCTGTTGCTCCTCGAACTTAGCATTTCATCTCCTGACTCTGCCAGGCTATTTTTCCATTTCTGGAAACCTCTCCTTTTTTCTCTTTTGACTCTCTTCACCCAGCTTCTACTAAGGCTCTGCTCATGTGGCCAGACTGTATAGGAAGCCTTTCCTGATCTCTCTAGTTGTGAGTGCTACTGCTATTTTCTTCCTCAATTATCATGTACAGACTTATCTGTTTACCTATTTATTGCATTTTTCCAATGAAAAAGGACAGCATGGTATCCCTAGTGCTTAGCACAGTGCCTGGCATATAGTAGGCACTTGAATATCAATTGATTGGTTAATAATAATAATAGTGATTATAAAAATAATAATAACAGCAACTATCATTGTTATAGTGCTCTGTCTCCTTTGACGTTCACGAAAACCTGAGAAATGATACAGATATTATCAGTCCCAATTCTATAGATGAATAAACTAAGGCTCACACAAGTTTAAGTGACTTGCTCAGAGTTATATAACTAGTAAGAGCTTGAGTTGGAATTGTAAGGCTAGTTTTCTAGATTTATAGCCCAGTATTCTTTCTACCAGGCCACACTAGGAGAGCACTCCACATACATTGTGGCATTTAAAAATGAAAATATCAGCAACCAACTAACAGCTATTTGAAAGAAGCAGACACCAAGAAAAGCAAAAACTTGACTCACTTGGTAATGAGGTACAGAGCAACAAATGACCAAGTAAATTGTGGACAAACAATAGTGGAAATGAGCCGGGGTCAGGGGAGGAAGGGGATGGTGTATGGTAAGCGGCCTAAGGAAAAAGATGGGCTTTTCCCTCAGTCATCACCACTAAAATGGTCTCAAATGATTTATTTCCTCAATAACTCTTGCACTGATTAGTTAAATGAACTGATGTGATTTATGCAGTATTGAGGGTTCTATGGTAACTGGGGCACACTATTTGGATTTTTAGTTCTTATGCATCCAGTCAAAAACATATCACTGTACAGAGCTAGAGAATGTATTTCTCTAGCACCACAACTTTTCTAGGCTGTTTCTCTGGACATTACAAATTACTTCCCACTTCCTAATCTGAGACTATCTAACAAAGGATTTATATCTCATTTAACGAAGTTTTCATCATATGAGAGAGCCAGGTACCCAGTACACAATTATTATGTCAACCTTGGCCCACCATGTGCATAATGCACATATAAATACACATATAATGAGTATTTTGATGTTTAACATATAGTATAGATTGAATTATATATACTATATGTTCATATATGACATGCACATACAATATATGACATATATGATAGCATGGACAAAACATATAATATAAATATATATGCATATACATGTGCACACATACATATATGGCCAATTCAAGGTAATCTTTTAGGGGAAGACCCTAGCAGCCAAGGGGATCAGGAAAGGCTTCATGAGGAAGGAAGGATTTGAGTTGAGTCTTGAAGGAAAACAAGGAATATAAGACAGTGATGAGAGGAGAGCCTGCCAGCAATAGACCACAGCCAATGCAAAGGCATGGAGATATAAGATGTGTGAAAAACAAGTAGACCATTCTGACTGGCCCCTAAAGTAGGTAGAGAGGAATAAGGTTAAAAAAAATCAGTTAATGTAGGATAAGGGCATATTGTGGAGGATCTTAAACACTAAACAGAGCAGTTTGTATTTGATTAATGAGGTAATAGGGAGCCACTAGAATTAACTGAGTGACATGATCAGGCTTGCACTTTAGGAAAACCACTTGGATTGCCATGAGAAGATGGACTGGAATAAGGAATGAAGACCAATTAGGAATATATCCAATTGTATAAGTTAGAGGGGATGATGGCCTAGAGTATTGTGGTGGCTGTGTAAGGGAGAGGTGGTAAATGTAGACACAATAAATTTCAAAATTAATTGGATATGTGGGGTGAGAGAATAAAGAGTAGAGAGTGATTGTAAAAGTGGTGATACCCTTGACAGAAATTCAGAAGTTCAGAATAGGGGAACATTTTTTTTGGAGGGATAATAAGTTCTGTTGTGGATATATTGTTTTTGAGATGCCTGTGGAACATCCATTTTCAAAGGTCCAAGACGCAGTTGGTGATTGAGCTGAGAAGTTCAGGAACTTAGAAAAAGGCTAGGGCTAGCTATGTGGATCTGGGAATCACTGGCATTAGATGCTAAATGAAATAATGGGTGCTGATGAAGTCACCATAGAAGAGAGAATATTCAGGAGGAGAAAATGGGACAACAGTATCAAACTCTGCAGAAAGCTCAAGATGGATGAGGATTGGGAAAGGCTGTCAAACTTGGCAAAAAAAGATCATTGGTAAATTTGGAGAGTTGTTTCAATTGAGTGAAAAGTTTGTAAGGCAGTTTGCAGGCATTTTAGAAGGAAGTAAAATAAAAGAAAATAAAGATCACCAGCATAAAAAGCTTTTCCAGGGAATTTGGCTGAAAAATGAAGATTTGTAGGATGCTGGCAAACAAATGGCATGATCTTATAAAGTTGTTTGTCTGCTTGTTTGTTTTGAATTGTTTTTTAAGCAGGATGGGGGGGGATACAAGTATATTTGTAGGCCACAGGAAAGAAAACAACAAATATGGAGAAACTGGATTGTAGAGAGGGAAGGGAAATAATAACGATGATAATCTCCACTTTGCTGGAGAAGATGGCAAGGAAGATGATCAAGGGTGCATGTAGTGGGATTGACTACTGTGGAGGAGAATGACTACCTCTTCATCAGATACTGCGGTAAAATATGAGAAAGTGGGGCACAATGTCAAGGGTTTGTGAGATGAGGAAAAGAGAAGAGGCAACTTTTGGGAAATAGAATTAATTTTCTCAGTAACCATTTTAGCTGAATTGTCAAATCAATAAACATTTTTCAAGTACCTACTATGACCAGACACTATGCTAAATGCAGCAGATATACAGAAAGATAAAACAAAAGCAATCTGTATTCGGAAGGAGCTTACAGTCTAATGGAGATGAGAAAGGTGAGGAGAAAGGAATATTGAGGAAAGATGAGAAAGTTTTGAACAGCTGTTTTCTTGAATGGGATAAAGAATGAATTATGAAAGAGTAAAATAATAATCTTGCTATAGCGGAGGGCCTACCTGAGAATGTACAATGCCCCAGTAAGAATATAAGTCCTGGAACAGCTAGGTTGCACAGTGGATAGAGCTCTAGTCTTGGAGTCAGGAGGACCTGAGTTCAAGTCCTACCTCAGACACTTGACACTCACTAGCTGTGTGACTTTGGGCAAGTCACTTAACCCCAATTGCCTCACCAAAAAATAATAATAATAACAAGTCCGTAGAATAATAGATTTAAAACTGAAAATGACCTTAGATGCTATTAAGTTCAACCTCCCTCATTTTTCATGAACAAAAGGAGATTTAAAGAGGTTCATAAATTTGTCCAAGATCACCTAGCATATAAGTGTATAGATTTGAACCTGGGTTTTCTAACTTCAAATCCATTAGTCTCTAAATATCATCTCTTTATTTCCTCTTTTGAATTCTTCTCTAGATCATCTCTCAAAACCTTTATCAAGGCATTCTTTAGCTGAGGTGAATGAATGGCCTGGAGAAAAAAGCAGAGAAGAAAATCAGATAAGATGCATGGTAATACTGTTCCTAGATCTGTCTTAATTGCTAACAACTATATTGAGTTGATAGGTCCAAGAGCTTTCAGGAATAGCAATGTCCTTCATCCTCATCCCTCACCACCATCTCTGCTTCTGGGCTAACCTCTGTAGACATTATCCAGTGGAGGAAGACCTCTCTTTTCCCTTCTCCAATCCCAGCCATAGCTGCTGAAGACCTAGAATAGCAAATTCTAAACACCAAACTATTTGGCACTGTCAAATCATTCAACATCAAAACTGGATATAGTTTTATCAATGGGAATGGCATTAAAGAAGATAAATTGCCATTTCCTTTGCTGTTTTCCCTTAAGAATCAATGGGCCTTTCCATTTGACTTGCAGTTAAAACCTCCTATTTGTATTGATTCTTCCCATTAGAATATGACGTACTTGTGAAGAGAGATTGTTCCACTTTTCTATTTGTTTCTCCAGTATTAATTAATGATTTTTCATTGATTCAATCAACTCCTATTGAATTTAAGAGGTGTGCATAGAGGTCAGTCACATAATTTAAAAACCAAAGATTATAAATCAGAACTAGAAAAGGCAGCTAAAAGAATATGCATAACCTTAGCCTGGGATGTTATTCTAGCTTTTGTTGGCTACTTCCTGGTTGGGTGTGATGGGTCATAGCCCTGCGTATTTTAATGATATGCATTAAAAGAGCTGTCAAGCTCTGTCAAGCTTTCTAGCTACAACCCAAAAGCAGATGATAATAGAGAGGACAAAAACTAGCATCTAAGAGATTAGATGGTCAAAACCCAAAAGATGTTAATAGACAGCTCAGCAACCACAAAACCAGTAGAGATAATAAAGATAAGAAGCAGAGAACATTACAGAGAATCAATATTTAGCAGAGTTAGTATGTAGCATGATGATATCAACTGACAATGTTGGCAGTTCTGTACCACTGGATGCTTGAATTGGCCCAATAACATGAATGTTCTGGTCACATTTCCTTCTCTGTGTCCTTCAGACATGGATCTTAGCCACCTGGGTTGCTAGTATATGTACCTTCACACCTGCTCTCAGGCTTCATGTGTTTCCCATGTGTGTTTTCTGTACAAGTTTCTTAATGGCATGTTAGTTTGAGGTAGCATATACACCATTTGTACATCTTTTGATCTTTTCCTGTGACTTTATTTGCTATACTATTTGATTAACTGTCTTTTTGTTTTTAACTAATGTGTCTTCTGGCTCACATTGGTGAGGGATCATCTGCTACAGTTCTGAGTGTTACCCACAGAGTACTTAGAATTTATTTTTGGTTTCATGTTTCTTTTTGGTCTGTTTTTGGGAGGGGGAATGTGTGTGAGGGAGTGATCCCCATATGCTACAATTAGTATTAAAGTACTTAATAGGATGTGATTAGGATAATAAGATAATAACATTGAGAATGTATAATGCCCCAGTAAGAATATAGGCCTTAATATGATACAGCATAGGCATAGATTGTAGCATGCTATTTTGACAATCAACATACCACTTTGATCTGAAAACGTAGCTTTCAACAGAAGATCATTATTGAGTCAAAGCCAATGATTCCATTGCCTTGTAAAATGTTTTGACATTTGCTTTTCCTTAGCTCTTTTCTATATTTAATCCCTGGACTCTTTTATCAACCATTTAAATTGCTTAGAGAACCTCACTGTAACCCAAATCCCCTCTGTAGTTTTATATGATAATAATAATAGCTATTATTTATACAGTGCTTTAAGGTTTATTAGGCACTTTAAAATCTTATCTCATTTGATCATCACAACAGTCTTGTGAGGAAGGTACCATATTTCACTAGAAAATAAATGAGATTGAGAGTGTTTAATTGAATTGCACAAGATCACAGGGCTAATAAGTGGCTGATACAGTATTCAAACTCAGGTTTACCCAACATTGTCCTGCACTCTATTGACAGTGCAACAAAGGTACCTAAAAAAGTAACACTCACTACTTATTACACTAAAATTTAGTGACTCACCTCCCTCTGTGCATTATTGGCACAATTTTAGTAAGGGCAAAATAGAGTCTCAGAATCAAGACTCTTTAATTAGAGTCTCACCTCTGTCAGTCACTAGCTATCTGACCGTAAGTAATTCACCTAATGTCTCTGTGTTGGAACTTCTACTGATTCAAATCATAACCTATATGTAACTTAAATAGTTAAAGAGGTACTCAAGGTATTTGTATTATCATCCTGAGGGCAGCTAGGTGATGCAAAGGATAGAGTGTCAGGCCTGAATTCAGGAAGACTCATCTTCATGAGTTCAAATCCTGCGTCAGATACTTACTAGGTATGTGACACTAGGCAAGTTACTTAATCCAGTTTGCCTCAGTTTCCTCATCTATAATATGAACTGGAGAAGCAAATGGCAAACTGTTCCAGTACCTCTGCCAAAAAAACCCCAAATGGGGTCACAAAGAGTCAGATACAACTGAAAAGAACTGAACACATATGATCAACCTGACAGAATTTTTATGAGTCTCAAAAGAGATAATGTCCCACTCCCTCTGAAATGCTTTGCAAACTTTAAAGTTCTCTATAATTTGTAGCTACTTTTTATGTAGTTACATGATCAGATGGAGATGGTGATTATTGTGGAATATATTGCCCAATTTCCTATACTTTGTATGTTCATGTGTGTATTTAAGATGTTAGCAATGGGACCAATCTTCCCTTGGCCATGGAGAACGTATATGATTATTGGAGTAAGATAAATGATTCTCACCTATTTTATAAAATGAAGATATTTCTGAAGATATCTAGAACCCAAGCGATGCAGGTAGCAGGTAGCACTAGAGAAGCCAATATAATTTCAGGTTATTACAGAAGGCTATAGAGATAAAAAGAAGAAATATACCAAGTATTCCAGCTGGAGCTAAGGTATATAGGCCAGAAACCAGAGGAGGCAGGGAGAGGAACCTTGCCAGGGGAAGCAGCTTGAGCTCCTACAAAGGAATATTAAGCAAGCCAGCACATTGAACAGGGGTTTGCAAAGCAGCAAAAGTTTTGCTCACCAGTTATCTGTGGGCAGATTCCATTGCTGGCTCTCAAAACAGAATCAAGGAACAGAAACAGCACCTAGAGGTCATTGTGCAGGGAGATAAGGCTGAGTAATACCCTACTTACAACACCAGGAGTCTCAGTAATAATAGTAATGATGATGATGGTAATGACTTTTATATAATGTCTATTATGTGCCAGGCTAGTGTTTTATGAATAGTATCTCTTTTTATCCACATAACAACCCTTGAGGTAGGTGCTATTATTTTTCCTATTTTACTAATGAAAAAATTGAGGTAAACAGAGGCTGAGTGACTTGCCCAGGACAATTAATAATTAATTATTACTACAATTAATAAGTCTAAGGAAGGATTTGAACTCAGGTCTTCCTGATTCCATGCTCAATACTCTATTTGCTGCACCACCTAGCTGTCCTTATGCCCAGTAGAATTTAGGAGTAATTCAATGCCTGGGTGACTGAGTAAGGGGGCATGGCCTGTGCAGGAGGACTAAGATCAGCTTGATTTCCAACATCCCACTGGAACCAGTAAAGATAACAGCAAAGGATAGAGTCAATTCCTGATTGAGGATTTTGTAGAGAAAGAGAAAACTGAATCTAGCTGAGGCCAAAAGCTACAGTAGCCTTCTGGGAGACTGAGTCAGAAGCCAGGGATTGAAGCAGAGGATGACAATTAATATTAAGAAAACTATACCAATCAGCCAAAAATAAACCAAAACTTTTGTAATATAATGAAAGCAGTTTTAAGAAGAAAAATTATATTGCTAAATACTTGCATTAGCATAATTTTAAACAACAATTGAGTGAATGGGCCATGCAGCTGTTGTTCTTTGTCCTTCATTCTCAAAGAGGATCATGACATTGGGGAAGGTGATATGACTTGGAAGTGAGTTGAATTTAAGTGAGGGAGGGGTGAGCAAAGTCACCAACCTTACTCTCTTCTCTGGAGCCATCTGGGCTCAGTGGCAAGATGTAGATCCAGATGACTGGAGATGGCCCCAGATGCAGTGGGAGAGATTGGCCTTTTTAAGCTAAGGTCTTTCCCACACCTCAGTTTGTCTGAGGTAATGTCCATTCAGTGATTAGGCTGGATAAGAGTGAGGCAAAGAATGTCCTCTTTTATCTAGTTAAAAAAAATCAATCTAGGAAGGAAAGACACTCAGGTTTCTGGCTAATATGGAAATAATTACTATTTGCACTCACTTTGAACCATCAGAGCCCAAACAATGAGTAAATGAGGCTTGGACAGTTCCAGTTGGGCAACACAGCTCTTTCCTTCTCCTTTCCTCCCTCATTCCTCCTTTTCCTCCCTTTTTCCTTCCTTCCTTCCTTCCTTCCTTCCTTCCTTCCTTCCTTCCTTCCTTCCTTCCTTCCTTCCTTCATTCCTTTCTTCTTTCCCTCCTTTCTCTCCCTCCCTTCTCTCTCTCCCTTCTCTCCCTCTGTGTACATTAAGAATCATACCCTTACTTGTGGGTCCTCTGCCCAAAGGAATATAAATTTTGATCACTGAAACCTCATAGGATATCTTGGGGTTTACAGGTTAGATTTCTGTTTTTAAGGACCATACCTTAAACCCAAGTCACTCTGACTCTCATTGATCAGCCAACAATAGGTCCCAGCCATGCAGCTAAAGGGAATTAAAAAGAAACACAATAAAAAAATTCAATGAAACACAATAATTTAAATTTTCAAAATGAAAGAAGGCATAAACAATATGGAAAACAAAAAAAAATTTGAAATAAATAAAACCAATACAAACAACATAATAATGCTTTAGTTAATTTGATACAGAAGAGAAAAACTAAGTTGCCTATTAAAAAAAGAAAGAGTAGAATTCAAATTTGAAACTTTTTCTCAATTATGCATCAATAAAACTCATAAGTGAAAAATGAATGAACATTTAAAATGTAAAATGTGCAGATTGTAGGACAAAAATGAGAGAAATGAAACAATGCAAACTCAAAAAAAAATTAAATCCATAAAAAAGTTTCTAAAGGCAGAGGAAACCATAATGAGGTAAATTTATAAGTGAAATTTATGAAACATTTTATGTAACAAATATGGTGATGGACTTGAAGTACAGAATGGGACATATTTCAGATTTGAAAAATGTATAAATTTATTTTGCATGACTCCAGTTGTTACATGGAAGGGCTGTTGTTTTTTTTTTGTTGTTGTTGTTGGAAGAAATACTTAAGAAGGAAATGGAAAAGTAGTTATAGTGATACTCAAAGAAAGATAAAAATGTTAGGGAATTAGAATAATTAAGTATTAAAATAATAAACGGAAGAGAGCAGAAAAAATTTATAAGGGTTCAGGTAGCATTGGAAATACAATGACTAACAAGTATCCACTTACTCATTCACCTAGAAAATTATGGTCTCACTACTTTTATAATATTTTTCTTCCATTGTTGAAATTAAGCCATTAAAAAATCAATCAGTAAATTTTTGCATGTATTTTCAAAACTTACCTTGAAATTTTGACAGACAACATTTTCCCTTTAAGTATGTCCTTTTTTTTTTGTTTGTTTGCTTCTTTAGTTCCTATTTTTGGAGTCTTGCAGATAAACAGGAATTTCTTTATCTCATTTCTTGTCTCTCATCTTCCAACTCATACTTCCTGCCCTTCTCCATCAACCCCATGATAGAACTGTTTTTAAAGTTCAAAATCAAATTAGCATTTCTCATTTCTGGAATGCACATAGAATTGTTTTAGAGGAAATAACATAAATTAGAAAGAAGACAAATTAGCCAGTAGTTAGATTAACTTTATTATTGGGAGAAGATAATTCTTTCAAAAAGTTTATAACAAGGTTTTCTGGGAAAAGAATATTATTTTAAATGTCCATATATGGTGATGTGCCACAAGGAAATTGATGATAAAAATACATGAAACATAACATATGCCAGTTTAAAAATTTGGGCTTTTATAAATTAGATAACCTAAAACTCATTTTCATAATCAAAGTGACAGAGCCACCTAAAATGTTCACCCATGGGTCCCATCCATTCAGATTTGAGTTCAAATTCGTTCCATTTAATTTCGGATTTTGCCCCTATCTAAATTAAAAATTGGAACTTCCAAAATCAATTCAGGTCTACATGTTAATTTTCTTCACTGACTGACTGACCCAAGCAAATAAGAGATTTGACAGCATAAAACATTTAATTAAGATCATTATCAACAATAACAAGCATTTACCAATTGAATAAGTGATGAAGTGACATGTAAATAGTATTATCCATCTTCTCAAATTAATTCAATCTCTCCCACTTTCAAGCCAAGTTATTTAGAGTGCAAATCCCTCTAATTTCATTATTCCAATAGGGAAGACAGATACAAGTCCCTTTTCTGGCTAAAGTGAGGGGGGAAGAATTCCATCCACAAAGTATCTATCTCTGCTGAATTTGGTAAGCCAAATGACAAAACCATAATTCCTTGGACAGCTCCAATAACTTCTTTCCTTGCTCCATGGGGTCTCAGGACACTTTAAAACTTCTTGATCTCAAGGCATTATTGTTACCATTTGTGATTGTTCTTGGTTCTTTCTGCATGGTTACTAATCTCAGAAGTAAATCTTTCCACAAAACCCCATCTTCTTTCCAGAAATCCCTTGGCCGAAATACCGAAATGTACTATCAGCATTCAATCCAATGCAAAATAAAATATTGAAAATTCAATTAATTCGTATGCTCTGGGCCCACGCAATATTGGAAGTATAATTCTGGACTTCCAAGAACCAAGATTATGGAGTAAGCAATGAGTTGCTCTCATCTTCCCTTGTTGACCTTGAAAACCCAGAAAATACCATCCCAGGAGGAATCCTGGAACAGCAGAGCCAGAAGAGAGATGAGGTGCAGCAGTCTTTTGGCTTGTGAGGCTGGGGGGATTGACAGGAGGGGTCCCTCCTGTTGTGGCTGAAGGGGATCAGTACAGGACAGGAGGTGTCCCAGCAAGTGACAAGCCCCACCTCTGTGAGCCAGCAGGAGATCGTAGGCCCCAGGGTGGTGGAACAGGCAAGCACCAACACCAGGGACCCCACCCCCCAAACATGTACCTTGGCACAGCCAGGGGAACCAGCAGATGCCAGTACAGAGAACCACCACTTGTGCAAGGGAACAGGTGTCCACCAGTGGCTGAGCCTACCTGTGTTCTAGCACAACCCCAGGTAAGGAGGTGACCTTCAACAACTGGACCACCCCTATCCCCAAACCCTACCCCACAAACTTCAGTGTAACCCCAGGAAAACACAGAAGGGACAGAAGAAGTAAGGGGAATTTGTAAAGGGAAAAGCAAAGAAAATGGAAGGGGCTGATAGAAGGGAGGGAAGACTCAGTGAGGCAGTGGTGAAAAGCAAAACTCTAGTAAGGAGGGAAACGGAGAAAGGAGAGAGAAAAACATAAATGGGGAGAATAAAATGGAGAGAAAGACACAGATAGTAATAACTGTGAATGTGAATGGGATGAACTATCCCATAAAACTGAATCAAATAGCAGAATAGTTTAGAACCATAATCCTACAATATGTTGTTTACAAGAAATACATTCGAAACACAGGGATACACAGAGAGTAAAGGTAAAATATTTTACCTTTAGTAAGTAGAATATTTTATACTTTCGCTGAAGTAAAAGAGTAGGGGTAGGAATTATGATCTTAGACAAAGCAAAAACACAAACAGATCTAATTAGAAGAGATTAGGAAGGAAACTACATCCTGCTAAAAAGCACCATGGTCAATAAAGTAATATCATTACTTAACATATACAAATGATGTAGTATCTAAATTCTTAGAGAAGTTAAGGGAGTTATAGGAAGAAATGACAGCAAAACTATACTAGTTGGGTACCACAATATCCTCCTCTCTGAACTAGATAAATCTAACCACAGAATAAACAAGAAAGATGTTAAGAAGGAGAATAAAATTTTAGAAAAGTTAGATATGGTAGACTTGTGGAGAAAATTGAATGGAGATAGAAAGGAATATAAATTTTTCTAAGTGGTACGTGGCACCTACACAAAAATTGACAAGGCACTAGGTCATAAAAACCTCACAGTCCAAGGCAGAAAGGCAGAAATATTAAATGTTTCCTTTTCAGATAATGATGCAATAAAAATTACATGTAATATAGGAAGTGTAGTTCTGTTCAGATATTTACAAAGCCTCACAGTTCAAGAAAGAATGACTGTGAAAACAACATATAAACATTATATTTCTATATATATGATAGATATACATACTACATAATATATGTTAAGTATGTCTGTGTGTATGTACACATATACATACATATACACTTACACAGACAAACAAAATTCATGGGTTGTATTTCCCAACACAAAAAGTTAATTGAATAAGGATATCTCAGATAGTGAAAGCCCTTCTGTTGCTGCAGATGTTCAGGCAGAGACTAAATCACCTGTAAGACATCATAGAATTTTAAGATGCAAAGAATCCTAGAGATCATCTAGTTCAAACCCTCCATTTTACAGATAAGGAAACTGAGGCCCAGAGAGGTTAAATATATGCCCAAGGTCACAGAGGTAGTAAATAGCTATGTTGGGATTCAAAACTGGATCCTTTGAATCCAAATACACTATTTTTTCTATTTGCTGACATAATAATTTTCAAAAAGGGAATTTATCCTTTTAGTAGGGGACATAGAATATCTCTTTAAGCTCCAAGATTTTATGATTATTTGAAGTTAATTATCTGCAGAATTAAGAGAAAATATCACAATCAGTTTTATTCTCCAGTTATATTAAAATTGGTTGTTTTCTTCTTATCTTGTGTAAATAAAGAATTGTGACAGAGTGACATAACAAGTTACATATATAGTTATAATCCACAGAAATGATTGGCTTGGGATAGTTGCCAGAAATTCTCAAAACTAAAATAAAAATTCAGTCAGAGTTACATAGGCCATCTCTATCAGGACTACCTAATGGCCTCAATAGATTTACTAGCTAATTAATGTGTTACAGCAATGCTACTTACTTATATTTATCCCAGTGGCTTTTTGAATAGCACTCAGTGAATTTTTAAAAACCCAAACAAATAAAGGGAATGGAAGAGGAAATAAATCTAACCAACTTTATATGCTTTCATAATTTTGAAGCCTCTCATGGGCACAAACTAAAGGTGATAAAGAGACGATAAGTGATTCTAAAATGTGCTTTAGAAAATAGAAATTTAAGGGCAGCTAGGTGGCTCAGTGGAGAGAGCACCAGCCCTGAAGTCAGGAGGACCTGAGTTCAAATTTGGCCTCAGACCAAACACTTGACACTTACTAGCTGTGTGACCCCGGGCAAGTCTCTTAACCCCAATTGCCTAAAAAAAAATGGAAATTTAGACAAGTATGGTTAGTAAAGTTTGAAAAAATGACTACAACTTGAAGTATTTTTTTCCTTTTTTACAGACTGATAAACTGATATTATGGTAAAAGAAAGATATAGGACATTAAAAAACAGACATATTTTGCATTAATGGAATTGATTTTTAAAATGTTTTAGATGTACATTTTATTCTCTTCAGAGATTTAGCTTACCAGAATAAATGCACAATAAAATAACTATGTGAATAACAAAAATAAGGTAAAATTTATGAATGACAGCAGCATTAGTAGAATCAAATACACAACTTTTAGTGAATGCCTAGCTGGAATTCTTGCTGTAAGGATGCAGGCACCTTATGAAGTCAAGCTTATTTATTAAATATAGACTTTGATTTTTGCTTCATTTGTGGCCTATGGCATGTGTCTTTCATGATCTGAATGAATACTTTATTTCTATTTGTCATTTGAAGATATGCCAGCTTATAAAAATGTGTTTGAATTAAATGAACAAAAACACTTTAAGATTCCATTTAATAATTCAATATTTATTCTGAATAACCTTTATTTCTACTATATATTCATGGAGTGTGATATTTTTAGGATACAGTATATAATTTACAAATATTACTGAAATTGTATATGGCAAAGATACAGAGGCTAATTTTTTCTTACTTTAGAAGATCCTTTATAGACAAATACATAAAAAAAATAGAATAAAGGTTGGAAAACATGGAGAAGCAGAGATTTTTGAAGTTTAACCTTTATAATCAGTTAATAATAATACATTTAAAGAGCCCTTTAAGGTTTGCTAAATCCTTTCTTCACTAACAACTCTTTTAGATAGTTTGATACTAATGTTGTTATTTCTACTTTACAAATGATTATAAAACCCCTCCCAAAAAAGAAAACAATTCTGTTCTCATCTTTTAACTAGTTCAGAAATACCATTTGATCCCAATTTGTTTCACTAAAACAGGTAATGAAAGCAAGAAACAAAAGTCCATAGGGGGAGATAAATAGGGAGAAATCTAGAAAGTATTATCTAAAAATGTTTAAGAGCTACTACCACTGAGATAGATGTCTCCACTTCCCTGGAGTATTGAAGCCAGCTCCATTTTACTGAATCTAGCTCATCAAGCAGGAGTCCCACACAAATACCCACTCTTCCTGAACAATGAAAGAGTTGAACTAGGTTGTTTCTAAGGTACTTTCCAGCACAAATTCCTACAATCTCTAAAATGTCATTTAACCTCAATCTGAAGACCATAGCAACAGAAGGGAATTCATCATCCCATTTATCCTCATTTATTTAGATATTTGTAAATATAAATTTATGTGGTATGAATTGAAAATATAGGGTTTGCTCCATGCAAATTGTCAAATATGACAAAAATGTTAATATTAAATGTTGGGGATGTGTGTGAAATGATAGATATGCCTTCTGGAGCCAAGATGGCAGAATAAAGTAGGACTAACCTTGGCCCCTCCCAAATTCCCCTCCAAACAAACTTGGAATAATGCCTCAAGACCAATTTTGGCCTATTGAAGCAGTTTTCCAGCCCAGTAAGTACAGCTTGAAGAGTCAACAGGAAAGTCCTGTCTCACTGGTTTGGGAGAGGAACACAGTTTGGTTAGCAAACCAGTAACAGGCTGCACCTCCCCATCCCCTGCTCCTAGGACAAGGCCAGCAATGAGGACCCACTCCCAGTACAAGCCAACAGTAAGGTTTGCTTTCAGAGCAAGCCAGTATCTGGACCAGGAGTGGGGAACTTATGGCCTCAAAACCACATGTAGCCTCCAGGCCACAGGTTCCCCACCCTGATAGACTCTGAGGCCAAGTGCAAGTCAGCAGCAAGGCCCCAAACCCTGACTCAAGAAGCTTGGGAGAGTGCCTTCTCTACTAAAAGAACAGAGTTCAACTTTTACATGAAGTGAAAAGTGACAAAATGGGCAGAAAAATGAGCAAAATCAAACAATAAAAAGAACCCGACCATAGAAAGTTACTATGGTGACAAGAAGGATGAAGGCAGAAACTTAGCAAAGCCCACCAAATGAAAGCACCTACATGTGAAGCCTCAAAGAAAAATGTGAATGGGTCTCAGGCCCAAAAAGAACTCCTGGGAAAGAACTCCAGGAAGAGCTCAAAAAGGATTTTAAAAATCAAAGGAAAGACATAAAGAAAAAATTGGTAAAAGAAATGAGAGTAATGCAAGAGCATTATAAAAAAAAGAGTCAAGAATTTGGAAACACACAATATAGGAAAAGATATTGAAAATTCATTAAAAAAAAAAACAACTCCTTGAGGGAGGATTGTGGAAAGATGGCAGAGTAGGTCAGAAAATCCCAGGCTTTCAAGATTTTCCCCCATAAAAGAGATAAAATGGTGCCTCTGGGTGAATACAGAGTGATAAAAATGCATTCATACATAAATACATACATATATGCATACATACATACATACATATAATAAGACTAAGGCAGAACAATGGTCCTCCTGGGACAATCAAAAAATGTCTGAAGAAAAATCCTAGGATAATGTTTGGTCCCTGTGAAGAGTGAACACTTCCAGTCTAGGTCCACTTAAAAAAAATGGCAAACCCTTGGGTTAACTGTGTTGGGAGGTTGTCTTGGCCTCAGCCACAGGAACTTTTACCCCTGGGACAGTGATGGGAGTTGGGTGTTTGAGTCAAGGAAGGTTGAGGAAACCACTGCTGACAAGGAATGCCAGACCCAATTGTGCTGTGGAAACATGGATGGGGGTGAGAAGGAACCAGCACACACCCCCTGAGTGCAGAAGCAGTGGGTTCAGGATCCTGCTAGTTGTAGTCACTTGCAGGAGGCTGGAGGCCTTTCTTTCAGTTCCAGGTCAGAGGGGAGAACTGAAGGAGGATCTGGGGTCAGAGACACCAACCCCCATACCCTAGGACTTGAAGTGTTTGCAAAAATTAAGCTATTACCAAAAAAACGTTCACAGGCAAATGAGAAAGAATTCAACCATAAAGAGTTACTATGAGAATAAAGAAAATTGGGGTTTGTCTTCAGAGGAGGATATTGCAGCAAAGAAACTCTCTTCTGCCCCAAAGAGTAGCACCGAATTGTTACCTGTCCAAAAAGAATTCATAGAAGAACTTTAAAAAAGACTCTAAAAATGAAGTGAGAGAGATTGAGGCAAAACTAAAAAAATAAAAAGAATATTACAAGAAAAACAAGAAAATTATGAAAAGAAAGTTCATCAATTAGAAAAGGAGATTGAGAATCTTAAAGAAGGAAATAACTGCTTGAAATTTATTGAAAATCAGAATTGGGAAAGTGAAAGCCAGCAAAATTATAAAAGATCAAGAAATAATAAAACAAAATATTAAAAATGAAAACATAAAAGAGAATATGAAACATCTCATACAGAAAACAACTGATGTGGAGAACAGATCAAAAAGAAAAAACATAAGAATAACCAGACTACCTGTAAGCTATGGTCAAAGAAAAAGAATCAATACAGTAATACAAGAAATAATTAAAGAAAATTGCCTTGAAGCATTAGAACAAGAGGGGAAAGTTGAAATAGAAAAAGAATCCATCTATCACAACCTGAAAGAAATTCTATGAGGAAAACTTACAGGAATATTATAGTCAAATTCTGAAACTCCCAGCTCAAGGATAAAATATTACAAGCAACAAGAAAAAAATTAAATATGGTAGTGCCACAATTAGAATCACACAAGACCTACCAGTGGAGACACTAAAAGACCACAGGTCTCAGGACACTATATATTGAAGAGCAAAAGAACTGGGGTTCTGGGCAAAAATATGATACCGTAAAGCTAAGTATAATCCTGAATTGAAAAAAAAAGTATATTTAATGAATTGTCAGACTTTCAGGACTTTGTTTAAAAAAATCATCTGAACTTAATAGAAGATTTGACATGCAAAAGCCAAGAGAATATAAGGTACATGCCAAAGACCAACTACAAGGGACTCAATAAGGACAGACTGTTTGCCATTTATGTATGTAAAATCTAAAACATATGTCTAAAATTGTTATTTGTAATTGGGTATTTCATAAGAAAGATTGGGGTAGCTCTGAATATGATATGACATTAAAAAGCATAACCATTTAGGAACAGCTAAAAAGGGTAATTATCTTATACAAATGAGGTGTGAGAGGAAGAACTGACACAAAGGAATTAGATGAGGGAGGAGGGCTGTTAGTTCTGGAAACCTACTTTCATCGGGAATGGGTTCAAGAGGGAACAATACATAAATAACTAGAAGAATATAAAGGTCTTCTAAATTCAGAAAGAAATAAAATGCTAAGGGGTTGGGGGGAGGATAAGGAAGGGAAATGTGTGTGTGTGTGTGTGTGTTTGTATATATAAAGGTATATGTGTGTATATATACATATATAATGTGTGTGTGCAAGCACACAAACATACATATATGTATACATGTGTGCATATAGATATATGTGTGTATGTATAGATATATGTGTGTATGTATATATCTATATATAAATATATCCATGCTTAATTGTAGCCTTCAGGAGTGGGAGAGGAAGGGGGAAAAAGAACAAAGTAAAAGTTTGCTGCAGAGAACAAAAGAAAACTTACAAGGAAGCAAAGAAAAGATGGACAGCTTTCAACACAACACATCACATTTATTATGTAGGCTTTCTTGAAATGGAAATTTATTGCTATATATTTTGGATCCTCTCTTATGTTCTGCTGTGCCCATGACATGTTTCTTTTCTTTTGTTATTTTGTATTTAAGTTTAAATGTTTAAATTTATATTTCTTTTCTCTATTGTGTATTTAAGTTTAGTATTCAAGACTAACTTTTTTAAAAAAAGCTCCTTAAAAAGCAGAATTGGCCAAATTGAGGAGGGGAGGAAAGGTACAAAAAATCACTGAAGAAAACTGTTCCTCAACAGTATGATTGGCCAAATGGAAAAGGAGGTACAAAAACCCAGTGAAGTAAGTAATTCCTAAAAATTAGAACTGGCCAGGTGGAAGCTAATAAGTCTATGAGGCATCAAGAAACAATGAAACAAGATCAAAAACTGAAAAAATAGATGAAAATGTGAAATTTCTCATTAAAAAAAAACAAGTGACCTGTAAAATAGATTTAAAAGAAATAATACAAGAATTATTAGACTATCTAAAAGCCATGATCAGAAAAAGAGCCTGGACATCATATTTCAAGAAATTATCAAGGCTGGTAAAACTGAGTTGAAATCCTAGAACCAGAGGGTAAAATAGACATTGAAAGAATCCACCAATCACCTCCTGAAAGAGATCCCAAAATTAAATCTTCCAGGAATATCATAGCCAAATTTCAAAGCTTCCCAGGACAAGGAGTAAATATTGCAAGCAGCCAGAAAGAAACAATTCAAATATCATGAAGCCACAGTCAGGATTACAAAGGATTAGTAGCTTCTACATTAAAGAATTAGCAGATTTGGAATATGATATTCTGGAAGGCAAGGGAGTTGGGATTAAATCAAGAATTACCTACCCAGAGAAACCAAGTGTAATTCTTCAGTGGAAAAAAAGGATATTTAATGAAATAGAGGGCTTTCAAACATTCCTAATAAAAAAAAAAAAACTAGAGCTAAACAAAAATTTTGGCTTTCAAATATAAGACTCAAGAGAGCACAAAAAAGTAAATAGGAAAGAGAAAACATAAGAGATTCAATAAGGTTAAATTGTTTATATTTCTATGTGGCAAGATGAAATTTGTAACTCTTAACAACTATTTCACTCTTAGGGTAATTAGAAGGAATATACATAGACAGAGGGTATGGGTGTGAGTTGACTACGATGGGATGTTATCCAAAAAGAACAAAATTAAAAGGTGAAAGAAGTATTGCACTGGGAGAAAAGGAAAGGGGGAGGTAGAATGGAGTAAATTATCTCACATAAAAGAGGTGTAAAAGAGCTTTTTGCAGTGCAGAGAAAGATGGGGGGTTTGGCAGACAATGCTTGAACCTTACTCTTATCAGAATTGGGTCAAAACAAAAGGACAAAGATAAGAGAAGGGGGTGATAGAAGAGAGGCAGAATTGAGGGAGGTGGTGGTCAGAAGCAAAACACTTGAGAGGAGTGACAGGGTGAAAGGTGAGAAATAAAGGAGGGGGGGAAGAGAGAGAAAAAGATGGGGGAAGAAGGGAGGGATAAACAGGGGGAAAATAGGATGGAAGGAAATATACAGTTATCATAACTGTAAATGTGAATGAGATTAACTCAACCATAAAACAGCAGCAAATAGCAAAATGAATTAAAAAGAAGAATCCTACAATATACTATTTCCAAGAAAGGCATTTAAAGCACAGAGAAACAATCAGAGTAAAAGTAAGGAGCTGGATCAGAATCTGTTATGATTCAGTTGAAGTGGGGGAAAAAAAGCCATGAATATCAATCTTAATCTTAGATAGAGTAAAAGAAAAAAAAAATGTCTAACTAAAAGAGAAGGAAGAAAACTATATCTTACTAAAAGTTACAAGTGACAATAAAGTAATATCAATAGCAAATGTATATGCACCAAATAGCATAAGATCAACATTTTTTAAGATGTTAAATGAGTTACAAGAGGAAATTCTCTCTCTCTCTCTCTCTCTCTCTCTCTCTCTCTCTCTCTCTATATATATATATATATATATATAAACTATACCAGTGGAAGAATTCAACTTTCACTTCTCAGAACTACATAAATTTAACCAAAAAGAAAAAAGAAAGAAGTTAAGGAGATGAATAGATTTTTAGAAAAATTATATATAATAGGCCTTTGTAGAAAACTGAATGGGAATAGCAAGGAATATACCTTTTTCTCAGTGGTACATTGCACCTACACAAAATTTGACCATGTGTCAGGGCACAAAAACCACTCAATAAAATGCAGAAAAGCAGATATATTAGATGCATTCTTTTCAGATCATAATGGAATAAAATTATGTTCAATAAAGGGCAATGGAAAGATAAAGTAAAAATTAATTTGAAACTAAACAATCTAATCATAAAGAATGAGTAAAAGAACAAGTCACAGAAACAATTAATAATTTCATTAGAGATAATGACAATGACACAATGGACCAAAATCTATGGGATGTATCCAAAGCAGTACTTAGGGGAAAATTTATATTGCCAAATGCTTAAATCAATAAAATAAAGAAAGAGTAATTGATGAATTAGGCATTCAACTAAAAACACTAGAAAAAGAACAAATTTTGAAACCTCAATTAAAAGCCAAACTGGAAATTCTGAAAATCAAAGAAGAGATTAATAAAATGGAAAGTAAGAAAGCCATTGAACTAATACATAAAACTAGAAGCTGGTTTTATGGGGGGAAAAACACAATGAAATAGTTAAACCATTGGTTAGTTTGATTTTAAAAGAAAGAAAAGGAAAAAACCAAATTACCCATATAAAAATGAAAGGGGGTGAATTCACTACCAATGAAGAAGAAATTAAAGCAATTATTAAGAAACGTTTTGCAAATTATACGCCAATAAATCTGACAATCTATGGATTTACAAATATATAAATTGCTCAGATTAACTGAAGAGAAAATAGAGGATTTAACTCCATTTAGAAAAAGGAATTGAACAAGTCATCAATGAACTCTAAGAAAAAAAATCCTCAAGGCCAGATGGATTCATAAGTGAATTCTATGGAAAACTTAAAGAACAATTACTCCTAATACTCTATTAACTATTTGAAAAACCAGGCAGAGTTCTACCAAATTTTTATGACATAAATATGGTGCTGGTATCTAAACCAGGAAGAGCAAAAACAGATAAAGAAAATTATAGATCAATTTCCTAATTAATATTGATGCAAAAATTTGAAACAAAATACTAGTAAGGAAATTACATTATTGTATCACAAGGATCATACACCATGATCAGGTGGAATTTATACCAGAAATGCAGAGCTGGTTCAATATTAGGAAAACTATCAGCATAGTTGATCATATCAATAATAAAACCAACAGAAATCATATGGTTATCTCAATAGATGCAGAAAAGTCTTTGAAAAAATGTAGCATCATTCTTTTTAAAAAATACTACAGAACATAGGAATGAATGGAGCTTTCCTTTCAATGATAAGTACCATCTATTTAAAACCATCAGCAAGAATTATATGTAATGGGGATAAGCTAGAAGCCTTCTGAATAAGATCAGGGGTTAGATAAGGATGCCCTTCATCATTATCATTATTCAATATTGTACTAGAAATGCTACCTATAACAATAAGAGAAAAAAAGAAATGGAAAAGATAGGAATAGGCAATGAGGAAACAAGGCTATCACTCTTTGCAGGTGATAGGATGGTATGCTTAGAGAATCCTAGAGAATCAACTAAAAAATTAGTTGAAATAATTGACTTAGCAAAGTTGCAGATTATAAAAAACCCACATAAATCATCAGCATTTCTCCATATTACCAACATAACCAGCAGTAAGAGATAGAGAAATTCCTTTTAAAATAATTGTATAGTATATGAAATACTTGAGAGTCCATCTACCAAGAGAAATCCAGGAACATAATTAACATGATTACAAAACACTTTTTCTCACAAATAAACTGAGATCTAAACAATTGGGAAAATATTAATTGCTAATTGATAGAATTATTATATATGTACATATATACATACATATTTATGTATTATATCAAAACAATATAATAAAAGTGACAATTTTACCCAAATTATTCTACTTATTCAGTGTCATACAAATCAAACTACTAAAAATATATATTATTGAGATAGAAAAATAATGAAAAAAATCAATTTGAAGAACAAAAGGTCAAGAATTTTAAGGGAATCATAAAAAAATGTGAAGGAAGATGCCCTACCTGTGCCAGATCTCAAACTATTATAAAGCACTAATTATCAAAACAATCTGGTACTAGTTAAGAGGTAGAATGATGAATTAGTGGAATAGTTTAGTATATTTAGTACATGAATTTAATGGCATAGTTTAAGTACACAATACATTATAATAAATGACCATAGTAACTTATTGTGTGATAAACCCAAAAATCTAAGCTTTTGAGACAAAACCTCACTATTTAACAAAAATTGCTAGGAAAATGGGAAAGCAGCATGGCAGAAAACAGATAAAGACCAACATCTCACACTACATAACAAGACAAGGTAAAAATGGCCACATGATTTAGATGTAAAAGGTAATAAACCATAAGCAAATTTGGGGAACATGGAATAATTTTTTTCTGTCAGATCTATGGATAAGGGAAGAATTTAGGATCAAACATGGGACAAAAAGCATTTCTAAATATAAAATAGATAATTTTATTTTATTAAATTTTAAAATTATATTAAATTTAAAAGCAATCCAACCACTAGAAGGACAACAGAAAACTAAAGGGAAAATTTTATAGCAAGTATCTCTGGTCAAGGCCTTATTTTTCAAATATATGGAGGACTTATTCAAATTTATAAGAATACAAGTCATTCCTCAATTGATAAATGGTCAAAGGATATGAATGGACAGTTTTCAGATTTAAACAAAAAATCAGTTATCTATAGTCACATAAAATGCTCTCTGTTATTTTTGATTAGAGAAATACAAATTAAAACAACACTGAGATACCACCTCACACCTATCAGATTGGCTAATGTGACAAAAAAGGAAAATGCTAAATGTTGGAGAGTGTGTTGGAAAATTGGGATAATAATGCATTGTTAGTGGAGTTGAGTACTGATCCAACCATTCTGGAGAGCAAGCTGAAATTATGCCTAAAGGGCTAAAAAGCTATGTATATCCTTTGATCCAGCAATACTTCTACTAAGTTTGCATGTGAAAAAGATAGAAAAAATATAAAAGGAAAAGGACCTATTTGTACAAGGGTGATAGCAGCTCTTTTTGTGCCAACTAAGAATTAGAAATTGATGGGATGTCCATCAATTGGAGAATGACTGAACAAATTGTGGTATATGATTGTAATAAAATATTATTGTGCTATAAGAAATGATGAATAGAATGATTTCAGAAAAACCTGGAAAGACTTACATTAACGTCCACAGAGTGAAGTGAGGAGAACATTGCACACAATGATATTATATAATGAAGAACTGTGAATGACTTATGCATTCTAGCAATACAATGATTCAAGACTATCCCAAAGGACTCATGATAAAAAAAAAATGCTATTTGCCTCCAGAGAAAAAATTGATGGAGCCTCAATACAAACCAAAGCATCCTATTTTCCAATTTTTTTTTTTTGGCTTTAAGTTTTGTTCCACAAAATGACTAATACGGAAAGCTATTTCATATGATTGGACATGTATAGCCTAAATCAGATTGCTTATCATCTCAGAGAGTGAGAAGGAAGGAAAAGAGAGATAGAATTTGGAAATCAAAATTAGAAAAGAAAAATGAATGTTAAAAATTGTTTTTATGTAATTGGAGGAAAACAATTTTTTTTAAAATGGTATGCAAACTGATATGTTCTTTGCAGAGCTCTGAGATGGTACAACCATCTTGGAAAGTAATTTGTAATTATGCAAATAAAGTGACTAAGATGTCTATACCTTTTCAACCAGAGACTCTATTACTGCTTATGCCCTTAAGAAGTTATGAATTAAAAAAAGGTCCCTACATACCCCCAAAAAATTTTAGTTGAACTTTTTGTGACAGCAAAGAATTGGAAATTGATTGGGGAATGGCTAAACAAATTGTGGTAATGAATGTTATTGATTATTATTCTGATGTAAGAAATTATATATATGATGAATACAAAGAAACATGAATAGATCTACATAAATTGATGCAAAGTGAGGTAAACAGAGCCAAGAAAATAACATAAAGAATAATTACAATAATAAAAATGGAAAGAGCAACCACACACCAATAAATTAAAAGTGAATATAACAAAATTGTCAAGATAAGCATGACTCACATGATGAAATTGGAAAGATACTCTCTACCCACCACTTCATGGAATTGGGAGGTCTATAAGAATTACACATTTCAAATTATTTTCAATATATCAACCAGTTGTGTT
Organism: Vombatus ursinus; assembly: GCF_900497805.2. Lineage (NCBI taxonomy): Eukaryota > Metazoa > Chordata > Mammalia > Diprotodontia > Vombatidae > Vombatus > Vombatus ursinus. Next base: position 15,054,427 of record NW_020954570.1, on the reverse strand, counting down.
GAATTTTATTTTCTCTATAAATACTATGTGTTTTGTGGAATGTCTGGGGTGGTGTGTGCAGATAACCTATGATGATGTAAAAAGTGGAAGGCATCAATAAAAATTTATTTTAAAAAATAGAAAAAAATTTAGAAGGGGAGAAGGAGAAAGTATAGGTATTGTCTTGTCCTTTCCCTATTTCTTCTCTGCCGCATGTGGTTACCTGGGGCAATTAAATCTAAAACCTAAACCCTCAGGGAGACCCTAAATTGCTCCCTGATCTCAATACCAGAGTAAAAGGAAGTAACTCCTGCATACATAAATTTGACTTCCCTCTCCTGACTATGAGGAATTTTTTATTATCTCTCCATCCTCTTCAGAAATGTAAAGAAACACATTCCTCCTACCCACTATCCCCCACTCAAACCTTCCACAAAGAAAAGAAAGCTTCTCATCTTCCTGATGAGACTTTGGTCAGGCTCCCTACCCAGTTTTGCCCAGCCCTCTCCTATCCTATGGAAAGATTCTGAATACTCTGAATTACTATTTTACCTGCCCAGAAGTAAACCTACTCTTCCCCAAATCCTTCCCTTAAGTTTCCTTGCCTTAAATGGTCAAGCTTTTGTTAGTTATTCTTCCTCTTACAGAGAATCAAATCTACTCTTTCCTACCACCACCAAATCCCCAAAGCAGACTCTACTCAGGTTGGTTGGAGCCTCCCCTACCTGTCTACTTAGGATACACCAGGCATATACCCTACATATAACCTACCTTAAGCAGGTTATACTGATAAAATCTCCAAGTCCCCTTCCCACCTTTGAGAAAGCCGCCTGAGACTGAGACATCCCTACTCCTTCCCACTAGCCACTTATTGATGGAAGGATTCCCTGACTCCCTCCCCCAATCCCTCATCCTGACTAAGATCTGACCACAGAAGGAGTTTGACTATACTACCAACTTTGAGACTTAACAAAGCCCCTCACCTGACTCACTACACTAATACAGCAGTTTCAGTGTTAATCCAGGTTAGGTCCATGAGAACTGCCCTATCACTCCAACCCCCAAAGCAGAAAATCACACTCTTGCCCCACATATCCCTCAAAAAATTTACCTCAATTTTGAGTAGATATTGATAACATGAAGAGTTTTCAAAAGGAAAGCAACCAGGATAGTTAAGGGGCTTGGGTTTATGCCAGGTCAGAAGTAGCTGAAAGAAAAAGGGGATGTTTAGCTTATAGAAGAGAATAAGGCAAGGGGGCAGGGTTATGTTAGATTTGAAAAGCTGTCACATGGTAAATTACTTCTCCTATTTTGTCATGAAGGAGCAAGGGGTGGAAGCTGTAAAGAGGCAAATTTAGGATTGATATAAGGAAAAACTTTTCTCAAAATATAGCTAACCAAAAGTAGAATGCTATCTCATTAGGTAGCGAGCTGTCCTTTTTTGGAAGTACTCAGAGGATGATGAATGACTACAGTATATCATATGGGTTTGTTGTAATGAGAATTTTTTCTGCCCTCTAGGGATTGAACTAAGTGGCTGCTAAACTCCCTTTCAACTAGAAAATTCTGTGATTCTGAGAAAGAAATTCTATAATATTAAAGATCAAAGACAAAAAATTAATCAGCTGTGAAGGTTGAAACATCAATAGATGGGATGGAATAACTGTCAAAGAATAAATTAGATCAACCATATATTAAATGAATTACTTTACCTCAGTTAAGGAAAGAGAGAGAAAAAGAAAGAGAGAGAAAAAGAAAGAGACAAGAGAAGACAGACAAGATGACAGACAGACAGACACAAAAACAGAGCAGGGGCAGAGACAGAGAGAGATAGAGACAGAGAGACTGATCCAGAGAGAGATGAAAGAGAAATGAGGGAAATTTCCAAATTATATCCAAATATATCTAAAAACTGCAAACAATAATTGAAGCAGTGAACAATAACACAAAAAAGATAGAACAAAAATCTATAGCTAATTTTTTAAATGTAAAGAACAAATACAAGAGAACTTGGCAAGAGAACTGGCCAAGTAACTCCTGGATATAGGATGAAATAACAGACTTGGAAGACAAATTAGAAGTCCAAACTTTAGATTACATGAGGGTACTAGAAAATATAGAAAAGGGTGGGGGAGGGGAGTTTTATATTACCTTTGATGACATAATTACAGAGACTTCTTCAGAGTGTACAAAACCAGGTAGTACTCTACTTGTTTAGAGTACAGAGAACTCTAAAATCTAAACACATTTTGATCATAACGATAGTTAAACTATAAAATTATAATTACAAAGAAAATTCCATAACCTTTCAGAAAGAAAAGTTATATTTTTAAATGCTAAATATAGTAACATCAGACTTTTCAAAAACAACAAATAAGTAAAATTGGATAAAATGTATGTCTCAGAGATGGTCTTAAAGCTCCCAAATTATGTATCCTGAAATTTCTTTGAAAAAAGAAAAATTTCATTCAAATTCAAAGGCCTGAAATAATTTATAACAAAAATCCACAACTAAAATTCAGAACTAAAAGGCATGTACAACACACTAAGAGGAAATAAAAGCCAACTGAATAAGTGATTAATAGTAATAATAATAATACATCCCAAAACTTTTACTACTTATACTTAAGACTATATCTTTCTGTCTATATCTACACGTAACACTTGGCTCAAAAGGCCACTTGCATGGAACTGTCTCCTCATTACTGGAGACTGATTATCCAATGCCCCACACTTTTATGAGGTAGGGAGAGAGCTAGTGAAAGCAAGAAAAAAGAAAGTTCCAGCTTCTTCTGGCTTCTGGCTTCCAGAGAAAAAATGTATCATTCCAATCTCTTTTCATGTATCTGAAGGAGGGAGAATCTGAGAAGAAATTGACATTCAGAGAAGCTGGCAATTTCTGCCTCATCTTCCTCCCTAGCTTGATACACTAGGAACTTCAAGGATTTTCCCCTTGGGTGAGATCTGGGACTTTCTCTTGGTTGAGCTGTTATCTTGCTCCCAATGGGAGAGCTCATTCACTCTGTATTGCCAGGTATATATTCTTCTATGTAGACTTTCTTTGAATTCTATTTGCTATCCATTAGGATAAATGAGTTTATTTGCTACTTGCTACATGTGTTCAGTGTGGAATAGGATACAGTGAGGATGGAGTCATCATATGTATAGATATATAGATATAGATAGATATATAGATATATGTATATATGGTTTTTAAGCCATTCTACCCTCTTATGAGAGAGTAATAAAGATTGTAGTGTGAAACTAAAATTTACTTCCCCTAAATGAGAAATTTTAAGGCAGCAGATGGATATAATTCTAGCCCAGTTTCCCTTTCTCTCTGAGGACACTGAAATGGAGAATTTTTGGCCCCAGATTCTTCCTTTCCTTCTTGAAAGGCTGAAGGAGTATTGAAGGAGGAAATTATATGAAACACACAATCTTACTTCCCTGAAAGCCACATCTAGATACACCCACATGGGCACATATATCTTACATAGGCAGAAACAAAACAATGTGCATTTACTACATCCCTTACATGATTATAATACAATAATTTTGATTAAAAATATTAACAAATAAGATTTAGTAACATCTCAAAAATCATACATTTTGTCAGGTTGGATTCATGTTGGGAATAGTTAGTTGGAGAGTAGGAAAAATAATGCAAAAAAGGTAATGCAATTGAACATATTAATAATAAGAATATCAAAATCATATGATTTTATCAATAGATACAGAAAAAGGCTTCTGGAAAGATGTAATACTCATTTTATTAAAAACACAGGAAAACACAATAGTTAGTGGATATTCTCTTATTATAATAAATAGTATTTATCTAAAACTGAGAGTTAGCATTGTATGCAGTAGAGATAAACTAGGAGCCTTTCCAGTAAGATCAGGGTTAAAGTAAGGATGCTCATTATCACAATCACAACTTGATATAGCACTAGAAATACTAGCTTTAGTTATAAGAAAAAAAATTGAGGGAATTGAAAGGCAAAAAAATTGAGAGACAAAGAGGAGAAAAAATTATCATTTTTGTGGGCAATGTGGTTTACTTAGAAAACTGTAGTCATCTGAAATTAATTGTAATAATTCATTAAATTTATGGCATATAAAATGAATTTACATAAATCATCAATATTTCTCTACATCACTAAAAAACAGCAGGACAAAATGGAAATAAATATTCCATTTAATCTAAATATAGAATATATACAATACTTGGGAGTATATCTGCCAAGACACATATAGAAATGAGATGAGCACAATTATAAAATACTATTTATACAAAAAAAGATCTAATTAATTGGAGAAAAAATAATTGTTAATGGGTAGGCATAACTAATATATTAAAAATACTAACTAAATTAATTTTTTTTCAACAACAAGCCAATGAACTAAAGGAAAAAATGGTCAAGAATCTCAAGGGAACTACTGAAAAAAAGTGGGAAGGAATGGGGCTTAATAGCACTAGATCTCAAAATATACGACAAAGTTATAATTGTCAAAACAATTTAGTACTGGGTAAAAATACAAAGGTTTCAGTGGAAAACACTATATGCAAAATATATATAAGCATATTAACACAGTAGACTAGTGTTCAGAAGCACAAAGATCTCTGCTATTGGGATAAGAACTGACTATCTGGCAAAAGAAGTTTGGAAAACTGGAAAACAGTCTGGAAGAAACTAGGTATATAGCAATGTCTCACATCCTATACTGAGATAAGCTCCAAATGGGTTTAAACAGAAAGTATGACATAATGAGTTGGAAAAACAAAGAAGCAACTGCCTTTTACATAGATGAAGAAAGGAAAAATTTATGACCAAATAAGAGAAAAACAATTCAACAGTCGGGAAAATGGACAATTTTGATTACATAAGGTTAAACAGTTATTTTGCACAAACAAAACCAACACAACCAAAATTAGAAGATACCTAAAAGAAATCTCTGCAGCAAGTTTCTCTGAGAAAAGTCTCATTTCTAGTAGATATGGCTATATGGATATAGTTATAAAGAACTGATTTAAATTCATATGAATAAGAACTATTACCTAATTGATAAATTGTCAAAGGATATAAAGTTTTCAGAATACATTTAGGCTATCATCACTTATATGAAAAAGTGCTGCAAATATCTAATTATTAGAGTAATTGGAATAAAAGTTACTCTGAGGCTCTACTTCACAGTGATAAGAATACCAAAGTTGATTTAAAAAATTGTTGCAGAGAATCTCAGAAAAAAGCTACATTTTTACACTGTTACTAAACTGTGAACTGGTCTAAAAATTTTGGAAACAATTTGCAATGATGATTAAAATTATTTTTAAATTATCACTTTTAATTAAGTTATTTATTATCCTTTGACACAGTAATATAATTACCAGGACTATGCCTCAAAGAGACCATAGAAAAGGGAAAAGTACTTATATATACAAAAAAACATATATAGCGGCTGTTTTTGTTGTGGCAAACAATTGGAAATTGAGGAGGTGCCTTTCAGTTGAGAGATGATAGATCTTGTAATGGATATGAATGTTATGAAATGCCATTTGTTATAGGCATGGCTTTAATGCCAGCATCTAACTCAAATTTAATATTGAGATGAAATGAGTTACTTTTAAGATCCTGGACATTTAACCAAGGAAGTTTATTTTGCCTTAAAGCAGCAAGAGTATGAACAAGGTTACATTGGGACTTGCTTCTCCAGGTATGACCCCTCTTATCTCCATCTAGAAAGGTGTCTGGGCATGGTGAATTCCATGGTCTTAGGCACCTATTAAGTCTGGGATCTATCAGGTTTTATGGGGATAGAAAGGTGAGGCAGTAAGGGAAACTGAGGTTGAAGGAAGTTATATAGGAAAAATGTGCTTCCTTTCATACTATTTTAGGGTAAGAAATGATGAGGAGGAGGATTTCAAAGAAATCTCTGAAGGTTTTGATGAATGAAAGAAGAGTGAAGAGACATGATCTAGGAGAATATTTTGTTCAATAACAACAACATGACAAAAACAAACAACTTTGAAAGACATAAGAAAGGTAGAACCAAGATGGCAGCAGGAACCAAGTTAAACTCTCCCAACATTCTCCTCCAAATAACTTTAAAATAATGTGTCAAAGCCAATTTTGAATCAGCTTAGTCAATACAAGGTCAGGATGAGATGGTTTTTTTTCAGCCCAAGAAAACGTCGAGTTTGGCAGGGGATGTCTGTGAAATCAAGGTAGGAGCCTGCCTAGACTACAGGTGTTGACAGCAGTAGCAGCAGCATCTTTGGGAGCTCTAAGCCCAGAAATGGTAAAGGAGTTTCACAACTCCTCACAAAGAAATTATAGGGGCTTTTCACTGGCATTGGGTGCAGGACCTGACACTGTTCAGGCAACTCCATTACCCAGAGGCAGTTCTGGGTTGCAATTCCAAGACTGAGAGGACCATTAGTGCATGTGGCTGCAGAGGAGCAGGAATCTTTCTTGGGTAAAGACCAGAGCCCAGAACAGAGGAGAATTGATCACAATTTTCCCAGGATAACATGATCTTGAAAGCTTTGAAAACTTAAAAACACCTAAAACTAGGTCCAAAAACAACAGTACAAGTAATAGAGGGCCTCCGCAATTCCATGTGAGCAGAATACAACTTTAATATAAAATTCAAAGTCAAGATATGAGCTAGAAAAATAAGCAAAGAAGAAAAAAAGACTGACCAGAAAAAAGTTCAGAAGATACCATGAAAACAGTTGTAAGAAAAGCCTCAAATAAAATTGCAAATTGGACACAAGCACAACAAGAATGCTAGAAAAAGCTAAAGAAAGAAATAAGAATGGTAGAGGAAACATTGGGAAAAGGAAGTGGTGCGAGAAAATTATGAAAGAGAACTAACAGTTTGGTAAAAAGAGGCAAAAAAAATACTGAAGAAAACAAAACTCCCAAACCCAGAATTGGCAAAATGGTAAAAGTGGCACAAAAATTCACTGAAGAAAAGAACTCCTTTAAAAACAGAATTTAAGAAATGGAAAAAGAGGTTGAGGAGCTCAATGAAGAAAATAATTCCCTAAAAATTAGAATTGGGGATGTGGAGGCTAATAACTCCATGAGACAACAAGAAACAATAAAACAAAGTCAAAAGTATATTTTAAAAAGTAGAAAATGTTAAATATCTCTTCAGAAAAGCAACTGACCTAGAAAACAAATCAAGAATAGATAATTTAAGAATTATTAACCAAATCATAGTTTTATTATAATAAGTAATTATAACTAAAAAAAATGATTGGACTTTCAGAAAACCATGATTTAAAAAAAAGAGCATAGGCATCACATTTAAAGAATTTTTTTTTAAGGCAGTTGGGGTTAAGTGACTTGCTCAGGGTCACACAGCTAGTAAGTGTCTAGTGTTTGGTCTGAGACTGGATTTGAACTCAGGTCCTCCTGACTTCAGGGCTGGTGCTCTGTCCACTGCGCCACCTAGCTGCCCCATTTATTATTATTATTATTCTTATTATTATTATATTATTATTATTATTATTATTATCATTGGCAGTTGGGTGAAGTGACTTGCCCAGGGTCACTCACCTAGTAAGTGTCAAGTGTTTGGTCTGAGGCCAGATTTGAACTCAGGTCCTCCTGACATCAGGGCCAGTGCTCTATTCACTGCACCACCTAGCTGTCCCTCATATAAAGAAATTTTAAAGGAAAACTGCTCTAATGTCTTAGAACTTGAAGATAAAATTGAAATTGAAAAACTCCACCAATCACCTCCTGAAAGTGATCTCAAAATGAAAATTCTTGGGAGTAGTATATCCAGATTCCAGAGCTCCCAGGTCAAGGAGAAAATACTAAAGTAGCCAAAAAGAAACTACTCAAATATCATGGAGAAACAGTCAGGAAAAGATAAGATTTAGCAGCTTCCACATTAAAGGAGCAATAAGGATTGGATTAAAATATCCCAGAAGGCAAAAGAGCCATAGTTACAATGAATAATAGTCTACCCAGGAAACCTGAGCATAATCCTTCAGGGGACAAGATTTAGACCTTTAAAGAAATAGAAGACTTTCAAGCATTACTGATGAAAAGACCAGAGATGAAGAGAAAAACTGGCATTCATCCACAACACTAAACAGAAGCATAAAAAGGTAAACATAAAAGAAAAATCATAAGGGACTCAATAAATGTAAACTATTTATATTCCTATATGGGAGGATGATACATGTAACTTGTAGTTCTTTTATCATTATTAGGGCAGTTAAAAGGAGTCTACATAGGCAGAGGGCATGGGTGTGAATTATTGGGTTGATCTCAAAAAACATGATAGGGTGAGAAAGAGTGATGCAATGGGAGAAAGGGAAAGGGAGTGGAAGAAAAGGAGAAATTATCCCACAAAAAATAGGCACACAAAGAAGAGTTTTATAGTGGACAGAAAATGAGGGATGGTGGAATGGCATAAGATAATTGAACCTCACTCTCATTTGAACTGTTTCAAAGAAGGAAAAATCAATACACACACTCAGTTGTCTATAGAAACCTATCTTACCAAACAAGGAAGTATCCAAGGAAGAGGGGAAGAGGATAAGGGATGAGGAGGAGGACTTTAAAAGGGGGGATTAAGGAAGGGATTTGTCAGAAGCAAAACAACCTTTTTAGGGGGAAAGGGCAAAAAGAAAGACAGAAGGAAGATGGAGACAAAATGGCAGAGTAATGGCAGGGACTTGCCTGAGCTTCCCCTCAAACCCCTCCAAATACCTTTAAAAACTGACTCTAAACAAATTCTAGAGCAGCAAAACTCACACAAAAAGATGGAGTGAAACAACTTGATTTCCCATAGCAGTTTCTACTTGCTCCATTCTAATTTTTAAAGAATTATTTTCTTCAGTGACCTTTTCCACTTGGGAAATCAAGAAATTATAAAACAAAATCAAAACAATGAAAAAATAGAAGACAACATGAAATATCTCACTGAAAAAAACAACTGATCTGGAAAACAGATCCAGGAGAGATAATTTTAAAATTATTGGACTACCTGAAAGCCAAGATAAAAAACAAGAGCCTAGACATCATCTTTCAAGAAATTATCAAGGAAAACTTCCCTGATATTCTATAATCAGAGGGTAAAATAGAAATTGAAAAAAAATCCATCAATCACATCTTGAAAGAGATCCCAAAATGAAACTGCAGGAATATTATAGCCAAATTCTAGAATTTGAAGAAGCAAAGAGAAAATATTGCAAGCAAGCAGAAAGAAACAAATGAAGTATCATGGAGCCACAGTCAGGAAAACACAATATTTAGCAGCTTCTACATTAAAGGATCAGAGGACTTGTAATATGTACTATGATATTCCAGAGGGCAAAAGAGTTAGAATTGCAACCAAGAATTCTCTACCCAGCAAAACTTAGTATAATCCTTTGGGGGAGGGGGGTGGGAAATGGAGATTCAATGAGATAGAGAACTTTCAAACATTCTTGATGAAAAGACCAGAGCTGAATAGAAATTTGACTTTCAAATATAAGAGTCAAGAGAAGCATAAAAAGTTAACAGGAAAGGGAAATCTTAAGGGATTTAATGAATTTAAACCTTTTACATTCCTACATGGGAAAATTTTATATATATACATATATATATATGTATATTTATATATATATATGTATGTTTAACTCATACGACCTTTCTCATTATTAAGGTAGATAGAAGGAACATATATAGACAGCAGAAACATATGTGAGTTGAATAAGAAAGGATGATATCTAAAAAATATATATTAAGGTGTGATAGAGGAATGTACTGGGAGAAAGAGAAAGGGAGAGGTAGAATGGGGTAACTTATCTCATAAAAGAAGCAAGAGAAAACTTTTGCAGTGGAGGGGAGGGGGGTAGTTAGAGGGAATGAGTGAATCTTACTCTAATCAGAATTGGCTCAAAGAGGGAATAACACACATATTGAGTTTGGGTATAGAAATCCATCTCACTTACCCTACAGTAAAGTAGGAGTGGAAGGGGCTAAGTGAAGAGGTGATAGAAAAGAGGGCAAATTGAGTGAAAGGTAATCAGAGGCAAAACACATTTGAGGAGGGACAGGGTGAAAAGATAGAGAAAATAGAATAAACAGGAGGAATCAAATAGAGGAAAATATGGTTAGCAACAGTAATTGTGAAAAAAAAATTTGAAGCAAGTTTCTCCAATAAAAGACTCATTTCTCAAACATATAGAGAACTGAGACAAATTTATAAAAATAAGGGTCATTCCCCAATTGATAAATGATCAAAAGATACAGGCAGTTTTTAGATGAAGTAATCAAAGCTATCTATGGCCATATGAAAAAGTACTCTAACTCACTATTGATTGGAAAAATGCAAATTAAAACAATTCTCAGATACTACTTCATATCTATTAGACTGTCAAATAGGACAGAAAAGGAAAATTAATGGGGTAAATTGTCTCACATAAAAGTCTCAAGAAAAAGTTTTTACAATGGAGGGGAAGAGGAGGAAGGTGAGAAGGAATGAGTGAACTTTGTTCTTATCAGATTTGGCTTAAGAAGGGCATACTATACACACTCAATTGGGTATGGAAATCTATTTTACCCTACAGGAAAATAGAAGGAAGGGGAGAAGAAAGTGGGGGGAATGATAAAATGGAGGGAAGTTTGAGGGAGGTGGTAATCAGAAGTAAACACTTCTGAGGAGGGACAGAGTCAAAAGAGAAAATAGAATAAAAAAATATAAATTGTCAAGATCAACAGAAGAGATAATAGAATATTTAAATAACCTTATCTTAGAAAAAGAAAATGAACAAGCCATAAACAAGCTCCCTAAGAAAAAAATCCATAGGACCAGATGCATTTACAAAGGAATTCTACCAAAACATTTAAAAAACAATTAATTCTAATAATGTATTAATCATTGAATACAGGGAAATAAGAAGGCTTACTTAATATGAGTTTGATACATAAATCTATGGAGAGCAAAAACGAAGATGTAAAATGATAGGCCAATTTTCCTAATGAATATTGATGCAAAAATGTAAATAATAAAATACTTGAAAGGACTTTACAGAAATATATCACAAAGATTATATACTGTGACCAGGTAAAACATACCAAGAATGCAGGGCTGGCTCAATATTACAAAATTAATAATTGACCATAGCAATAGCAAAAACAACAAAATCATGTAATTATCTCAATAAATGCAGAAAAAGCTTTTGACAAAATACAGCACCTAACACCTGAAATTGTAATAGTAAATGAAGTTTTTCTTAAAATAAATAGCATCTATCTAAAACCAAAGTAAACATTATTTGTGATGGGTATAATCTAGAAGCCTTCCCAATAAGATCAGAGTGAAATAAGAATATCCATGATCACCAATATTATTCAAATTTTACTTGAAATGCTAGCTATAGAATTAAGACAAGAAATAGAAATTGAAGGAATAAAAATAGGAAATGAGGAAACAATAATATCACTGCAGATGATATGATGTTATACTTAGAAAATCAACTAAAAAACTAGTTGAAATGATTAACAACTTTAGCTAACTTTCAAAATATAAAATAAACACATAAATCATAAGCATTTCTATATATTATCAACCAAATCTAGCAGGAAGAGATAGAAAGAGAAATTCCATTTAACATAGCTGCAGACAAATTAAAATACTTGGGGTCTACTTTCAAAGACAAACCAGGACTTATATCAACACAATTATAAAACACTTTTCATACAAATACTGGCAAATTATTCATTGTTCATGGTTAGGCGGAACTAATATGATAAAAATTACAATTCTACCCAAATTAATTTACTTAGTGCCATACCAATAAAACTACCAAAACATTATTTGATAAATCTTGAAAAATTAGTTATGAAATTGATTTAGAGAATGAAAGGTCAAGAATACAAAAAAAGGATGAAAAAATAAGAATGAAGATGGCCCAGTCCTTTAACCATATTACAAAGCAGTAATCATAAAGAACAATCTAGCACTGGCTAAGAAATAGAGTGATGGATTAATGGAACAGATCAGGTACACAATATATAGCAGTAAATGACCATAGCATTATACTGGTTGATAAATCCAAAAATCTAAGCTTTGGGGGCATAAACTTATCATTTGACAAAAGTTTCTGGAAAAAAACTTGGAGCAGTTTGGCAAAAACTAGATATATGACAACATGTCCCATCATATGAAAAGTTAAGGTCAAAATGAATACATTATTTAGACATAAAGAATATCATAAGAAAATTATAGGATCATGGAAAATGTTACCAGTCAAATCTGTGGATAAGAGAAGTGCCTATGACCAAACAAGAAACAGAGAAGATCATGATAAGTATAGTAAATAATTTTTATTACATGGAATTAAAAAAGCTTTTGCACAAACAAAAAATATGCAATCAAAATTAGAAAGTTAGCAGGAAACTGGAAAGAAAAATGCCTCATTTCTCAAATATGTAGGGAACTGATAAAAATTTATATTTTTTTCTTTTTTTAATTTATTTTAATATTTTCCCCAATTTATTTATTTATTTTTAGTTTTCAACATTCACTTTCACAAGCTTTTGAGTTCCAAATTTTCTCCCCATTCCTCTACTTCCCCCACCCCATGATGGCCTTCATTCTGATTCCCCTTTCACCCAATCTGTTCTCCCTTCTATTCCTCCCTGCCCCTCATTCCCTCCCCCTTCTATTTTCCTGTAGGATAAGATAGATTTCTATACCTCTTTGCCTGTGTATCATTTCTCAGTTGCATGCAGAAGCAATTTCTAACATTTATTTCTAAAACTTTGAGTTCCAAATTCTCTCCCTTCCTCCCTCCCCACCCACTCTCATTGAGAAGGCAAGCAATTGAACATGGGCCATACATGTATCATCATGCAAAATACTTCCATAATAGTCATGTTGTGAAAAACTAACTATATTTCCCTCCACCCTATCCCAGTCACCATTTAGTCTATTCTCTCCTTTGTCCCTGTCTCTCCTCAAAAGTGTTTACTTCTGATTACCTCCTCCCCTAATCTGCCCTCCCTTCTATCATCCTCCCCTTTTCTTATCCCCTTCCCCCCTACTTTCCTGTAGGGTAAAGGTAGATTTCCACACCCAATTGGGTGTGTAAGTTATTCCCTCCTTAAGCCAAACCTGATGAGAGAACAGTTCACTCATTTCTTCTCACCTCTTCTCTATTCCCCTCTACTGTAAAAGCTTTTTCTTGCTTCTTTTATGTGAGATAATTTACCCCATTCTACCTCTCCCTTTCTCCTTCTCCCAGTACATTCCTCTCTCACCCCTTAATTTTCTTTTTTAGATATTATCCCTTCATATTCGATTCATCTGTCTATATATATATATAGATAGATAGATATAGATAGATAGATATATATATTATATATCTATCTATCTATATCTATCTATCTATATATATATATTCCCTCAAACTACCCTAATAATGAGATAGATCTCATAAGTTACAAATATCTTTCCATGTAGGAATATAAACAGTTCATCTTTAATAAGTCCCTTATGATTTTTCTTTACTGTTTACATTTTCAAGCTTCTCTTCAGTCTTGTATTTGAAAGTCACTTTTTCTATTTAGCTGTGCCTTCTCAAAAATGCATTAAATTCCTCTACATCATTGAATGTCAATTTTTCCCCTCATTAATTACACTCAGTTTTGCTGGATAGGTTATTATTGGTTATAATCCTAGCTCCTTTGACCTCCAGAATATCATATTCTAAGCCCTTTGGTCCCTTAATGTCAAAGCTGCTAAATCTCATGTTATTCTCATTGTGTTTCCATAATACTTGAATTGTTTCTTTCTGGCTGCTTGTAATTTTTTCTCCTTGACCTGAGAACTCTACAATTTGGCCATAATATTCCTGGGAGTTTTTCTTTGGAGATCTCTTTCAGGCAGTGATCGGTGGATTCTCTCCATTTCTATTTTACCCTCTTGTTCTAGAATATCAGGGAAATTTTCCTTGATAATTTCTTGAAAGATGATGTCTAGGTTCTTTTTTCAATGATGACTTTCAAGTAGTCCAATAATTTTTAAATGATCTCTCCTGGATCTGTTTTCCATGTCAAATGTTTTTCCAATGAGATATTTCACATTCTCTTCTATTTTTTTTCATTCTTTTGGTTTTGTTTTATAATTTCTTGATTTCTCATAAAATCAACAGCTTCCATTTTCTCCATTTTAATTTTTAAATAATTATTTTCCTTGGTGAACTTTTGGATCTCCTTTTCCATTTGCCCAATTCTGCTTTTTAAGGCAATCTTCTCCTCATTGGTTTTTTGGACCTCTTTTGCCATTTGGGTTAGTCTATTTTTAAGGTATTATTTTCTTTGGCATTTTTTGGGTCTCCTTTAGCAAGGTGTTGACTCATTTTTTCATGATTTTCTTGCATTACTCTCATTTCTCTTCCCAATTTTTCCTCTATTTATCTTACTTTCTTTTCAAGATCTTTTTGAAATCTTCCACAGTGTGAGACAAATTCATATTTTTCTGGGGGGCTCTGGACGTAGGAGCTTTGACTTTGTTGTCTTCTTCTGCTTGTATGTTTTAAGCTTCCTTGTCACCAAAGTGAGATTCTGGAGTCTGAATTTTTCCCTCTGTTTGCTCATCTTCCCAGCCATTCCTTGGCTTTTTAACTCTTTGTTGAGATAGGGGTCTGCTTCCAGTGTGGAGAATGTACTGTCCCAAGCTTTGGGGATTTTGTGCAGCTGTTTTCAGAAGGACTTGTAAGTTTTCAGTTCTTCCAAGGTGGTATGATCAAGGGTGAGGGGTTTACTCCTTTCTTGGCCTGTACTCTGGTCTATGAGTGACCACAAGCAGTCTTTTCTGCCTTGGAAATGAGAGGAACTGCCACAAGCTCTGCCATGCCAGCACTCCTCCTCACCCCAGAACTACCACCCAGGACTGGGCTCAGATCCAAACACAAGCAAAGCAAGAGAATCCTGCCACAGAGCCAGCAAAGAGATCCCTGCAATCCTCCTCTGATCAGCCACTCAACACCCCCCCCCCCAGCATCTATGGGCAAAATGCTCTGGAAGCAACCACAGCTGTGGCCACTGCCCTGGGGCTGTGCTAGGGCCAGGGCTGGACCACTCAGGTCCCATAGACCTTTTCCACTGACCTTCTAAGTTGTCTTTGGCATTTGTGGGTTGAAAAGTCTGGAAACCACCACAGCTCCTCTTGATTCAATCCCCTGAGGACTGCTACAGGTTCGCTGAGGCCTGGTCTTTGCCTGCACAACCCACACTGAACTGTGCTCTTCTCCCAGCCTGGTTTAACAGACCTTTCCCAAGGACCATCCAGGTTTTCTTGGGCTAGAAATTTCTTTTACTTTATCTTTTTGTGGGTTCTGCTGCTCTAGAATTCAATTAGAGCCATTTTTAACAAGTATTTGGAGGGGATTGGGGGAGAGCTTAAATGAGTTCCTGCTTTTACTCTGCCATCTTAGCTCTGCCCCTCAAGTTTCTATTTTTTTAAAAAGTTCCATTCCCCAATTGATAAATGGTGAAAGGATATGAATAAGCAATTTTCAGAAAAAGAAATCAAAGGAATCAATAGTTACATGAAAAAAATATTCTAAATCACTATTGATTAGAGAAATGCAATTAAAACAACTTTGAGGTACCATTTTACACCTATCAGATTGGCTAAAATGACAAAAAAGGAAAATAACAAATTCTGGAGGTGATGTGGAAAAATTGGGACACTCATGCACTGTTGTTGGAGATGTGAACTGGTCCACCCATTTGGTGAACAATTTTGAACAATACCCAAATGACTATCAAACTCTGTGTACTCTTTGAACCAAAAATACCACTAGCAGGTTTATATACCTGAGGGAACAAAGAAAATGGAAAAGGACCTATATATACAAAATTATTTATAGCAGCTTTTTGTGATAGCAAAGAATTAGAAATGGAAGTGATGCCCATCAAATGAGGAATGACTGAACAAGTGGTGATATATTATTGTGATGGAATACTATTGTGCCATAAGAAATGATGAGTGGGATGGTTTTAGCAAAACCTGGGAAGATTTATATAAACTAATGCACAGTGAAGTGAGTAGAATGAGGAAAACATTGTATACAGTAATAACAATATTTTAACTGTGTTCAACTATAAAAGGCTCAGCTACTCTGATCAAGACAAAGGTCCAAGAGAATCTCAAAGGGCATATGATGAAAAAATGCTCTGCACCTTCAGAAAAACTGATAAACTCTGAGTGTAAGTTGATGTATATATTTTTTCACTTTATTTTTCTTGCTTTTTTTTTGCAAGATGGCTAATGCATTTTGCACAATTTCACATGTATAACTGATATATTGCTTGCCTTATCATTGAGCAGGGGAAGGGTTCAATGGAGGGAGATAATATGGAACTCAAATTTTTTTTTAAATATTAAGAATAAATATTTCATTTGAAAAGACACAAAAAAGAGAAAGACATAAGTACTCTGTTCAACACAATCACCAACTATGATTCTGGAGGCATAAAGATGAAACAGGCTATTTATCCCCTAATAGATGTGCAGCACTCTAGGTGAAGACTGAGACTTATTTGTGGGTACACAGCCAATGGAGGAAAGTGTTGCTTGACTATGTATATTTCTTATAAAGGATTGTTTTTCTTTTTCAATCATGGGGGAAAGAAACAGAAAAGAGGTTTGGAAAAAGAAAAGATGAAGTTTCATTATAACAAATTAAATTTTAAAAAAGAAAACAACATAAAAATAAAAAGCTAAACATTCAAACATATCCATATTTACTAACAAATTGGATTTACAAAAGATGAGACACAAAAAAGGCAGGAGAAGGAAATAGAGGTGGCAAAAGCAAAACTCCCATATTTATAATAAAAATAGGTTAAAACTCAAGGATGTATGAAATTAATGTCCTAAACAATAATGAAATATAACTTGTTTTAA
The DNA here is from genome assembly GCF_900497805.2 of Vombatus ursinus. Lineage (NCBI taxonomy): Eukaryota > Metazoa > Chordata > Mammalia > Diprotodontia > Vombatidae > Vombatus > Vombatus ursinus. The sequence goes on along the minus strand of NW_020954570.1, from coordinate 15,037,519 downwards.
TGACTAGTTTTAGTAACAAGTAATTATAAAAGATTGAGCTAGAATCTAGTTCTGCATAGCACAAAGAACAATAAGCAGAAAAAGAAAAAGCAATTTCTATTTTCTGTCATTCTTGTGAATGGCAAAAGCTTTCCCATTAAAAGAAAGAAATAAAGACCAATAAAGGAAATATGAAAAACATGTTGTTTGTAAAAGCAATTTGATGTAAAAAAAAGGTTTGGACAGATTAAAGTTTAAAATGTTACAAAAAAAATCAGGAGTAGTAGGAATGGAATTTGATGAAGTGAAATTCAAATTGGAAAAAAAGGAAACAGAAAAGCAAGGTGTTATGGGTTGCTTAAATTAGAATATTCAACCATACAGGTTTAAAATTTTAAATGCAATAAGCGCTCTTGGACCATTTATTGCAATTAGAACTTTATTAATTAGGCATTAAAAGTAACATGCTTCAAAAATTAAAAGCATATGAAGTGACATTTCTCAGTCACCACATCAGAAACTCAGTAAAGCAACGTGCAGATATTTGGACCTGTGGACTTCTATCATTCTCTTTGTCCTAGATCTACTGACTCAACAGTCAAAACTACCTCCTTATCTCTTAAATAAATAGCCTGGCTAGCATGCTCCTGGAACAAATGCCTTTTATTAAAAAAATAAAAAATACTAGGTAGAAGCACCTAGGAGAAGTAAAACAACAGAACAGGAAAAGGACAGGGGAAGGGGCTCTGGCTAAAGCAACTTGATGGAAGAAAAAACAATCTTGTCAGTCAGGCAGCATAGTTGTTTCTCCCCTGCAACACAATTCTTTAGCACCCTACTATCTAAATAAAAGCAGTACATCTACCACACATGGGCATAAGAGAGGACAAAAAATAAATAAGTAACAAATATGATACTAAATAATTTGACATTTAAATTTATAAAAGAAAGTTTAACACTTGATTATAATAAAGTGACTAATCAAATTAAAATAGTACAAATAATGAAATCACAGATACCAACCACATTAGAAATAACTTAACAAATCAGTGGGAGAATTAGTAAACCTCCATTTTTTAAAAGTACATATTTGGGATGATCATAAGAAAATAAAACTTTATGTAGCGTCATTGAGAAGTTCTATGCAAAGTTGAAAAGGTGAAAATTATACAATCAAAAGTTCTTAACACATTTTGTGTGTCATGGTCTCCTTCAGCTATTGAAGCATATGGAGTCCTCAGAATGATGTTTTTAAATACATAAAATAAAGTATACAGGATGGGAAAGCAAACCAATTATATTGAAATATTTATCAATTTTTTTAAAGTTCAAATATTTCATTTTAAATTCCCTATTATATATATTGTATATTTATATAATGCAATAAATAACAATACAATTTGTAAAAATTGAAGTTATATGAAAACTGAAAAAGAATCTATAAAATAATGATTCTATTAAATAATACATAATAAAACTAGAATATTTAAAAGATAGCACAATATAAATCATGAAATTCAGCAAAAACTATGATTAGAAGCAAATTCCTATCATTCATACAAAAGATAAAAAGAAAATTAATTAATTTTGACACTAAAAGACAAATGATAATGCATAAAAGGTTTAAAAAATAAAGATTTTAAAAGTAAAGGTAGACAGCTGCTTCCAGGAGCCAAGATGATGGAGTGAGAAGTCAATCTCTCTTACCCTCCCTTATTAACTTCTGAAAAAACAGAAAATATTGCCCCAGGAAAAATCCCTGGAATAGCTGAACCAGAAGAAAGATGGGGTGCAGTGGACTGGTAGCCCAGGTAGCTTGAGGGATTAACTGGAAAGCCACCTCTTGCCCAGGGGGAAGGGGAGCAATAGAGAATGAGAGGTATCACCAGTAAGCTAGGAGAAAGCCCCACCCCAGCATACCAGAAGGAAATCCTAAAACCCAGGTGGTAGAGCAGGCAAACATAAACACCAGGACTCCCAAGTCCCTCAGTGAAACCAGTTTGGAAAACCACCAGGTGCCTCACCACAGTGACTGGGTCTCTCAGTGCCTCAACAAAACTCTGGGAAACTCTCCAAGGGGCCCCAGGCAGATAAACCTTCTGCAACATCCATCTGAAAGGACCTGAAGAAAGCAAAAGGAAGGAAAGGAAGAGGGAAACACACAGGGTAAAGGTAAAAAGCTGGAGTAGAATATATTATGCTTCAGCTGAAGCAAAAAAAAAAAAGCAGGGGTAGCAATCCTGATCTCAGACAAAGCAAAAACAAAAATAGATTTTATCAAAAGAGATAAGGAAGGAAACTACGTCCTGCTAAAAGGCTCCATAGACAATGAAGTAATATCATTACTAAATATATATGCACCAAGTAGTATAGCATCCAAATTCTTAGAGAAGTTCAGGGAGTTACAGGAAGAAATAGACAGCAAAACTATACTAGTGGTGGACCTCAACCTCCCCCGCCCTGAAATAGATAAATCTAACCACAAAATAAACAAGAAAGGAGTTAAGGAGGTGAATAGAATTTTAGAAAAGTTAGGTATAGACCTCTGGAGAAAATTGAGTGGGGATAGAAAGGAATATACTTTTTTCTCAGTGATACATGGCACAAACTCAAAAATTGACCGTGTAGTAGGGCATAAAAACCTCACAATCCAATGCAGAAAGGCAGAAATATTAAATGCATCTTTTTCAGATCATGATGCAAGAAAAATTATATGTAATAAAGGGCCATGGAAAGATAGACTAAAAAATAATTGAAAACTAAATAATCTAATCCTAAAAAATGATTGGGTCAAACAACAAATCATAGAAACAATCAATAATTTCATTCAAGAGAATGACAATAATGGGGCAACATACCAAAACTTATGGGATGCAGTGAAAGCAGTTCTTAGGGGAAGTTTTATATCTCTAAATGCTTACATGAATAAAATAGAAAAAGAGGAGATAAATGAATTGGGCATACAACTAAAAAAAACTAGAAAAATAACAAATTAAAAATCCCAAATTAAATATCAAATTAGATATGCTGAAAACCAAAAGAGAAATTAAGAAAATTGAAATTAAGAAAACTATTGAACTAATAAAAAAAACCTAAGAGCTAGTTTTATGGGAAAAAAACAATAAAATAGATAAACTCTTGGTTAATTTTTAAAAAAAAAAGAAATAAGAAAATCAAATTACCAGTATCAAAAATGAAAAGAATAAATCCACCACCAAGGAAGAGGAAATTAAAACAATGATTAAAATAAATAAATAATGAATAAATAAATAATTATTTTGCACAACTGCATGCCAATAAATATGGCAATCTTAGTGACATGGATAAATATTTATGAAAATATAAATTGCCCAGATTAACAGAAGAGGAAGTAAAATATTTAATAACCCCATCTCAGAAAAAGAAATTGAATAAGCCATTGATGAACTCCCTAGGAAAAAATCTCCAGGGCCAGATGGATTTATAAGTGAATTCTATCAAATATTTAAAGAACAATTAATTTCAATAGACTATTTGGGAAAATAGGTGAAGGAGTCTTACCAAATTCTTTTTATGATACAAATATGGTACTGATACCTAAACTAGGAAGAGTCAAAACAGAGAAAGAAAACTATAGACCAGTTTCCCTAATGAATATAGATGCAAAAATTTTAAATAAAATATTAGCAAATAGATTATAGCAACTTATCACAAGAATAATACACTATGACCAAGTAGGATTTATACCAGGAATGCAGGGCTGGTTCAATATTAGGAAAACTATCAGCATAATTGATCATATCAACCACAAATCTAACAGAAACCACATGATCATTTCAATAGATGCAAAAAAAGCTTTTCATTTTTTTAAGGCATTTGGGGTTAGGTGACTTGCCCAGGGTCACACAGCTAGTAAGTGTCAAGTGTCTGGTCAGGTCTTTCTCACTTCAGGGTCAGTGCTCTATCCACTGGGCCACCTAGCTGCCCCCAAAAAATGTTTTTGACAAAATACAACACCCATTCCTCTTAAAAACACTAGAGAGCATAGGAATAAATGGAGTCTTCCTTAAAATAATAAATAGCATCTACCTAAAACCTTCAGCAAGCATCATATGTAATGGGCACAAGCTAGAAGCATTTCCAATAAGATTGGGGGTGAAAAAAGGATGTCTATTATCACCAGTGTTGTTCAATATCATACTAGAAACATTAGCTCGAGCAATAATCGACAAAAAATAAACTGAAGGTATTAGAATAGGCGAAAAAGGAACAAAGCTCTCAGTCTTTGAAGATGATATGATGTTATATTTAGAGAATCCTAGAGAATCAAATAAAAAATTACTTGAAATAATAAACAACTTTAGCAAAGTTGCAGGCTATAAAATAAACCCACCTAAATCATCAGCATTTCTATATATTACCAACAAAGCCCAACAGCAAGAGATAGAAAGAGAAATTCCATTTAAACTTACTGGAGACATTATAAAATATTTAGGAGTCTATCTACTGAAACAAACCCAGGAACTATATGAAAACAATTACAAAACACTTTTCACACAAATAAAGTCAGATCTAAAAAATTGGAAAAACATCAGTTGCTCATAGGTAGGCTGAGCTAATATTAAAAATGACAATTCTACCTAAGCTAATTTATTTATTCAGTGTCATACCAATCAAATTACCAAAAATTATTTTATAGAGTTAGAAAAAATAATAAGATTCATTTGGAAGAACAAAAGGTCCAGAATATCAAGGGAACTAATGAAAATAAATGCAGGGGAAGGTGGCCTAGTCATTCCAGATCTTCAATTGTATTATAAAGCAGCAATCATCAAAACTACTTGGTACTGGCTAAGAAATAGAGTGGTGAATCAGTGGAATAGGTTAAGTATGCAAAACACAGAAGTCAATGAGTATAGTAATCTATTATTTGATAAACCTAAAGACCCCAGCTTCTGGAATAAGAACTCATTATTTGACAAAAACTGCTGGGAAAACTGGAAAAGAGTATGGCAGAAACTAGACATAGACCAAAATCTCATACCATATGCCAAAATAAAGTCAAAATGGGTTCATGATTTAGCTGATGGCTGACACTGTAAGGAAACTGGGAGAGCAAGGAAGAGTTTACCTATCAGATTTGTGGAGAACAGAAGAAACAGGAGATAGAGAACATTATGAAATGAAAAATGGATAACTTTGATTACATTAAATTGAAAAGTTTTTGCACAAACAAAGCCAATGCTTTGGAAAGGAAAGTAGAAAATTGGGAAAGAATTTTTACAACCAGTCTCTCTGATAAGGGTCTCATTTCTAAAATACATAGATAATTAAGTCAAATTTATAAGAATACAAGTCATTCCCCAGCAGGCAGTTCTCAGATGAAGATATTAAAGCCATCTATAGTCATATGAAAAAATGCTCTAAATCACTATTTAGAGAAATGCAAATCAAAACAACTCTGAGCTACCACATCACACCTATCAGAATGACCAACATGACAAAACAAGAAAATGATAAATGTTGTAGAAGATGGGGGAAAATAGGAATATCAATGCATTGTTTGTGGAGTTGTGAAATGATACAACCATTTTGGAAACTAATTTGGAACTGTGCCCAAAGGGCTCTAAAAATGTGCTTACTCTTTGACCCAACAATAGCACTTCTAGGGCTGTATCTCAAAGAGATCATACAAATGGGAAAAGGACCAACATGTACAAAAATATTTGTAGCAATTCTTTTTGTGGTGGCAAGGAATTGGAAATTTGGAGGAAGCCCATCAAGTGTCGTATATGATTGTAATGGAATACTATTGTGCTATAAGAAATGATGAACAGACTGACTTCAGAAAAACCTGGAAAGATTTGTATGGTCTGATGTTGAGTGAAATGTGCAGAACCAGGATGGAGGGGATGAAAATTTTAAAACTCAAAAGCTTGTGGAAGTGATTGTTGATAAATCAAGTAAAAAAAAAAAGTAAAAGCAGAAATAAGTACAATAGAAAAAAATTGGTTGAATCAATAAAACCAAGAGTTAGTTTTTGAGAAGACCAAAAATTGCCACATTATTAGTGAATTTGACTTTTTAAAAGAGAAAAAAATGTGCATATTGCATATGGAAATGAAAGATACTGACCAGCAAAAAAGAATTTAAGAGTATTATTAGGGGATACTTCACACAGTTATAATCTAACAATCTAATAAACAGGTAGGTGCATAGTTCTTTGATGTTGGAGTTAGGGAGAGATGAGTTACAAACCTGTCCCAGACATTTAGTAGCTATATGACTCTAAGTCATTGAACCTCTCTCAGCCTCAATTTCTTCATCAGTAAAATTGGGGTGATCATAAGAATAACCCTAACTCACAGGTTAGTTATAAGGATCAAAGAAGATAATATAGATGAAAAATGCTCTGTAAAATTTTAAAATCTATGTAAATATTAGCTATTAAAATAAAAGAATTTAAAAGATATTGAGTATTATCTACAAAAACATCAACTGCCTAAACTAACAATTAAATAGACCAAAATAAATAAAATGTCATCAAATAATTATTTTGTATATTGGCCCCTAGAAATAAAATTAAACAAAAACAAAACAAAACATTACCTTATCCAAGTGATTTCCATCAAGTCTTAGGTACAAAAGAATTTCTATGTAACATTACCCAATATCTTTGAAGCAGATACAATACTGATTTTAAAACCATGTGAAAATAACATGAAAAATTAAAAGTATATGCCAATTTTTCTAATGAAAATAAATGTAAAAATCGCTAAACTAGAATATTAAATTATTAAAATTATTCATGATGAATAAACATCATTTTTAAGAGGCATATAATGTGTTCAGTACTAGAAATGTTATTTCTGAAATACTAGTTTGTAATCCAACTTTGTCTACCCATGCTGTATGACTCTTGTCCAGGTCCTCCCATAAATTTACCACAGAACAACCATACAACTTGCTTGAGGTCTTTTTAAATTTCCCTTGACATGATAAGGATACCAGTGGAGCACTGTGATTGTCTACTTATTATTACTCAATCTTACATCTGGTTTATCTTACAGTCCTATCATACATGTGACTAAATGGAGTATGCTTTGCAATGGAGAGATACTTGGGACAGATCCACCAACAACTTATTATAAAAGTCCAGGTCTGAGGCAACTGAGGCCTGCCATAGTCAGAAGATATAAGGGGATATATTAAAGAAATATTGCAAAGGTGAAATCAATAGGCCTTGACATCAGATTGGATAGGGTATGAGACATAATGAGGAGTACAGAATGAACTCCTAGGTTGTGAGCCTGTGGGACTAGAGTAAGGCATTGACCTCTACAGTAGAAAGGAATGTAGTAGTAAAGTAAGGTTTGGGGGGAAGGGTAACTAATTTAGTTTTGGACACATTGAAAGATGTCTACTGGAAATACAGTTTGAGATGTCGAAAAGGCAGTGAAATGTCAGGTCAGCAGAGAGTTAGGATGGGATAGGTAGATTTGAGAACCATCAGCATAGAGATGGTAAATAAATCCACTGAGATTGATGAGATCCCAAAGTGAGGCTGAGGAGGTTTTTGGTCTTTTTTTTTTGTTTTTGTTTTTGTTTTTTTTTTTTTTTTTTTGCTTTTTGATAGGGTGGAGGAGAACCAAGAGAGGTCGGTGTCCCAAAAACTTAGAGAGAAGAGAGTATTAAAAAGGAAAGAGTGATCAATGATGCAGACAGGTCCAAGAGAATGAGGGTTGATAAAAGGCCATTGCATTTGGCAACTAAGAGAACATTGGTAACTTTGGAGAGAGTAGTTTCTATGGAATGATAAAATCGGTTCTCTCTTTCTGACATACCCTTTGATCTCAAGATAATAGCAATAGAGAACATAGAAGAACTTCAGGTCTCAACAGGACCCTAGTTGCAGCAAAAATAATCCTTTCAAGACTCTCTAATTGATTCTCTATGAACTCTCCACACTAGCAATTCCTAACTTTCTCTTCTTTCCTTTAACTTAATACACACTCCCCACATCCTCAGCAGAACACCTCATCTCATATTGTATTGTAAAAATTTTTTTTTAAATGGACACATATCTGATCATGAACTCTATCTTCTTCTTTTCCTTATACTGCAAAATTCTTTGAAATTATCTCCTATTCTCTTCTCTTTTGCTTCTGTCCCTAAAGGAGATGTAGCCCTTTCCCTAACAAATGTTAACTCCTCTTTTTCTGTTTTTAATCACATCCTCTCCTATCTCCTTTAATGGATTTCCCCTACAATCATCTCTTCTCCACTCCCATCTAATTTTCTACATCTCTGTCTACTAATTGTTTCTATATTGGATGCAATATGCTCAGCCTTGGTTATTCTTAAAAACAAAACAAAAAAATGCTTCAGTTGACCATGCCATACTTTAAGATATTATACAATCTCTTCTTCCTTTCAGGGCAAAACTCTTGTATAAAATTCTCTGCACTATTTGCTTCAACGTCTTCTCATCTAAATGACTTATCCACCCTTTATAATATAACTGTTGATGTCATCATTCAACTGATAATTCAACAACCATTGTTTAGACCTCATCTTTTTAAAACTCTCTGCATCATTTGACCCTGTTAAACACCCTCAAATCCTGAGAACTTCCTTCTCTGTGACTTTTCATACTTTTGGTCTCTCATGGTTCTCCTCCTGTATGTTTTGTCTTCTTCTCAATCTTTTGTTGGATCACCAATCACCATCCATTCTCCACCACTTATGTGTTATGTACCCTATGGTTATTTTCTGAACTCTCTCTTTCTCTCTCTTTCTTCCTCCCTCCTTCTCTCTCTCTCTCTCTCTCACTCTCTCTCTCTGTCTCTCTCTGTCTCTCTGTCTCTCTCTCTCTCTCTCTCTCTCTCTCTCTCTCTCTCTCTGTCTCTCTCTCTCACTGTACCAGATATGATGGATTCAGCTACCATCTCTATTCAGTTGACTTCCAAATCTTTATATCTAGATCTAGTCTTTCTCCTGAGGTCCAGTGCAATATCACCAACTATATATTAGACAGTTTTCATTGGATGTCCTAGAAGTATTTTTAATTTTATTTCTTCAAAATAGACCCATTATCTTCCCCCTTAAACCCACCCATCAAGAGTACAGTATTTTTTTTTTTTGGTGAGGCAATTGGGTTAAGTGACTTGCCCAGAGTCACACAGCCAGCAAGTGTCATATGTCTGAGGCTGGATTGAGTCAAGTATTTCTGATGAAAGGACCACCATCTTTCTAGCCACTCAAGATTATAATCTAAGTCACTCTTGACTTTAAACTTTCCCTTATACTATTATTAAACTAATTGCCAAGTCATGTCAATTTTGCTTTCACCACATTCCTCTTGTATGCTCCCTACATTCTATCTTTAAAGCCATCTTCCTAGTTCAGAACCTCATCCTCTCTCACCTATACTATTAAAATAACTTCCTATGTGATTTCACTGCTTTCTGTCTCTTTCCTGTACAATTCATCCTCCACATAGGTGCCAAATTGTACAGGTACAAGTCTAACTACATTACTTCCTTGTTCAATAAGCTTTAGAGCTTTTCCCTTGCCTTTAGGGGAAAAATATGTATGTATACATATGTGCATATATAAATATAGGTATACATATACATACATGTATACATATACATGTATGTGTATACATTTATAATATTTCTGAGAAGTCTGGTAAGATTTGTATGACTTGCTGCTGAGTGAAGTGAGTAGAAAACAGAACAATTTACACAGTAACAACATAATAAAGAAAAGCAACTGAGAAAGACTTAAGAACCCTGATCAATGTAACAACCAAACACAGTTCCAGAGGACTTATAATGAAATAGGCTACCAACCTTCTGATAGATAGGTAATGGAACTAAGATGTGGAACAAACCTATATCCTTCAAACAAGGAACTTGTTTTATTTGTATATTTGTTATTAAGGTTTTTGTTTTGTTTTTAACTAGGAGAGATGTAGAAGAGAGAGGGAGTCTAGGCATGGGCTAAAGGGGTAGGGTATAATTTTACACAAATAAAAAGAAAAAGGAAAGAAATAAAACACGATCATTGAAATATTTTAATGTACAAAAGAAAATGGGAAGAATGAGAGAAAGAATAGCAGAGGGCTTAGATTCTTAAAATCTAGCCACTACTCAGATTCTTATAATCTAGCCGATAGCTCACTAACATTCAGACTCCTTAAGAGTCTGCCCAATATGTTAGATATTCTAATAAACCTTGTCTTTGCTGAAAGAAGCTCAGGTTGAATTCTTTCAGGCAGGACCCACATGTTATGATTTTGGGGTCCCAGCACCCCTCAACCCCTAAACCTCAACTCTTTGGTGGCCTGTAGGAGGAAACTGCCTAACCCCAAGTTCTTCTCCAGCCAAGACTGGAAGATATGTAAGCCTCCCCCCACCCTTTCTTTCTTTCTCTTCAGTTGGGGTCAATCTCCAAGCACCAAGGCTTGGAGTTGATTTTTGGATAGACAGTTACAAGAGTGTCTCACACTCTGCCTGATGCTCTCAGGTTCTTGGTCCACTGGGTCTTTTCAAGGTCAAGGACCTGAATACGCCTTCCACAGCATAGAGGACAAGGACAGATGCCCTATCTGGAAGTGTATGCCCAATTCTATCAATTCTCTTGGCACTAGGGAATTGGGTAAAACTGCAGTTGCTTTTTGGTTTCCTGAGGCTTACTCACTCCCCTCTGTACCTCTGAATCCTCCTTCATGGAAGTTACAGGGAAAAGTTAGAACAGCTAAAAATATCTTGGCAGATTCTGGAGGTTTTGTGATTGATCATTAAGGAGTTTTGAAACTCCTCCCTACAACTCTGGTCATTCTTTTCTCCCACTCCTTTCCCTTGAGTCAAGAGGGTATCTGTTAACACCTCTCATAGGAGAAGAGAGTTTTACCCTTTACCTTTCACCTTTGATTTTACCCTCCCACACCTGGGAAAGGAAGGAGGGGGAAGGGGCAGCAGCTACAGCATGGGCCCCCCTCTCAATGGCCTTGGGCCCTAGGGCAACCTTTGCCTGGAAGCATCACCCAGGTTCAGCACATTCTGCTCAAGGTAATGAAACTAACTTCCGAACTTGGGCAAGCAAGCTCTTTCAAATTTGTAGTTTTAACTGTTAATGATGAGATGTTGATTCTCTGTGTAAAGAAATTTAAAATGCATTTAACAAAATTGAAGTCACCTGATTGGTAATGGGTTTGTTTCAAGTTTCAAATTGGTGAACTTTTTGTATCAGTTATATCAAGCAACTTTTCATAATTTGGATAATACTAAAATAATTTGGATATTGTTGGTTATTGTGTTAATGTGTAAACTAGCCCAAAAGTTTGTTTGGGTTATGCATGGCTTGCTGAGAATCTACAAGTGTATAGAAATCCCTAATGATTGACTTTTTACACCAGGACAAATTTAAGTTTAAGATGTAAATCTTGGAAAAGTTTTTCCTAGGCTGTGATTAGTGAAATTTACTGTGTGAGGTAAAAGCTCATGGGATTTTATTTTGAGTTGTCTGACGGATCATAATAATCCATCAATAATCAATAATCCACCATCTGAGAGAAATGCCACAAGCTACTCAGAATGTGATACTGGTAGGAAGTCAGCATCAGGAAAAGCTGAGAGGACAATATTAGCCTCAGTCTAAGATAGGATCCTCCTGGCTCAGTTTCTCCATTATGTTTCTTTGTAAAGGAATGTTACCCACCTGGCTATTCCTGAATCTGTCTATGAGGTGGATTTGATACTGCATGGTTGGAAAACTGAGTTATCTAAATTCAAACAGTTTGTTAGATTTGTGTCTTCCAGACTACAGGTCATTCACCTACAATTGATAGCAAATAGTAGGTACAAGCCAGTGTCGTCCCACCTTTCCCTGGATGCAGCCTGTGCTTAGTTTCAGTCAACCTCCTCTTTGGGATCCCCTAGAGGCAGGGACAGCTCTATGCCCCTTGCCAGCAGAAAGCAGTTTCAGAAGCCAAGACCTTTGCCCCTTACTCCAAAAGAATTTGGGTCCCATTTGTTTGATGGGGGAATGATGAGAATGGGATCTGGACCCCAGAAAGGAAAAACCCTGGACTTTCCCATATGGCCAAATCTCTGGCATTCACCTAAGGCTATAATCCCATCAACTAGCCTTTCATTGTGGCTACACCCATTCTTCCAATTCTCTTACCCTTAATCTAGCCTAACCCTCCCTATGGCCCCTGGCTATTTCCCACCCTTAATCCTAGGTAGGCTTCATTCTCCCTTGGCCATGAGGTCCAGGTTCCATGAGTTCTGTTCCACCACAGCTTACTGGACATTCCTATCCATATCTCCTGAGACCCCTCCTCCAGTCACCCCAAACTACTTGGCCACTCTCAGAGTCTTTCTGTATATAAGGTCCATCTTGTCGCCATTAAGGCGCTTAGATTCTTAAAATCTAACCACTGCTCAGATTCTTATAATCTAGCCAATAACTTACTAATATTCAGACTCCTTAAGAGTCTGTCCAATATGACAGATGCTCTAATAAACCTTGCCTTTGACTGAAAAAAAAGAATAACAGAGGTGACAGATTTAGTCTTGGGAATGAGATCTATGTATCTATATACACCTATATATTTGTATGTAGTCAATGAGGGAATTTGTTTTGCATATTTGTCACAAGGAATTTGTTTTTCTTTTCTCTTTTTTTGTGGGGTGGGTGGGTGAAAGGGAAAGAAAATAGATTTCTCTGATAATTTATAAAAACATTTTTTTAAAAAAAGTTGGAGGCTGCAGGCATTAATGTTGCATGCATGTTCAAACTAGGTCATTGCATTGTTAGTTTTCCTTAATTGTTTTACTTTGTTATAAGAGAGCTCATGGGATTATGGTAATCTGGAAATTTCTGTAATATAAAAACAAAACACATACACAAAACTTTTTGTTTTTCTTTCAAAAAAAGTTACATGTTTAATTTGTTATATTTAAAATGAAAAGTAAATTGTACACAGTATTTATTTACCATCCTCGTTGTCTGTTCTATTATGTATATGGAAATGTCCATTTGATGTCATAAGTATACACAGAATAGCATGATGACCAGCCCTTCCAAGATGTATTAACTAGTTTCATAATTTGTTGTTGACAAAACATTAATTATTTGCTGGTCAAACAGATAATGAGGTTCTCTATATATAACTCAACTGCTTTTATAGAATGGTACATCAAGTCACTGCTAAAAACCTTGGCAGCTTGGTAGGAACTTCCAAGGGTTGAATTCCACTTTGAAAAGGCTGTGGGAACCTAAGAAAACTTTCATTTCTAGATATGGCATCAGACACCTACTTTAGTGGAATTGTAGGTTATATAATTCTATGGCTGAAAAGCACATGTATCATTTGTCTGTAACAGTGTCTTAAATGGGAATGTAATTTTAACATCAGACATTTATTTCATTTAATTTGAAACTTCTTGATGTTTTAAAGGAAGGTATAGTAATAAGCTTCCACAGTATGTTCTGTTATGTTATGTTAAGATTTGTCTACGTCTTAAGTTATGCTATTGAGATAAGAGTGAAAGGGTAAGTTGTATGGAATTTATTTGGAAATGACAAATAACATGAATAGAGCTTCTTAGATGATATAAAAAAGGTAAAGTTGATAAATTTATTGAAAATACTAATGTTTCAAACTGGACTCATGGTCTGCCATTAAGATTTTATGGGGGCTCAAGTGACTCCAGACAATCTTTGTGCTCTAATTGCTGAAACTATAAAAGATGAATCTATGATGCTTTATACCCTGCCTCAACTGTCTTATGGAAATTAATGAAGCAGTTAATTATTAAAAAAATTCAGTCTGATGCCCACTTATAAGAATGAAGGAGTTTGGTTAGATGCTTTCTAAGATCTCTTCCAACACTTAGCATCTATGCAGATATTATTCAATACTAACAAGATCTGATGTTTCTATAGTTCTTTAAGGTTTACAAATTGTTTTCCATACATTATTTCATTTATCACAATAACTTTGTGAGGTAGATACTAAAACATTATATTTATTTTATAGGTGGAAAAAAATGAGACTTTAAGAGGTCGTGAGTTGCCCATGGTCCTAGTAGGTGTCGAAGGTAGAATTTGAACTCAAGTCTCTCTAGCACTTTTCCCATTAAATTATAACATTAAATTTTCCAAAATGAAAAATATCCAAGATGCAGAGACTCAAAGTGAAAAATGAAATGTCCTCACCTGGACAGAGACATTTTTTTCCTACTAATTTTTGTTTTTCCTTTTCTCAAGGACATTAAAATGTTGTATTATTATATCATGCTGAATTTTTCCCTGGAGGTGGAGTTGTGGTTTGTATGTGGGGAGGAAAGCAATGGAGGATGAATTGAAGAAGAAAAAGGAAAAGTGGAGGGCTGAACTAAAAAAATAGTACCTCCAAGTGCTATCTTGTCTTTAAAACATCCCTCATGGAGAGAAGGATAAAAGTTGATGACAGTGCTTGAAATATAGATTACAAAATCCTTTTAAGTAGCACAATTTTAACACTGGCAATTTCCTTATTTTTTGAAAAATATCTGATAGAAGGTGAATCCACCAAATGCACTTCAATGCACTAAGTGCTGTTTTTGTTTATCAAAGAGACACATCTAAATGACTAGGAGAGCTCTAAGGAACCTGGGGAGGACTTTAGAAGTCAGATGGTCCAATCACTCCCTCTGCTACCAACTGTGAGTTCCATAAGTGCACTTTCTCTCCCCCTCCTTTTTGTCCTAAACCATTATGATTAATGGCATCTTTGTTAAGTTTTTCATAAAACAAGTGTACTTCAGTTTATGTAATAGACAATTACTTGAAAATGTGCATAAAATGATTTTTTTGGTAAATTAAATCATTTTACAATTTAGCATTCAAAGTAACTAACAGATACTTTTATAAAATGAAGAACATTTTAATAATGTAAGCAATCACTTTCTAGTTTATGTTTCATACTTTGAATTTTCACGTACTGTACTCAATTTTCAAAAAGTTAGAAACAACTATAGTCAGATCAAGGTATTGCTACTAATGAATAGTAAAATGTGGCTTTGATAAATTGATTCAACTAGACAGATGTTTTGATATCTCATAGCCATAATCATGATTATCAATAATAATTAGCTCATTCATGTAAGGTAATTTTGAAGGTCCTTTTGTTGTTTTTGTTTTGTTTTTTGGTGAGGCAATGGGGGTTAAGTGATTTGCCTAGGGTCACACAGCTGTTAAGTGTCAAGTGTCTGAGGCTGGATTTGAAGTCAGGTCCTTCTGACTCCAAGGCTAGAGCTCTATCCAATGCACCACCTAGCTGCCCCTAATTTTGAAGGTTCTTGAGAAAGATTTTTGTTTTGTAAAAGGAAAATTATTAATCTGTGGCCCACTTTTGTATTTTATTCACCAAATTAACTGTTTATAAAAGAAATTTTTAAAAATTTAATAATTTCAGAAGCCTTTGTTTGGTCATATATTTTATAATACAATTTGTTTGCAGCTTTATAAAGGCAAAAGATCTGAGTAAAAAATTGAAAAGAAGTGTAAACAAAAGCTAAATTCATGAATTTGCTAATTTTTCTTTCCTATTTTGGGTATTAGCTAGAATTCAGTGTTTAGTCATAATTTGTACCACAATAAATTTATTTATACATATATAAATAGTTGTACTTTAAATGGGAATTTTCTATGCTCCAAATTTAGCAAACAGTTTTGCTGTTCTTAAAAATCATTACATTTCAAAATTTTTTCAGTTCTATGCTATCTACCTTACAGTTTAGATATTCCAATAATTTATCTGGCAGAAATCTTTGTATTTTGAATAACTTTACTATGATTACATGTACTTGTGAATTAAAAATCACATGTAAATGAACTTAAGTAATATTTGCATACTAAAACTCACTTAATCATAAAATTCATAATCAAGTCAGGAACATTTTTATAAGTGTAGTTTTAGTGAATGCATTTAATTATCTATAATTTGCAAATGAGAGCTTTTAAATAATGATTTTTTTAAAAATTTCCCTTTTAGTATGAAAAACATTTATTATTCTCTTACAGTTCTAGAAAAAATTAGTTGCTCACATGGTTAAATCATATATTCTTCCTTGGTATCCCAATGAATTATATTACATCAATTTTCTTGACCCACTCTACCAGTAAATAACATTCATTCATTGCCCATATTAATTAGTTAAATGTATGTCTGATTAATCCTTTTAGAATGAGAAAAAAATTCTAGCTTCCAGTTAGAAACCATTTCATTTATAAAAAAGAATAATCAAATAAAAAAACCAATCATGAATGATGTTACAG
This sequence comes from Vombatus ursinus, assembly GCF_900497805.2. Taxonomy (NCBI): domain Eukaryota; kingdom Metazoa; phylum Chordata; class Mammalia; order Diprotodontia; family Vombatidae; genus Vombatus; species Vombatus ursinus. The sequence goes on along the minus strand of NW_020954570.1, from coordinate 15,021,223 downwards.
TTTTCATTTCCTGGAAAGGGGTTGTAGTATTAGCATGTGTTTAATTGAATAATGGACTTAACTTTAGCCTTTAACCCAAGACATGTATTAAATAACAACCTCCTTAGTGCACAGGGAAGACAGAGAGCCTTAATGAATCATTTGCAGTTCCTGTTGTTTATAACTTCAGGAGGCAAAAATAAATAGACAACTTACTTTAACAGGGTTTTTTTTTTTTAAAGTTTTCCCTTTCAGGAAAATTGTCACAGTTGTACTGTGAATTACTCTGTACTGTACTGTTCTTTAATATAGCCAGTGGGCTGGTACATATAACCATTGATAATAATTCTATGTTGCTTTTGGATTTATAGGATTATTAGAGTTCATAGCTGGAAATGACCCTCCTTTCCTTTGTCCTCTCCCTTTAACTGGATGATTTCTCTCAGAATCTAAACTTAAGGAGGATGTCCCAGGCTAGCTATTTTTTCATTTCTCTCCACACTGCAATTACGACTTCTTCATCCTGTTCCCCAGTGGAGAACCTTTCTCTTCAGTCTTCTCTCCCACTTTCAGCTTCCTTTTAAGTGTTGTCATCCTGCATAAGAATGTAAGCTCCTTAAGGGCAGAAATTGTCTTTCTCTTGACTTGTATTTATACTCTCAATGCTTAGCACATTGCCTGGTATATACCAAGTGATTTAAAAATGCTCATTGATTAATGACTAATAAATCATCTAGAAAAGATGATTTAGTCCAAGTGATTCATTTTACACCTGATGAAATTGAGACTCAAAGAGATTAAAGAATTTGCTCCAAATAATACAACCAGTAAGTGACAGAATTGATATTTCAACACAAATCAAGGACTCTTTCAAATATACTTTTATTAGTGCAGACTAATGGAATGCAGAGTAGTGGAAAGACTGAAAGTCAGAAAAGGTGGGATCTAGACCTATCTTTTCTTTTAATTTCCTCAATGTTTGGTTTTACTATAAATTTTGAAAGTAAAGGAGCATCTATAGTTTCAAACTTACATTAATTGGCATATCATCTACTCTTTGAACTATGCAGAGTCCATCTCTTCTATGCAATGACTTTCTTACCATTCCATTGGCAATTTACACTTTCAGAAAATGGATTGGACAAATGAAAGTCTCAACATTATTTAATTTCAGTACTTTTCAGGATTCTGGGAAAGGGGGAGGAAAGAGACAGATTGAATATAGTGTCTTAAAAGAAATTTATAGATTTAGTGTATCCCTGTTATGACATACTTATCCTTGCAACTGAGATATGATTATTTGTGATAATTTCTGAGCCTTTCACCACTATTTCCAATCAATCAATAAATAAGCATTTGTTGAGCACCTACTATGTGTCAAGCATTATGCTAGATACTAGGAATACAAATCCAAAATGAGACAGTCTCTGTCTTCAAGAAGTTATCATTCTACATACCTTCCTTATTCTATATTCACAAACTCAGGAAATTAAAGTCCCTAAATGTCATGAGAACATTGCTGTCCTCTTCATGGATTTTGTGCTTACATAATCTTTCTTTGTTTTCTGTAGAACTTCCACATTAATATGACTTTTTGTTTATGTAAACTTTACTATAATTTGTGACAACCCCAACTTTCAGTGTGATTATATCACCTTATCCCTCCCACCGTTTTTGTGTGTATGTGTGTGTTTCAAGATAGGTTGCTATTCTGAGGAGGGTGTGGGACCATGCAAAGATCCCACAACCAGACACTGAGGTGCAGACCTGACAGTTTGCTTGTCCTCACTGTGCTGGGTGTCTGGAATGAGTTGAGGATAAGAAGATTGAGGGGGAGTTCTAATATTTAAATTCTCTAATAGTGTTTCATGATTTTTTAAAAATCATGTATTGTGCTTTCATCTTATTTTCTTGTAGATCTATCTTCAGTTACTGTCCTTGGCACATAACCTTCTTGCCAATTATATGATGCTTGAAGACCGTTCTTTTGAAGGACTTTATTCTCAGGGCTTTTAATTTGATGGAGGAAATGGGATAGAGTGAGGAATCATCCATAAACTAAGTCCTTAGAGGTACAGTTCTATTCTTCTTTTACTTTATGATTTCTTCCTTTTTTGATGTCATGCCATCCTTTCTTTGAATCTACATTCCTCTATTCAACTCTGAAATCTGTTCAGAGTGATGTCAAGCTGGGATTTCAACTACTTCATACTCCCTTACAAGAGATATTCCTGAGAAATTTGACCCAAAGTTGGAGAATTTAAATTCCTAATGTATTCAACCCTCACCACCTCCAACCAAGTTCACTGCAAGACCTCTGACTTACACCCTCCCACTTCTTTGTTACCACTAGATGCTCTCATCATATTCCCCTTCTGTTGGTAGGACTGAACTCCCACTTCTACCTCTGTGATCTGAGCCCACAATTCTATCTTTAATTCTTCCATCATCTCAAAAGTAATAGGAGTAATTTAAATTTTCCATTCACTTATTCTTCAAGTCCTGGTCAGTCATTTTTTGGACATTCCTGCCCTCCCCCTCCCCCTTTATGCATCTCAAGTGAAGTCTTCTGCATTATCTCTTTACCAATAATATTGGTTTACAGAGTAATTTTTTTTGTGTCCTTGCAGTATTAATTTATTTCTTCCTTCTACCCTCTTCTTGATTTTTCTACTTTATGCCATTTGCCACTTATATTCTTTTGTCCATTAATATTCTTTTTTCCCTTCAATGCCCTGCAGACAATGTGAAACTTTTTTTAAAACCAAAAGACAAAAGACTCCTCCATCTCACACTAATAGCCTTGCCTAAACCTAAACAAAGGAAAACATATATTACATTTATTAGTCCTTGATAATCATCTAAACATAATTATCTTTCTTTAGTTTGATTAGTTCGCATGTTAAATAACCTGCTCACTTTTTTTTAAATGAATTACTTTGGTTCTTTCTCTTTGTTGAACTTTCAATTATTTTCTTTGATATTTATATTCAACCAAATAGTACATTGCACTTGTGGAGGGGTGGGGGAAGGGTCAAATCAATCTTTGCTTTTTGGAATACCATACAAACATTTTTCCCTCTAATTTCTTGTAAACTGAGAATAATCATGTAAATCTGATTTTTTTCCTTGGAATGTGAAAGTTGTTTTTTTTCTTTTTGCTCTTCCCCACCCTCCACTACCCTGACAAATTTGTTTGGCACCATAATTCTAAGGTGTAAGTATAATACTTCCTAGAGAATTAAGCTTGATGAGGATGTCCCTTTTTTTCAATCACTTTGATGATTGTTATATGGTGACCTTTCTATAGAAACACTTCATTGTGTGTGTGTGTCTATGTTTGTGTGTTGTTTCTTCTACTCTGTTTATTTTCTAGATATCCCTGAGACTGATTCATCTCTGCAGTATTCTTTCTTTTGCAGTGTATTCTATCTTTTGTCATACCATGGAAGTTGAACAAGATATGAAGCTCTCAAGGCAATTTACCAGGTAAGACACTACTTTATGGAGACTCTGAAAGGCCAACAGGGATGGTTCTATTCTCTATATTTTTCAGGCCCACACTTTTGGGATCCATCTCTTTCTCAGCTATTAACTTCCCTCAGCCCCTAGGCTAAATTTCATGGAGGTGTGGTGCACTACTCCATGTATGGTATGACCAGAAGACTGTAGAGTGAACTAAAATATCCTTGATCCTAGAAGCCATGCCTCTTTTTTTGAAGTCCAAGGTCATGTTACTGACTCTACAGTCTTCTGGTCATACCATACCTGGAGTAGTGCATTCAGGTCTGGGTACTACCAGAGTAAGGACATATATAATCTGGAGAACATCCTGAGAAAAGAAAAGAATTGTGGATGTCTTGACTGCAGAAGAGAAGATTGAAGGTTGCAAAGTTTGTGTTTGTGAAGCCAACAGAGGAGGGAAGGAGATTGGGCCTGATTGCTGTGTTCATGTATTTGAAGGGCTATCATATTGAGGAGGCATTAGAGTTATTTTATTTTTCCCCAGAGGACAGAGTAAGAAACAATATGTAGAAGTTGTGAAGAGTAAATTTAGGCTTTGCTTATTAACAATTGGAACTGAATAAAAGTGGAATTGATTTCCTTGGATGATGGTGGGTTCCCCTTTATTAGATGTCTTTGGCACTAGCCTGAATAATCACTTATCAGGTATGTTATGGTTAGATTTCTTTTGGGTATAGGTTAAACTCAATAGCTCATGAAATCCTTTCAAACTCAAGTTTTATAATTCCATTATTTGCCTATAGTCACTGAGCTAGAAAATATCAGGAGCAGGATTTAAACAAAGATTTTTGTGACTCCAAGCCCAACATTTTATCCACTATGACATATTTCCTCTTATAACAATAAAAATTATAGTAGACGAATATTTCTTCACAATGTGTAAACAGTCTCAGAAAAAAAAATGAAGTAACTAGTCTTTTCTACCATAGAATGATGAAATATTTTCTCATTAAATGATTGCAAAAAAATTCCAATGAGTAAAGAAACTTGTCCTTGACATTACTAATTAAATTCCCTAATGGGGAGAAAGATTAAACTAGTTCTTGTATGTAACATATTGTTTCTTTTTTTTGTGCTTATTAAATCAGACAGAGACACTTAAGGATGGGTTCTGTCTGGCATCCAGGGACTAAAAGAGTCAATACAGGGCAGCAGGATAAAACTACTCAGGCACAAGGAGATCCCAGAGGATCCCTGAACTAGCACAGGGTGCAGGAATGGGTGCCATCTGTTACCTCTGTTACCCAATGTCCAGTTCTGAGTCACAGATCCAGGGTGGAGAGGACTGGTTCCATGCATGGACATTAGCTGCATACTGAGCAAAACATAGTTGTATGTCTCTGATCCCAGGAACAGAGCAAAAACTCAGTTCTAGCCTCCACATCAGTATGGAAGCCTGTAGTGGGATAACCAGAGCAAGAGTCCCAAACTAAAAGTGATCCTGGAGTTCAGTCATTCTGAACCTGCAGAGCCTTCTTGACTGTGTTCAGTAGTCTACTGAAAATCCCAACCAGTGACAAGCTGACATTCCCAAACCTGGGACGAGAACTTGCAGAGTTTAGACCAGGAGGGCAGTAAGCAGACCTTGCCCCAGATCACATTACTTAAAGAGAACTAAAAGCTTGCATGTTGCCAAACTTAGCTTACATCAGTACATAAAAAGATAGATGTTCAGATATATGAACAGAAATATGCAGAGCCTAACACTACCAAAAAGTTCAAAGCCAAAAAGGCTGGAAGAATGAACAAAAAAATAGTATCCCAACATAAAGAACTATTTTGGTAACAGGGAAGCCCAAGACACAAACCCAGAAGAAAAAAAAATGACATGAAGTTATCTACAAGCAAAACTTCAAAGAAAAATGTAGCTTGGAAACAAGTTCAATAAGAATTCTAAGAAGAGTAACAGCAATAGTTAAACAATAGCAAAAATTAGTTTTAAAAAATTATATCAGTAGAAGGTTAAAGGGGAGAACTACAGAAGAAAGATATGAAATGAGAATTAACAGCTTGGAAAAAAGAAGAATAAAATCTTAATGAAGAAAATAACTTTGAAAATTAGAACTGGGAAAATGAAAAATAATGACTCCATGAGGCATGGAATAAAATTTGAAAACCTGAAAAAATAGAAATATGCAATGTATCTCATGAGACAAACAGCTGTCCTAGAAGACAGATTGAAGAAAAAGAATTTAAGAATCACTGGACTACCAGAAAGCCATGAACAAACAAAGTGCCTAGACACCACTGTTATTACTGTTCTCAATGCCTTATCATTATTGTACCATTTTTGGTTCTTTTTGTGGCAAATCACCACTTTATAATACAGATATCTTGATTGCCTCTCTCATTGATCACTGCCATTGATCATTGATTTGTCACTTTTAGATTCTCCCCCTAATAGTATCACTGAACAATCTCTCCTCTTTTGAGATTGACTCTATTCAAATTTGCTAACCAATTCAAATCTCAGTCTCCATTCTATATTTACCTGCAGGATATTCTCTCTCCTTATTCAATGAGATCAGTGCCTGACTCAAAGTCTTGCTTTCCACATCAACACCTGCCCTAATACCAGATGACTTCAACATGCATAATTATGTTGCCTCAAATGTTCGGTTCCTCAATCTACTCATTTACCATGACCAGGTACTCTTCTATTCTACCTCAGCTATATACACAAATGTTCCATTTCCATATTCTTGAATTCCATAATTCCTTTACCTGACCATAATTTTAAATAGTTCCATATTTTTAGATTCTTTATAACCTCTAACCCTGTTTTTCATCCTTGTCATGACATCTTATCCTTCCTCCCCCATGTATTCCCAGAACATTACCTGATGTAGTCATTATCCTCTCCTCCTTTCCCAATGTTAAATGGTTGCTGAACTCTACACTCTTTTGCTTTTTAATCTTTTGTTCTCTTGCACTATCATCAATCATGCCTTGATAAGCCCCAAACTTTCTTCTGTCATTTACTTCTTTTCTTCCTTTTTAAGTGCTGGTAAATAGAATTGGAACAAATAATGAAACTATGCTAGTTAAAGCTACTACACATTCTATTATATTCTCTCAATTGGGCCCTCTCTGCAGCAAGGTAATCAATCTATTCCACTATGATTGGTTGATTATATCCTGCAAAGTGTTTTTTTTTCCAAAAGTTCTCATCTTCTCTTAAGTTTTCCACAGAACCATTGTCCTTTGCCTTCCTCAATCTCATACTTCAATTAAAAAAAACTGTGGCTATTTGCCAAGAGCTCTCTATTTTCCCCTCCTCCTAATTTCCTATCAATCAGTCACCTTCCTCCATTTTCTTATCTTTACTCTCACCTCTAGTAAAGAGGTGACTCTTACCTTTGTGAAGGCAAAATCCCTTACATTCACCTTTTTAAAAAATTGATACAAAAAAGTTTTCTTTTTTAAATTTTATTATTCATTAATTTTAAAAACTCTTCTTCAATTTTTTAATTCCAAATTCTCTTTCTCCCTTTTACCACATTCACCACATACTGAGAAGGCAAACCATATAATAGTAATTATGCATGTGAAATCATGCAAAATATATTTCCATATTAGCCATATAACAAGAAAAGATAAAGAGAGAAAATTATACTGAAATTTGCACTCAGAGTTCACCAGTTCTCTTTCTCTGTAGGTGGATAGCATATTTTTTTATCATGAGTCCTTTGGAATTGTCTTGAATCATTGTATTGATGAGCATGGCCAATTCTCACAATCGATCATCATTGCAATATTGTTGTTATTGTGCACGGTGATCTCCTGGTTCTTCTCACTTTATTTTTCATCCATTTGTATAGGTCTTGCCATGTTTTTTTTTCCCTGAAACTACTCCCTTCATCATCTCTTTTAGCACAATAGTACTCCACCACAATCATATACCACAATTTATTCAGCCATTCCACAGTTGATGAGCATTCTCTTGCTTTCCAGTTCTTTGATGATATAAAAAATGCTGCTGTAAATATTTTTTGTATATGAAGGTACTTTTCCTTTCTTGCTGATCTTTTTTGGGTACAGATGTAATAACAATATTACTATATTAGAGGGTATGCAATTTAATAACCCTTTGGTCATAGCTCCAAATTGTTCTCCAGGATAGCTGGACCAGTTCACTTCTCCATTCAACACTTCATTAGTGTATCTATTTTTCTCTCATTTCCTCTAGCATAAGTCATTCCTCATGTGAGGTAGTACCTCAGAGTTGTTTTAGTTTGCATTTCTTTAATCAATAATAATTTAGAGTATTTTTTCATATGACTATAGATAATTTTAATTTCTTCTTCTGAAAGCTGCCTATTTGTATCTTTTAATCATTTATTAATTGGGGAATAGTTGTCACTTTTAAAAAGTTGAGTCAGTTCTATACTCAGTATATATTCAAGAAATGAAACCTTAATCAGAGAAACTTGCTGTATTTTTTTATATTACTTCATTTTCTATAGTATCTTTTTAGCATAATGTAATTTCCATGCTTATTTCCTTTAATTAGGTCTATTTTTCATTCACTTTGTCTGAGGTAATTGTTACCCCTGCCTTTTTTTTTCTTCAGATGAAGCATATTAGATTCTGCTCCAGCTCTTTATTTTAACTGTGTGTGTCTTTCTCTTTCAAGTTTGTCTGTTGTTAAAAAATATATTTTTGGATTTTGGTTTCTTATTTCATTCTGCTAACAGCTTCCCTTTTATGAGTGAGTTCATCCCATCCATATTCCCAGTTATGATTACTAACTGTATATTTCCTTCTGTCTCATTTTCTTCTGTTTCTTTCTTTCTCTTTTTTTAATCTTATGCTTCCTCAAAAGTCTATTTTGTTTTTAACCACTGCTTCCTTTATCTGCCCTACCTTTTATCATCCTCATACTTCTCTTATTCCATTATCCCCTTCCCCTCTTATTTCTCTGTTAGGTAAATTATTTTTTACATAACTGAGTACATATATATATATATGTGTGTGTGTGTGTGTGTGTGTGTGTGTGTATCTGTGTGTGTACATATGTGTATTCTTTCTTCTTTGAACAATTCTAATGAGAATGTGGTTTAATACCCCCATGTTTTCCCCTTCATCATAAAAGTTCTTCCTTGTATGCCTCTTTTATGTGAGAAAATTTCCTCTATTCAAATTCTCCCTTTCCCTTTCTCACTGTGCATTCCCCCCTTTCTCACCCCTTCATTTGTTTTGAAGATCATGCCAACACAATTTACTCACAGCCATGCCCTCTGTCAATATAAACTCCTTTTAACTGCCTTAATAATGAGTAAGTTCTTAGGAGTTACATATGTCATTTTCCCACATAGGAATATAGACAGTTTAACTTTATTGAGACCCTTACAATTATTCTTTCCTGTTTACTTTTTTAATGCTTCTCTTGACTCTTGTGTTTAAATGTTTAATTTTCTATTCAGGTCTAGACTTTTTACAAGGAATGATCAAAAGTCTTCTATTTGATTAAATATCCATTTCCCCCTGGAGAATTACACTCAGTTTTGTTTTGCTGGGTTGGTGATTCTTGGCTGGAAACGTAGTTCCCTTGCTTTTCAAAATATCATATTCCAAGCATTCCATTCCTTTAATGTGGAAGCAACTAAATCTTGTGTGAACTTGACTACAGCTCTAAGATATTTGAATTGTTTCTTTCTGGCTGCTTGAAATATTTTCTCTTTCCCCTGAGAGCACTGGAATTTGCCTATAATATTGCTGGGAGTTTTCATTTCAGGATCCCTTTTAGGAGATAATTGCTGGATTCTCTCAATTTCCATTTTAGCCTTTGGATCTCATATATTGAGGCAGTTTTCCTTGATAATTTTTCAAATATGTTATCTAGGCTCTTTCTTGATTATGATTTTCAGCTAGTCTAATAATTCTTAAATGATCTCTCCTCAATATATTTTTCACATCAGTTGTTTTCTGATGAGATACTTCACATTTTCTTTTTTTCCATTGTTTTGACTTTGTTTTATTATTTCTTTTTTCACTTTTCTTATTAATTTTGCTTTATCAACAATCACTTCCATAAGCTTTTGAGTTTTAAATTTTCTCCCCCTCCCTCCCCAACTCCCTCCCAAAGATGTCACACAAACTGATTTAAGCTATACATATACATTCCTATTGAACATATTTTCACAATAGTGGTGTTGCATCTAAGAATTAGAAACAATAGGAGGAACTGCCAGAAAGAGGAAACAAAACACAACAGAAGAAAAAAATAGCAAATAATGTGCTTCAAACTGCATTCAAACTCCATAGTTCTTTCTTTGGATGTAGATAGCATTTTCCATCATGAGGTCTTTGAACATCTTGGATCCTTGTATTGCTGAGAAGGGTTAAGTCTATCAATATTAGTCATTACACAACATGGCTGCTACTGTGTACAACATTCTCCTGATCCTGCTCATTTCACTCTGCATCAGAACACACAAGTCTTTCCAGATTTTTCTGAAGTCTGCCTGCTCATCATTTCTTATAGCACAATAGTATTCCTTTACATTCATGTACCACAACTTGTTCAACCATTCCCCAATTGATGGGCATCCTCTCAGTTTCCAGTTCTTTGCCACCACAAAAAGAGCTGCTATAAATATTTTTGTATGTGTGGGTCCTTTTCCCACTTGTATGATCTCTTTGGGATACAGCCCTAGAAGTGCTATTGCTGGGTCAAAGGGTATGCACATTTTTACAGCCCTTTGGGCATAGTTCCAAATTGTTCTCCAAAATGGTTGGATCATTTCACAACTCCACCAACAATGCATTAGTATTCCAATTTTCCCCCATCTTCTCCAACATTTATCATTTTCCTGTTTTGTCATGTTGGTCAATATGATAGATGCAATGTGGTACCTCAGAGTTGTTTTGATTTGCATTTCTCTAATCAATAGTGATTTAGAGCATTTTTTATTATGACTATAGATGGCTTTAATTTCTTCATCTGAGAACTGCCTATTCATATCCTTTGAACATTTATCCACTGGGGAATGCCTTGTATTCTTATAAATTTGAATTAATTCTCTATATATTTTAGAAATGAGGCCCTTATCAGAGACTCTGGTTGTAAAAATTCTTCCCAATTATCTACTTTCCTTCTAATCTTGGTTGTATTGGCTTTGTTTGTGCAAAAACTTTTTCAATTTAATGTAATCAAAGTTATCCATTTTGCATTTGATAATGTTCTCTATCTCCTCTTTGGTCATGAATTTTTTTTTCCATAAAACCAGCTCTTAATTTTTTTTATTAGTTCAATAGTTTTCTTAACTTCAATTTTATTAATTTCTCCTTTGGTTTTCAGTATTTCTAATTTGGTGTTTAATTGTGGATTTTTAATTTGTTCTTTTTCTAGTTTTATTTTTCTTTTAGTTGCGTGCCCAATTCATTGATCTCCTCTTTTTCTACTTTATTCATGTAAGAATTTAGAGATATAAAACTTCCCCTAGGAACAGCTTTCACTGCATCCCATAAGTTGTGGTATGTTGCCTTATTATTGTCATTCTCTTGAATGAAATTATTGATTGTTTCTATGATTTGTTGTTTGACCCAATCATTTTTTAGGATTAGATTATTTAGTTTTCAATTATTTTTCATTCTATCTTTCCATGGTCCTTCATTACATATAATTTTTCTTGCATCATGATCTGAAAAGGATGCATTTAATATTTCTGCCGTTCTGAATTGAATTGTGAGGTTTTTATGCCCTAGTACATGGTCAATTTTTGTGTATGTGCCATGTACCACTGAGAAAAAAATATATTCCTTTCTATCCCCATTCAATTTTCTCCAAAGGTCTATCATACCTAACTTTTCTAATACTCTATTCACCTTCTTAAATCAAATTCTTTCTTGTTTATATTGTGGTTAGATTTATTTATTTCAGAGAAGGGGAGGTTGAGGTCCCCCATTAGAATAGTTTTGCTGTCTCTTTCTTCCTGTAACTCCCTGAACTTCTGCTCTAAGAATATGAATTTTATATGTTTAGTAATGATATTACTCCATTGTCTATGGTGCCTTTTAGAGGGATGTAGTTTCCTTCCTTATCTCTTTTGATAAGATCTATTGAAGGATTATATATGCACATATTGTAGGATTATGGTTTTTAATCCATTCTGCTATCTGCTTCTGTTTTATGGGAGAGTTTATCCCATTCACATTCACAGTTATAATTACTATCTATGTTTTTCTCTGCATCCTTTTTCTTCCCTGTTTATACTTTTCTTTCTCCTTTCTCCCTTTCCCTCCTCACTAGTGTTTTGCTTTTGAGCACTGCATCTTTTAGTCCCACCTCCTTTCTATTATCCTCCTCCCTTTTCTTCCCCTTTACCCTTCCTACTTCTTCCCTCCCTTCTATCTTCACTCCCTTTTCTTTCCCCTTTTCCCTCCTACTACCTATAAGGCAAGTTAGATTTATATACTTAACTGATTAAGTTATTTCCTCCTTGAGCCAAATCTGAGGAGAGTAAGGTTCAAACATTGCTCATCTCCCTCCCTTCTTTCCTTCTACTGTAATAGGTTTTTTGTGCCTTTTGCTGTAATGTAATTTACCCTTGTCTGCCAACTCCTTTCCTTTTCTCTTAATTCACTTTTTTAGTTAGATCAGATTAATCCACTTACTTGGATCCATTTAACCTATTTGATTAGATTTTTTTCCTCATTACATCAAAGTCAACTTATAACCACCCCCTCTGTGTATACCCTTTTAACATGGTGTAGCAACAATACAGTTCTAAAGAGTTACAAGTGTCATCTTCCCTTGTATGGAAGTAAAGAGTTTGCCCTTATTAATAACATGTTGTTTCTTTCTGTCCCATTTACCTTTTTATGTCTCTCTTGAGTCTTGTAGTTGAATATCAAATTTTCTGTTGAGCTCTGGTCTTTTTATCAGGAGGTTTTGGAAGTCCCTTATTTTCTTGAATATCCATCTCCTCCCCTGAAAGCTCATGCTCATTTTCACTGGGTAGTTGATCCTTGGTTGTAATCCAAGCTCCTTTCCCTTACACAATATCGTGTTCCATGCCCCAAGGTCTTTTAATGTAGAAGCTGCTAGGTCCTGTGTAATGTGGTTCCATGATGTTTAAATTGTTTCTTTCTGGCTGCTTGCAGTATTTTCTCTTTGACCTGGTAATTTTGGAATTCATCTACTATATTCCTTGCATTTTCAATTTGGGATCTTTTTCAGGAGGTGATCAGTGGATTTTTTTTTATGGCAATTTTATCCTCTGGTTCTAGGACCTCAGGGCAGTTTTCCTTCAAGATTTCCTGAAAGATACTGTCCAGGCTCTTTTTTTATCATGGTTTTCAGGTAGACCAATAATTTTTAAATTGCCTCTCCTGGATTGATTTTCCAGGTCAGTTGCTTTGTCAATGAGATATTTTACATTTTCAATTATTTTTTCATTCTTTTATTCTTGTTTGACTGATACTTGCTCTCTCATAGAGTCATTAGCTTCCATTTGCCCAATTCTAATTTTTAACAAATTGTTTTCTTCTATTAGATTTTGTGCCTCCTTCCCCATTTGGTCAATTGTATTTTTTAGGGTTTTGATTTCTTCAGTGTACTTTTTTTTTTCCAGTTGGCCAATTGTATTTTTAAAGACTTGTTTTCTACAGTTGATTTTTGTCCTTCCTTTTCCAAGCTATTGACTCTGTCTGGCACACCTGTCATTTCTTTTCCCAATTTTTCTTCTACTTCTCTCATTTGACTTTTAAAATCTTTCTTGAGCTCTTCCAAGAAGGCTTTTTGGGCTTCAGACCAGTTCACATTCCCTTTTGAGGTTCCAGATGTGGGCTTTTTGACAATGTTGTCCTCTTCAGAATTTCTGACTTAATCTTCAGTGTTCCCATAATAAGAATCTATCATGTGTTTCTTTTTGCTCATGGTGTTTGCTTATTTCCTGGCCTTTAAAGAGATTAAGCCCTCCTGCTGCAGAGCAAAAGGCACTGACCCAAGCTTCTTGTGTTGGGAGCCCAGGGATTAGTCATTGGCTTTGTGTACTGGGGCCTCCAATGTTGGCAGTTGGAGAATGTAGGTTTCTGGCAGCTTACTTGATGTTGGGCTGGAATCAGTAACACTGAAACTCTAGGGGTAGGGTTGGGTAATGTGGCCCCTGGAGGTTGCCTGCTCACCCTGGCCTTTCCCTCCTTTCACTCTCTTCAGCTCTTTTCATGTGGATGTTGCAGGATGTTTCTCCACCTGGGGCCCCTTGGAGCATTTCCTAAAGTTTTGCTGAGGCACTGGGAGATCCAGTTGCTATAGAATGCTAAGGCACCTGGTGGTTTTCTTAGCCACTTTTCCCCAGTTCCCCTACCCTCACTGAGGCAGTCAGGGTTCCTGGTGTTGGTGCTTGCCTACTCCATCACCTGGGTTTCAGGATCTCCTCCTAATATGCTGTGGTGAGACTTTCCGCTAGCTTGCTGGGACGCCTCTCTTTCTGTACTGCTCCCCTTCCCCCAGGGCAAAAGGAGCCTTTCCCATTAATCCCTCAAGCTTCCTGGGCTACTGGTCTGCTTTACTCCATCTTTATGATGCTTCCACTATTCTAGGGTTTTTCTTGGGGTGATATTATCCAGATTTTCAAAGGTTAATAAGGGATGGTGTGAGTGACTTATTTCTGACTCCACCATCTTGGCTCCTGGAAGCAGAACCAATAAGTTTAATTTTAAAAGAAGACTGGGACTCTAAGAGTCAGAAGTAAGACAGCATTTCAAGCATGAGGAATAACCAGTGAAAAGTCATAGATTTAATATGTTGAGGCAGTTTTCCTTGGTAATTTCTTCAGATATTGCCTAGGTTCTTTCTTTGATTATGATTTTCAGGTAGTCTTAAAATTCTTAAATGATCTCTCCTCAATCTATTTTTCACATCAGTTGTTTCCAGATGAGATACCTCACATTTTCTTCTTTTTTCCATTGTTTTAACTTTGTTTTATTGTTTCTTGATATCCCATTAAGGAATTGGCTTCTACTTGCCCAATTCTAATTTTTAAGGAATTATTTTCTTCAGTGAGATTTTGTACCTCTTTTTCCATTGGGCTTATTCTGCTTGTTAAGAAGTTCTTTTCTTCAGTGAATTTTCATACCTCCTTTTTTATTTTGCTTATTCTGCTTTTTAAGGTAAGATTTAATTCAGTATCTTTGTGCCTCTTTTACCAAATTATTAATTCTCTTTTCATATTTTTTTTTGCATCACTCATTTCTTTCCCCATGTTTTTCCTCTGCCTCTCTTATCTCTTTCTTTAACTCTGCCAGTAATTCTTGTCAGGCTTGGGTATCAATTTCCATTTTTCTTTGAGGCTTTGTTTGTAATTGTTTTCACATGTTGTCTTCTGAGTTTATGTCTTACTTTTCCCTGCCACTGGAGTAGCTTTTTATAGCCAAGTTATTGTTCTTTGCACGCTTTTTCAGCCTGTTTCTTGACTTTGAATTTTATGTTAAAGTTTGGCTTTGCTCACGTGAGGGGAAGAAGCACCGTCCCAAGCTTCAAGTTGTGTGTGTGTGTGTGTGTGTGTGTGTGCTGCTACTGTTTTCAGAACTAGTTCTGTGGAGTCTGCAAGTTTTTGGTTCTTCTTGGTGGCATTATCGTGGAAAGGTATAGTCACAGCTTTTCTGGTCTCTGCTCTGGTTTTTGACCAGGAAGGGTCCCTGGTTGCTTGTGCTAGTGCTCCTCTTTGCTTTGGTAATGTGACCAGGGCTTCTGTGACTGACCACCAGAGCTCTTCTCCACCCTGGCATTGTGATTCAGTACTGGGTATAGAAAATAAAGTTACCAATCAGTGCCGGCTATACCTAGTTCTAGTATTCCAGTAAAGGATCCCCTGTAATCTATTATTTTTGATTTTTTTGATTTTTTTATTAATTTATTTTGATTTATCAACAATCACTTCCATATGCTTTTGAGCTTAAAATATTTCTGCCCCTTCCTCCCCACCACCCTCCTCAAGACAGCACACAATCTGATATAGGCTATACATTTACATTCATATTAAACATATTTTCACATTAGTGATGTTGTAAGTAAAAATTAAAACCAATAGGAGGAACCATCAGAAAGAGGAAACAAAACTCAACAGAAGAAAAAAAATAGTAATTCAACATCCATAGTTCTTTCTTTGGATGTGGATAGCATTTTCCATCACAAGGCCTCTGGAGATGTCTTAGATCCTTGTATTGCCAGGAAGGGTTAAGTTTATCAATATTAGTCATCACACAACATGGCTGTTATTTTGTACAACATTTTCTTGGTTCTGCTCACTTCACTCAGCATCAGACCATACAAGTCTTTGCAGGTTTTTCTGAAGTCAGCCTGTTCATTTCTTATAGCACAATAGTATTCCATCACATTCATATACCACAACTTGCTCAGCCATTCCCCAATTGATGGGCATCCTCTCAATTTCCAATTCTTTGCCACCACAAAAAGAGCTGCTATGAATATTTTTGTACATGTAGGTCCTTTTCATGTTTGTGGGATCTCTTTGGGATATAGCCCTAGAAGTGCTGTTGCTGGGTCAAAGGGTATGCACATTTTTACAGCCCTTTGGGCATAGTTCCAATTACTCTCCAAAATGGTTGGATCATTTCACAACTCCACCAACAATGCATTAGTGTTCCAATTTTCCCATATTTTCTCCAACATTTATCATTTTCCTGTTTTGTCATGTTGGCCATTCTGATAGGTGTGATGTGGTACCTCAGAGTTGTTTTGATTTGCATTTCTCTAATCAATAGTGACTTAGAGCATTTTTTCATATGACTATAGATGGCTTTAATTTCTTCATCTGAGAACTGTCTGTTCATATCCTTTGACCATTTATCAATTGGGGAATGGCTTGTATTCTTATAAATTTGACTTAATTCTCTATATATTTTAGAAATGAGGCCCTTATGAGAGAGACTGGTTGTAAAAATTCTTTCCCAATTTTCTACCCTCCTTGCATTGGCTTTGTTTGTACAAAAATTTTTCAATTTAATTTAATCAAAATTATCTATTTTGCTTTTTGTAATGTTGTCTATCTCCTGTTTGGTTATGAATTCTTCTGTTCTCCATAGATCTGACAGGTAAACTATTCCTTGCTCTCCTAGTTTGCTTATAGTATCAGCCTTTATATCTAAATCATGAACCCATTTTGACTTTATTTTGGTGTATGGTGTGAGATTTTGGTCTATGCCTAGTTTCTGCTATACTCTTTTCCAGTTTTCCCAGCAGTTTTTTTTTCTCCAAAGAGTGGGTTCTTATCCCAGAAGTTGGGTTCTTTGGGTTTATCAAATAATAGATTACTATAGTCATTGACTACTGTGTCTTGCATACTTAACCTATTCCACTGATCCACCACTCTATTTCTTAGCCAGTACCAAGTAGTTTTGATGATTGCTGCTTTATAATACAATTTAAGATCTGGAATGGCTAGGCCGCCTTCCCCTGCATTTCTTTTCATTAGTTCTCTTGATATTCTGGACCTTTTGTTCTTCCAAATGAATCTTATTATTTTTTCTAATGCTATAAAATTATTTTTTGGTAGTTTGATAGGTATGGCACTGAATAAGTAAATTAGCTTAGGTAGAATTGTCATTATTATTATATTAGCTCAGCTTACCCATGAGCAGCTGATGTTTTTCCAATTATTTAGATCTGACTTTATTTGCATGAAAAGTATTTTGTAATTGCGTTCATAGAGTTCCTGGGTTTGTTTCGGGAGGTAGACTCCTAAATATTTTATAATGTCTATGGTAAGTTTAAATGAAATATCTCTTTCTATCTCTTGCTGTTGGGCTTTGTTGGTAATATATAGAAATGATGATGATTTATGTGGGTTTATTTTATAGCCTGCAACTTTGCTAAAGTTGTTTATTATTTCAAGTAGTTTTTTACCTGACTCTGTGGGATTCTCTAAGTATAACATTATGTTATCTGCAAAGAGTGATAGCTTTGTTTCTTCTTTGCCTATTCTAATGCCTTAAATTTCTTTTTCTTCTCTTATTGCTAAAGCTAACTTTTCCAGTACAATGTGGAACAACAATGGTGATAATGGACATCCTTGTTTCACCCTTGATCTTATTGGAACTGCTTCTAGCTTGTGCCCATTACATATTATGCTTGCTGAAGGGTTTAGATAGATGTTATTTATTATTTTAAGGAAGACTCCATTCATAGCTATGCTCTCTAGTGTTTTTAATAGGAATGTGTGTTATATTTTGTCAAAAGGTTTTTCTGCATCTATAGAGATGATCATGTGGTTTCTGTTAGTTTTGGTGTTGATGTGATGAATTATGTTGATAGTTTTCCTTATATTGAACCAGCCCTGCATTCGTGGTATAAATCCTACCTGGTCATAGTGTATTATTCTTGTGATAAGTTGCTGTAATCTATTTGCTAATTTTTTTTTAAATTTTGCATCTATATTCATTAGAGAAATTGGTCCATAATTTTCTTTCACTGTTTTGACTTTTCCTGGTTTAGGTATCAGCATCATATTTGTATCATAAAAAAGAATTTGGTAAGATTCCTTCTTCACCTACTTTACCAAATAGTCTATATAGTATTGGAATTAATTGTTCTTTAAATGTTTGATAGAATTCACATGTAAATCCATTTGGCCCTGGAGATTTTTTCCTAGGGAGTTCATCAATGACTTGTTCAATTTCTTTTTCTGAGATGGGGTTATTTAAGTATTTCACTTCCTCTTCTGTTAATCTGGGCAATTTATATTTTTTGTAAATATATATCCATTTCACTAACATTGTCAAATTTGTTGGCACATAGTTTGGCAAAATAATTCCTAATTGTTGTTTTAATTTCCTGTTTATTGGTGGTAGCTTCATCCTTGTCATTCTTGATACTAGTAATTTGGTTTTCTTCTTTTTTTTAATTAGATTAACCAAAGGGTTTATCTATTTTATTGGTTTTCTCATAAAACCAGCTCTTAGTTTTATTTATTAGTTCAATGGTTTTCTTAATTTCAATTTTATTGATTTTTCCTTTGGTTTTCAATATTTCTAATTTGGTGTTTAATTGAGGGTTTTTAATTTGTTCTTTTTCTAGTTTTTTTAGTTGTGTGTCCAATTCAGTGATCTCCTCTTTTTCTATTTTATTTATGTAAGCATTTAGAGATATAAAACTTCCCCTAAGAACTGCTTTTGCTGCATCCCATAAGTTTTGGTATGTTGTCTCATTATTGTCATTCTCTTGAATGAAATTATTGATTGTTTCTATGATTTGTTGTTTGACTCAATCATTCTTTAGGATTAGATTAATTAGTTTCCAATTATTTTTAGTCTATTTTTAAATGGCCCCTTATTACATATAATTTTTATTGCATCATGATCTGAAAAGGATGCATTTAATATTTCTGCCTTTCTGCATTGGATTGCGAGGTTTTTATGCCCTAGTACATGGTCAATTTTTGTGTATATGCCACTTACTGCCAAGAAAAATGTATATTCCTTTCTAACCCCATTCAGCTTTCTCCAGAGGTCTATCATACCTAACTTTTCCAATGTTCTATTCACCTCCTTAACTTCTTTTTTGTTTATTTTGTGGTTAGATTGATCTAATTCAGAAAGGGGGAGGTTGAGGTCCCCCACTAGTATAGTTTTGTTGTCTATTTCTTCCTGTAACTCCCTGAACTTCTCTTCTAAGAATTTGGATACTATAACATTTGGTGCATATATGTTTAGTAATGATATTACTTCATTGTCTATGGTGCCTTTTATCAGGATGTAGTTTCCTTTCTTATCTCTTTTGATAAGATCTGTTTTTACTTTTGCTTTGTCTGAGATCAGGATTGCTACCCTGCTTTTTTTACTTCAGCTGAAGCATAATATATTTTTCCTCCAGCCTTTCACCTTTACCCTGTATGTGTCACTCTTTTTCAAACGTGTTTCCTGTAAACATGTTGTAGGATTATGGTTTTTAATCCAATCTGCTATATGCTTCCGTTTTATGGGAGAGTTCATCCCATTCACATTCACAGTTACAATTACTATTTGTGTCTTTTTCTCCATTCTTTTTTTCTCCCCTGTTTATGCTTTTCTTTCTCCTTTCTCCTTTCCCCTTTCCCCCCTGAACTAGTGTTTCGCTTTTGATCACTGGCTTCTTCAGTCCCACCTCTCTTCTATTATCCCTTTCCCTTTTCTTCCCCTTTGCCCTTACTACTTCTTCCCTCCTTTCTATTCCCCCTCCCTTTTCTTTCCCCTTTTCCCTCCTACTGCTTATAGTGCAAGTTAGATTTCTATACCTAACTGGTTATGTTATTCCCTTCTTGAGCCAAATCTGATGAGAGTAAGGTTCAAACAATGCTCATCCCCCTCCCTTCTTTACCTCTGCTCTAATAATTTTTTGTGTCTTTTCCTGTAATGTAATTTACCCTTGTCTGCCTCCTCCTTTCTCAGTACATTTTCTTAGCTCAGACTAATCCACTTACTTGGATCCATTTAACCCACTTGATTAGATTTTTTTTTATCATTACATCAAAGTCAATTTATATCCACCTCCTTTATGTATACTCCTTTAACAAGATATAATAACAACACAGTTCTCAGGAGTTGCAAGTGTAAGGATGTAAACATTTTGCCCTTAACAACACATTGTATCTGTCCCATTTACCTTTTTATGTCTCTCTTGAATCTTGTCCTTGAAGATCAAATTTTTTGTTGAGCTCTGGTCTTTCTATCAGGAAGGTTTGGAAGTCCCCTATTTTGTTGAATATCCGTCTCCTTACCTGAAAAATCACACTCATTTTTTGCTGGGTAGTTAATCCTTGGCTTCATTCCAAGCTCCTTTGCCTTACGGAATATCATGTTCCACGCTCTATGGCCTTTTAATGCAGAGGCTGCAAGGTCCTGTGTAATCCTGACTATCGTTCCATAATATTTAAATTGTTTCTTTCTGGCTGCTTGCAGTAATTTCTCTTTAATCTAGTAATTTTGGAATTTAGCTATTATATTCCTTGGTGTTTTCAATTTGGGATCTCTTTCAGGTGGGAAATGGTGGATTCTTTCTACAGTTATTTTACCTTCTGATTCTAGGACTTCAGGGCAGTTTTCCCTTATGATTTCCTGAAGGATATTGTCCTGGCTCTTTTTTTCATCATGATTTTGAAGTAGGCCTATAATTTTTAAATTGTCTCCCCTGGATCAATTTTCCAGGTCAGTTGTTTTACCCATGAGGTATTTTACATTTTCATCTATTTTTTTCTTTTTTTTGTTTCTGTTTGATTGATTCTTGATCTCTCATAGAGTCATTAGTTTCCATTTGTTCAATTCTTATTTTTAACATATTGTTTTCTTCTGTTAGATTTTGTACTTTCTTCTCTAATTGGTCAATTGTCTTTTTAAGGGATTTGTTTCCTTCAGTGTACTTTTTTTTCCAGTTGGCCAATTGTATTTTTAAGAGATTTGTTTTCTTCAATGTACTTTTTTTTCCAATTGGCCAATTGTACTTTTTAAGGACTTCTCTACCTCTCTCATTTGACTTTTAAAATCCTTCTTGAGCTCTTATAAGAAGGCTTTTTGGGCTTTAGATCAGTTCATATTCCCTTTTGATATTGCAGATGTGCATTTGATGACAATGTTGTCCTCTTCAGAGTTTCAGTCTTGATCTTCACTCTTCTCATTATATGAATCTGTCATACATTTCTTTTTACTCATGGTGTTTCTTTATTCTTTGGCCTTTAAAGAGATTAAGCTGTCCTGCTGGGGAGCAGAGGGCACTGACCCAAGCTTCTTGTGTTGGGAGCCTAGGTCTTGGTCACTGGCTTTGTGTGCTGGGACCTCTTATGTTGGCAATTGGAGGTTGTAGGGTTCTGGCAGCTTACCTGGGTTGGGCTGGAATCAGCAAGGCTGGGACTTTCAGGCAAATCTAGGTTGCCTGTTTTTCCTTTCCTTTAGCTTTGTTCAGCTCCTTTTAGATGGTTGCTGCCAGGTGTTTATTTGCCTGGGGCCCCTTGCAGTGCTGTCTCCCTTATTTCTGTTGAGGCTTAGGGAGACTCCTTTGCTGTAGAATGCTGAGGCATGTGGTGGTTTTTTGAGCTGGTTTCCACCAGTTACCCCACCCTCACTGAGGCACTTGGAGGTCCAGCTGTTGGTGTTTGCCTGCTCAACCACCTAGGCTTCGGAATCTCCTCCTGGTTGGCAGTTGTAGGCTGTAGGGTTCTGACAGCTTATCTGGTGTTGGTCTGGAATCAACAAGGCTGGAATTTTCCGGCAACTCTAGGTTGTTTTCTTCAGCTCCTTTCAGACAAATGCTGCAGGGTGCTTATCCACCTGGGGCCCTTTGTAGTGCTGCTTCCCTTATTTTTGCTGAGGAACTGGGAGACCCATTTGCTGTAGAATGCCAAGGTTTCCTCTGGCTGGCTGGATGACTCCTGGTTCCATACTGCTCCCTTTCCCCCAGGGTAAGAGGGGCCTTTCCCATTAATCCCTCTAGCTACCTGGGCTACTGCACTGCTGCTCCCCATCTTTCTTCTGGTTCAACTGTTCCAGGGTTTTTTCTGGGGTGATATTTTCTGAGTTTTCAGAGGTTGATAGAGGAGGGTGAGAGTGACTACCTTTTTACTCCGCCATCTTGGCTCCCGGAAGCGAACCCTTGTAATCTTTTTTCTGACCAGACATCCCACCCCCTTAGCATCTCTGTATTGAAAACTCCCAAAGCTGTTGTTGCTGTTTCTGCCGTGTATATGAGCTCCAGACAGGCCTTCACCCTATTGCCTCAGACTCCTTCTGCTGACCTCTGAAGTTTTCTTAGGCTGGAAAAATGACTTATCTTGATCTTTTGTTGGCTCTGCCAATTCAAAATTTGATTTAAGGCATTATCTTACAGTTGTTTTAAAGGGAATGTTGGGAGAGTTCAGCTGGTTGGATGCCCCTAATCTCTCATCTATATTCATCCATGATTCCATCCTCCCCCATGTTCTCTCATATATTGACCCAATTTTAAACCCATTCAATCTAATTTTCAATCTCTCCTTGCTTACTGATTCCTTCCCAACTTCCTGGAAATATGTCCCTATCATTTATATCCTTACAAAGCCATCACTAGATCTCACCATCCCTGTTAACTCTTGTCTGACATCATTATTCCCCTTCTCAAATAAACTTTTTGGAAAATATAAATATACTAAATTCCTGGATTTTTTTCTCCTTGAGGTTGCTTCTAAATCATCTCCAATCAAACTTAGGGATTTATTATTCAACTGAAACTATGTTTTCCAAAGTTACTAAGGATGTTTTAATTGAAAAATCTAATGTCCTTTTTAATTTTCATCTTCCTTTACTTCTCTTCAGCATTTGACACTGCTGATTGCATCTCTTTCTGGATACTCTCTTCTCTTTAGATCTTCATGACATTGATCTATGTTGGTTCTCTTTTTACCTGTCATTCTCATTTACTGGTTCATTTGTTGGCACTTCATTCATAGTACACCAACTAATACTGAATGTTTCTTAAAGCTCTGTACTAGGCACTCTTCTCTCTCTCTCTACTATCCTACTTGAAAATTTCATTTCCCATAGATTCAGTTATTATGGCTACACAGATGATTCCTAGATTTGTGTGTCCATTGGTTCTAGTCTCTCTCCAGAACTTAATCTTCTCATCACTAACTTCCTTTTGTACATCTTAAAATGGATGTACCATAAACATCACTAATTCAATAGGCCCAGAAACTCATTATGTTTTCCTCTAAACCCTTCTCTATTCAAATTTTCCCTTTTACTATTGAAAGCACCATCATCTTCCCAGTGTCATCTTGAATTCCTTTTTTTCATTCATCTTTCCAATCTATAGTCAAATCTGTTCATTTCTACCTTCAAAACATCTCTCCTATGGCTCCTTTTCCCCATTCATACAATTGCTACCCTAGCTCAAGCCCTCTTGCCTGGACTATTACATTTTCCATGACCCAAGTCTCTCCCCCTTTCCAATCTATTCTGTACTCAGTTGTCAAATAGATTTTCCTAAAATATTGATCCTGGAGCAGCTAAGTGGTGCAGTGGATAGAGCACCAGCCCTGGATTCAGGAAGAGCTGAGTTCAAATCTGGCCTCAGCCACATAACATTTACTAGCTGTGTGACCCTGTACAAGTCATTTAACCCCATTGCCTAGCAAAAAATTAAATTAAATTAAATATTGATCTGATCATGCCAATCCCTCCATTTCTACTCAATAAACTCTTGTGATTCCTAAAAATATAACCTCTGTTTTTTGTTACTTAAAGATCATGTATTCCAGGGCAGCTAGGTGGCACAGTGGATAGAGCACTGGCCCTGAAGTCAAGAGGACCTGAGTTCAAATCTGGCCTCTGACCAAACACTTCACACTTACAAGCTGTGTGACCCTGGGCAAGTCACTTAACCCCAACTGTCTAAAAATAAAAAAAGATCATCTATTCCTACCTGTGTAGTCTTTTTATATTCTACTCCCTTTTACACAAGCTACGACCCAGCTAAAGTGGCCTTCCTGCTGGCCAATTATTCCTCACATATAATGTTCCATGCTCCATCCCAAATCTATGACTTTTCACTGGTTATTCCTCATGCCTGAAGTGCTCTCTAACCTCTGATTCTTAGATTCCCAGTCTTCTTTTAAGTTAAACTTATTGGTTCCACTTACAGGAGCCAAGATGGTGGAGTAAGAAGTAAGTCACTCTTACCCTCCCTTATTAACTTCTGAAAGCCTAGAAAATATTGCTCCAGGAAAAACCGTGAAACAGGTGAAGCAGCATAAATGCAGGCTGCAGCAGACCAGTAGCCCAGGTAGCTTGAGGGATTAACGGGAAAGGCCCCTCTTGCCCTGGGGGAGAAGGAGCAGTACAGAATGGGAGGTGTCCAAGCAAGTTAGCAGAAAGCCCAACCTTACCAGGTGGAGATCCTGAATCCCAGGTGGTGGAGTAGGCAAGCACCAACACCAGGACCCCTGAGTGCCTCAGTATGGGCAGGGGAACCAGTGGAAACCAGCTCAGAAAATCACCACATGCCTTGGTGTTCTACAGCAGCCAAGTCTCCCAGTGCCTCAGCAAAACTCTTGGAAGTGTAGCTCCAAAGGAGAAAGTGCCAGGTGGGGAAACAGCCCACAGCAGCAAAACATCCATCTTAAAGGAGCTGAAGAAAGCAAAAGGAAAGGCCTGGGTGAGCAGGCAACCTCCAGGGGCCCCACTACCCAATCCTACCCCTAGAGTTCCAGTGTTGCTGAATCCAGCCCAATACTAGGTAAGCTGCCAGAATCCTACAGCCTCCAACTGCCAGCATCAGAGGACCCAGCACACAAAGCCAGTGACCAGGCCACAGGCTCCAAACACAAGAAGCTTGGGTCAGTACCCCCTGCTTCCCAGCAGGAGAGCTCAATCTTTTTGAAGGCCAGGAAATAACAAACACCACAATCAAAAAGAAATGTAGGATAGATTCTTATTATGTGGACAATGAAGATCAAGGCAGAAATTCTGAAGAGGACAACATTGTCAACAAACCCACATCTGGAACCTCAAAAGAGAATGTGAAATGGTCTGAAGACCAAAAAGCCTTCTTGGAAGATCTCAAGAAGGATTGTAAAAGCCAAATAAGAGAGGTAGAAGAAAAACTGGGAAAAGAAATGAGAGAGATGAGGGAAAAGAAATGCAAGAGAGAGTCAATAGCTTGGAAAAGGAAGGACAAAAATTAACTGAAGAAAACATCTCCTTAAAAAGCAGAATTGGCCAAAGAGAAAAGGAGACACAAAAACTCATTGAGAAAAAATCCTTAAAAAATAAAATGGGCCAAATAGAAAAGAAGGTACAAAATCTAATAGAAGAAAACAATTTGTTAAAAATTAGAATTGGGCAAATGGAAACTAATGACTCTGTGAGAGAGTGAGAATCAGTCAAACAGAAATAAAAGAATGAAAAAAAATTAAATTAAACTTATGCTTCCCCTCCCACCCCATATGGTTGCCATTTCGTATTATGATTTTAAATTTCCAATTAACTACTGAATACCTCTGATCTAGTAGCTTTCACAACTGAGAAGGGAAGGATCCAGTCTTCACAAACTGCATTATATTTCTAGAATATTTTTAGAGTGAAAAATTATTTTTGCTCATGTTTGAGAAGATAGACTCTGTTCATCAACATTCAAATTACACATATCCCTGGTTATTCTCTATCACCAGCTACATATATTCCCCAGAGTGAGTTATTCAAGGTAGGTCAGAGATATATGAAGATACTTTTAAAGTTAAATCAGAGCTTCCAGTTGTGACAATTCAGAAGGTCAAAACAAAGAAGTCAAATAGAAGGAACTTGAGTATCTCCACAAAAGAGACATTGGCCTTGATCAAGGGAAGCATCTTCCTGCCCAGGAGCAAATATAGCTGGGGATTAGACTCAACATAAAATAATTATATGAATGTCAAGGCCTTAGTCAAGGTCTATTCATGACAGGGTTTGACTCAGGAAAGTGGTGGAGGTTTAATATTGAAACAAAATTAAACACTCATAGGTCTTTCAAGAATTAATGAAAAAAAAATTTTACTTAGCCATAGCAGAAGACTTATTCAACAAGGATGGGCACCAATGACACTTTGAGATGATTCAGCTGAGCAAAGGTATCTTGACTAAGTTATCTATTTTTAATTACTAATCAAGCCTCAAAGCAATCATGAAGCTCCCCATTGTTTTTTGTTTGTTTGTTTTTTTTTTGTTGTTTGTTTGTTTTTTATACTCTGGAACTGAGAAAATATTCTCAATAGTCTGAGTCTTCAGTCTTCTAAACCAACTACACTTCAAGGAAGGTCTCAATACCTTCTGAGGAAAAAAAAAGAACAGTCTAACTTGCATAGGAGACGTTAGGATAGTGCTCCTGCCTTAGCCCTACTGTCAGAATCTGAGAACCATTGGCCCATATGACCAATACTAGTGACCCTTTGGCCTTGCCAAAGTCTCTGCGAAACTGTTTAGGCTCTTCAGTTGAACCCTATCTTCACCACACTCATTTAAATCCCAATTGCTATAGACTTCACCTAGTATGCCCACCCAAAAATGGTGAGTGGCATCTAGACTGAAATAATTGAATCAATCATATGTCTTTTCAATTCTAAGGAAGTTTTAAAAGGAGAAAATAGTAGAAATTCCAATTAAAATCATGCTGGTCATACTCTTTTTTTTTTTTGGTGAGGTAATCAGGGTTAAATGACTTGCCCAAGGTCATGCAGCTAGTACGTGTCAAGTGTTTGGTCTGAGGCCAAATTTGAACTCAGGTCCTCTTGACTTCAGGGTCAGTGCTCTATCCACTGTACCACCTAGCTGCCCCCTGGCCATACTCTTAATAAGAAAATGTATGATTAAAGATAGTCATAACATGAGTTCTGAAAGGAAAGAACAGTGCCTAATAAATTTGACAATTTTAGGAGAGATAGTACAAAGTCAGTAAACTGTGGACATAATTTACCTCAAGTTTGAAGAAGCTTCCAATGAAGTTTAACACACAAAAGACATCTACAGAGTCTATAACTGATATCTCAGGGTAAGTTTATAGAGAGCAATCCTGAGAAAATGTGAAAAGTAAATGGTTCATGACAGTAAAAACGACTTTGAGTAGATGGGAAGAGGCGACCAGAAAACTGTCATCCAGTTAAGGATTAAGTTTTATATAATTTAACTATTAATGACCTAGGAAAAGAAAGGTGCTATTAATAATAAACAAGAACATGTTAAACTTGGGGATACTTCTCTCTCATTTAGAGATGCCAGAAAAGTATTATATATATATATATATATATAGTGCTGGTCCAAACCGCGCACTCTCTTACAGCCAGATCAGGCAACCAGGGTCATACTCACCGGTCTTCGGGGTCACCCAGATTTACCAGAGAAGAGCCGATCAGGAAGTGCAAAAACCTGAAGTTTATTCAATAATCATCACAGCAAGGCCAGGCAGGAAAGTACCCGTGCATGAGCAGGAGCAAAAGCTGACTCCGCCCCCATCCCTACAGTACTTTTAAGTCTTCCACGTCCCTCCTCCTCAGCCCGCCCATAGTGACTCGTCGAGGATCAAATATCGGAAGAGGATGTCTAGCATAGTGCCCAGACAAAGGGAGCATACGTGGCACAGGAAGTGGGGCCTAGATATTTGGAAGGAGGCATGAGGGATCAGTGCATAGACAAAGGAGAAAGTACGTGATGCAGGAAGTCGGGCCCAGATACCTGGGGGAGGCGTCTGGGGTCAGTGCTACACCTCGGTAAAGTACGTGACTCAGGAAGTCAGGTTTGGTCACAGGAAGGAGGCGTCTGGGGTTAGCATGGTACCTAAGGAAGGAGGCTAGACAGAAAGAGCTTGTTCTCTGCCGTCCCACTCCCAAGTGGCACAGCCTCTGCCTCAGGAGTACGTGCTCCGGCTACTTCCTTGTACCTTGTTTCTTCTCCAGCTTGTCACAGCTCCACATAGCACTGCCCCTGCCTCGAGAGCATGAGCTCCAGTTACTTCCTAATACCCAGTTCCCATCCCATGTTGCCACAACCGTCACTAGGCAGTAGCTAACACCAGACAATCCCTCACAATATATAATTAACATAATTATATATTTTTAATGTATTATATCTACTATAATTAATCATCAATAACCTGGAACTAAGGGAGGGAGCCAGTTGCTTAAGGATGAGGAGAACAATACAAGTCAACAATTAATGAGGTAACTCTAGACAGAAATGCTGGGAAGCAATAGACAGATCCACAAAATGTAATCTACTGCCACAGGGGCTGAATCAGGAAAAGGGAGGCTGCCTCATACATATTTTTCTTCTAACAACATTTGAACCACAGGATACATGTTGTATTTGAGGGAGGTTGGTTTCTATTTTCTTTTCTCTACTTAGTATTTTTTTCCTTTAATGTTTGAGAATTGGAATAGCCTAAGGACATATCCTTTTGGCTGAAGGGTTGCTCCCCCCTCAATTTTTCTGTAGGCCATAACTGACAGCTCAACATTTTGTATTTCCCACCGGCACCTTTGCCTGAACAGACCAGCTGTTGTTTCACTATCCCTCCCGTGGTGGTAAAATTCCAATTTGTTGTGCAGTGGCTTATAGTGTTTTATGGTTTATGGATTGTTAACATAATTGCATTGTTGTGTGATTGTGTTAATACCATTTCTTTGTTGTATTACTTAATATTCTCACTGTATTTTGCTGTGTACAGTGCCATTATGGTTTAGGATAAAAATAACACAACTATTCTGTTGTTGAAACATTAGTGTTCAGCAGTGGGATTAGATACTCATGGTTTACACCCTGTTGATTTTGCAGAAAAAGCTCATATCAAAAGTGCATTTTGTAATTCTGGGAAGAATTTGGGGAAATGTCAGGTATTTTATAAAGCAGAAAATGAAGAGGACAAAGCCCTATTTCTGTTGGCTCAGTTTTCTTAAACAAGTGGTATACACCTTCATCCCTGTAGAGATACATATTGGAAAGGATATCTGAAAACTAGGTTAGGTTTCCCACTGAGAACAAGAGGATGGTGAGGGGACTGGATGAAGGATAAGGTAAGGCAGCTGTTAGCTTGAGAAACATATATTTTGTCCTTTTTGGATTTGGAAATGCAGAATCCTGAGGTCACAGTGTGGAAATGCTCACATAGATTAGAAATAAAATTTATCAAATTGGTTTCTGAACCTAGTTTGTCAATACTTTCTCAAAGGAAAAGAAAAACTCCTCTAGAGCAGAGATATCAAACTCGTGCGTACAAAACTCCCCAGGGTAGTCTGAATCAGATTAAAATGTAATTGGGAAATCTTTAAAAAATATGATACAACATAGAAAATGTAATGTGTGGTTTTCTAAGTCAATATGGGCTTCAGGGATCCATTTCTATTTGAGTTAGACACTGCTGCTCTAGAGGATACTAGTCAAGAGATCACTGAGGGCAGACATATAGGGTCAGATCATCCCAAGTAGGCTAAAGGTTACTGCTTGAAAAATCTATTGGGATACCTGGCCTTACTTAAAGGAACAGAACAGCAGGTTGGTTGTCCCCAGTTGATCCATAAAGTGAAGCTCTTTGAGTAGAAACCAGAGGACTAGAGAAAGTCTTGCAATAAGGAGTATTACTAGTATCAACTGACTGTAAGACATTTATTTAACAATGGACCATTGATGCAAAATGAGAAGCCATCCTGAGTCAATTACATGCCAAAGCTAGAGTACCAGTAAAGTCTTCTGCAAAATAAGACAGTGAACAGAACTATGCCTCTGGAAGTGTGGGATCAGAAGTTGAAGAAATCTGATGCAAGAACAATATCAATCATGGACACAGAGCTATATTCAATTACACCCATTGACTGAATTGATATGAGTGCTAAATGCACCCAAGAGAGAAATTTAAAGTTGGTGTGCCAGAAAGTGAATAGCACCAAATTGACAATAGAAAACAATAATAGAATTGGGAATTGGGGATCATTTAAACCCTAATAAAATTAAACCATGACTCAACTGGATTTTTACACTTTAACTCAAAGAGACTTATGTGACAGAGAAGTGAAAATAGAAAATCTAGAGTATTTTGTTGTGTAGGACAGTGTAACTCAAGTGGTGACTGTACCCTACTCATTTTATGGAAGGAGCTCACAAAATATAACTTTTAAACTTCTGTAGGGGTTTGGCCTTTGTGTGCTAGTGAAAATGATTACTCATACTTGGGCTGCCTCAATATGTGTATGTCAGCTGGTTCATAAAAGAATTAGGGCAAACATGCAAACTGTATTAAAATGGAAAGTAATTTTATTTAAAATGATAATGAAAGAGGAGAAAAATTCATAAATAAAAGATTAATATCATCATGTCCTTGGAGATGGATAACTCTACAGCTCTCAGGCTCCAGGGTTTCTGCATTCAGGGACAAATGATTATCATTGTAGGAGTGAGTGTTTCACATTGTCACAGTTGAGGGGGAGCTCTGGGTTGAGAACTTAATTTATACTGTTTTAGGACAAGGGTGGCTATCATCTAGGTATTAGGTAATGCTAGATAACTTAGGATAAAAGATGGCTATTATCCAGAAGCTGTGAAAGGGCTTTAAATCTGAAGGCACAATTCATTACAAGCACAGCCTGCTTGGGTTAATTTTATCCCTTTTTGTTCAGTATGCTCTTTTCCAAGCAGTTGATCACTAGCCTCATGCCACCTTTCTTTGTGAGGAGCTTGAGATTTTAACCCACTATAGTGAGTTTGTTGTTCCCCAAGGACGTCATGGGTGTTAGACAAACATCTGTGGTGTGTCAGTATTGATTAGAATGAACTCTAGCCAATTTAAAGTGATATAAGAATATTACTGGCAAGTGAGCTGGGACTTAATGTTTGGACACCTTGAAAATTCATTTCTTCTATGAAGAAACTTACAAAAAATTGTGATTGCAAAAGTCAAAGATACCCTGATTTCTCCCCATTTACCATGGAACCAGAAATATTAACCTGTGTTAATTTTTCAGAGCCTGAAAAATCAAAAGATCACTTGAAGAGTAAGAATAAAAAGATAGGCACAAAAACACCAGGAGCGGCAGCATCTTTCACACTACTGGTCCTACTTCCAGCCTATCACTCACGGCCATCATAGAGGGAAGCAACTCCTGTAATGATGGGACCAACAATCCCCACATACTTCCAAGCACCTACTACCCACTAAGAATGTAAAAGTCTAGCTGAAGCAGCAAGGCACCAGGAGGGAAAGATAGGAAGCAGCATGTGCCAGACAAGTCAAATCATCACCACCTCCTCAACCATCATGTCCCCTCACACTCTAATATAGATGTCCCAGGATGCTAAATCTGAGAACGTTGGGAATAGCAGTGCTTCCAGCCTGACTGATGCCCTTCGTCATCGTGCTGTGAGGCAATCCCTAAAGAGATGCAGCCTAATAACTACTCTTGCAGGTGCTTCTATCACAGCCACTAAAGACTGAGAAAAGAAAGCTTTTGCAACCAAGGTCCTTGGCATTGTCAAATAGTTCCACATCAGAGAATAATATGATTTTATCAATGAAAATGACATTAAAGGAGAAGCATTATCATAAGATTTGCTGCTGTACCCAACAGACCATGGGACCTTTTTTTCTGATGTGAGATGAAACCTTCCATATGTGCTGTCTCCTCCATTTGAATGTTAGCTCCTTTAGAACAGTGATTATAAAGCTTTTCTATTTGCATCCACAGCATTTAGAATAGTGTTTTGCACCTAGTAAGTACTTAATACTTTTTTATTCATTTATTCATTCAAGATTAGCTGGAGGATTAGCATTCTCTCACTGAGTAAGTGGGATGTGGAGTGTACCTGAGAAGCACTGCATAGAATATACGTCAATGACTTCTGATCTTTTCTTTATTAAGGATTTTAAATCAGCAATTTTTTTTAATTGGTGGCTTCATTGTTGATTTTCCTGTGGTAACACATATTAGAAGGAGAAACTCTCAAAAGCTAAAAATATAAATATAAAGATAATACATTATAATATAGGCTAATTAATCATGTGATTTTAAGGAATAGTAATAATTAAAATAATGTTACTACATTGAATTTGTAATAACTAAAAATGATAACCATTTGTCCAAAGAAAGTGAAGTGGTACAATTTGTTGTTTACTTATTTAAACACATATGTATATATACAATATGAATATGCATGTACAAGCATATATGTGTATGTATATAGATATATATCTACATACATCCTCACAAAAAGGAATTAATTATATTATAGAGAGAATAGTCACATGGCAAGAATGAGGGGTGGCAGGTGAACCAACAGAGTGTTCTACTTCTGCCCTTACAATTTCAGAAAGTGAGGAAGGCCTCCAGCACATTGGGTGAACCTTCTGGGGAAAATTTTGAAGGGACCTGAACCAGAGTCACAGAGCATGAGTACGCCTGCATAGGTTGCAGTTTACATCACTGGAGGGAACTCCTGAATCACTGATACAGAAGGCCCATTTGAGCACTTGAGTATCCTCACAATAATTCTGCCATGAAAATCAGATACATATTACTAATCCTGTTTTTAGTTGGAGAAGTATAGCCAAGCCATTCTATTTTCTCAAGGTCAAACAGAATTTCCTATTCTAGAATCTAGATCTTTTGACTCAGCCTAATGTTATAAATTTTTTAATCATTATCCTTTCTCTTGATCTTGACAATAAAACTACTAAAATGTCTAAAAATTGTATTATTTTTATATAATATCTGTGGTTATCTCCTTTTGAGTTTGTGGTCACCAAGAACCTCCCCCCTCATATACTTCTGCAAGCAATTTTTTGAATCTAAATCAGATATGTATTTAGCACACTTAGCTCATCCTCTCTGTGCTTCTGCAAGGACACTCAGATTTATATAAATACATTGAAGAAATTTAAATTATCTCAGTTATTCTTTTGTATTTTAATTGTACTTATGAGAAGTTATTAACATGAGTAAGCCATCTCAACTCTGTAGAACTTAATGTTTTACTTTGTAAATTGGGGATAATAGTACTTGTACTGTGTATTCCCTAAGTTTGCTCTAATGAAAGGAGTCTATAAAACTTAAACTTTATTTTTGGACAGAGCTCTGAACTTACACTCAAATAATTTGAAGTTCACATCTTACTTCACTAAGCCGTGTGATCCTGGGCAATTCACTTAAATTTTAACAGTCTCAGTTTCCTCAAAAATGATCTTCTATCATACTATATATCTATAGTATCTACATCAAAGAATCAAATGAAGTTTATATATACATATATATGCATATGTGTTTTATATATGTATATATGTGTGTATATATATACACAAATACACATGCATATATGTATATGTGTGTATATGTGTGTGTGTGTGTGTGTGTGTGTGTATATATATATATATATATATATATATATATATACAGAGAGAGAGAGTGAGAGAGAGAGAGAAAAAACTAGGTCTGTTACATTTACCCTTCCCACCCAGGTTCTAGGGCAGCTACATTGCACAGTAGATAGAGTACCAGGGCTGAAGTCAGAAAGAATGATCTTCCTGAATTCAAACTGTGTGACCCTTTGTCACTTAACCCAGTTTACCTCCGTTTCTTCATCTGTAAAATGAGCTGGAAAAGAAAATGGCAAACCACTCCAGCATCTTTACCAAGACAACCCCAAATAGGGTCGCAAAGAATTGGACATGACTGAAACAACTGAACAAAACAACAACAACCAGGTCCTATAGTAGCCTGAGAGGGATGGAGATTTCTCTCCTAATACTATTGACTGGAGTCCCCAACAATCATATTCCACTCAATTTTAAGAGCCCAGTAGCTAGCACCACTGTTTTATTTAGTTACTTAATATCAGATTAACTTTTAAAAAGGAATATTCATTTCAAAATTACACAAAGAAAAAACATAAACATTTCCCATCAATGTTTCAGTCTAATATTCTTTACAACACTTTAATCTCTAGGAAGGAGAGTTTGATGGATTAATTTAGTTCCTACATATCATCATTCCCACAGAGTTCAAGTCCCAAGCCCCACTAAGCTATTATCTCAGACTATTGACCCTCAAAAGACCCCTGCTTACATGGCAACAACATCTGGCTTAGAATCTTCATCTCTAAGATCCCACCCCAGGTCAGGGGTTGTCTTCCTTGAACCTGGAATTGTGAAAGACAAAAAGAAATAAAACTAAAACCTCAAGTCCATTTCTTGGACCAAGGAGGAAAGGATGGTCCTCAGGCCTTCTTCCCTTACCACATGGAATAATCTGCTATGATTAAAGGAGTTCTTCACCTGTAGAAAGGAATGCATGTAAGATTGTGACTGGGCTTTATTCAAGTAGTTTTAAAGACACAGATATTTCTGGTTACATAACCAATGGTGGGGGAGGGAGGGAAGCTGCTAACAGAGAATGTCCACACATTCTCCATTTCTCCTTTCTCCTAGGGCAGGTTTCAAATATCTCCCACTGTTAGTGACACCATTTTAGGTGGTCTGGGTATTCATCAAACCAGATAGATAGATAGATAGACAGATAGATAGATAGATAGATAGAGATAGAGATATGTATAGATAGATACACATGTATATATACATATATTCATACACATATGTACACATACATGCACATGTATATACATATACATGTATATAGTCATGTGCATATATGTATATAAACATGTGTACATATGTGTGTATACACAACATACTTATATGCATATGTGTGTGTGTATAAATCTATATATCTATATGATTTTATGAAACTTAAAGTGCCATAAAAGATTTAGGTATGATTATGCTTTCAAAAGAATAAAAAATTTACATTAAACAAAGGATAATGGAAAGATTTATGGTAAGTGTAAACTGGTCTTCAGTGCATTCAGAGGATGGCTTGCTTATGAAGAAATTTCACAAGATCTATTGTCAAAGATATGCAATGGTAAGCAAAATAGATCATTATACTAATGTTGCAATATTAGCAGAAATACAGGAAAGCTTCCAGTGTAGAGAATAAAATTTTCCACCATGGAGAAGTTATGAAAAAAATCTGGTTAATAATTGTTGCTAATTAGAGAGTATGGATGGATGCTGATATTCATTGGTAGAGGGAGTACCCACTCAGATCAGATAATGAATCCATTGAGATTTTAAGCATATGTATAGACATATGAATATTTATAGAGTGTGTCTACCTAGCTAAAAATAGGAGAAGGAAATGGTGATAGACAGACACGTTAATATGGTTTATATTGTAATTATATGGGAATTGATAGCATGTCAAAAATATATTCTGACTTTAAAAGTAATGTTTTCTAAGAGAGGTAACCATGTTTTATTCTAAAGGACAGGGAACTTCATTAATACAAAGGATGCTATTCCACATATGAAAGAGAACCTTCCCAGAGTCCAAATGCAACTGACTTCAACTAGCTGGATGATCTTACTGGAGAATATGGAGAGATAAGAATTACTCAGCAGGATAGAACTAGGGAATAGTACATGCCTTAAAACTTCAATTGGGAACTAAATCTGAATGCAATAGAAACTTGAGAACTCCAGGTTCTCCCACTTAACCACTTGTGTGACATAGGACGTAGGATAACTTGAACTCTCTGCACATCACTTCCCTCAGACTTCTAAAAAGCATCACATTCACTCTTTGGGCTCAAATTCTCCCATTTACTTTTAAATTCTTTGCAATCTGGCTTCCAATCTCACTATGTATTTGGAACTATTCTCCCAAGTGATCAATGGTCTTTTAATTGCTAAATCTGTTTTTGAAGGGGGGAAGAGAATATTTTTCAAAATGTCAATTCAGTGAATAGTTTTGTTGTGTTTTTTTCTCTTTCATTTTAAATCTTTGTCACATGGAGTAGCTTGTTTGGTTGGAGTGACAATGGCATATATTTAATATATAGAGGCAGCTAGATGATGCAATGCATGGGCAACTAGATTTGAAATTAGGAAGAAATGAATTCGAATACTCCTCAGAAACTAGTTGTGATTTTAATTGTTGTGATTTTAGGTTTAAGTTTTATTAGTCTCAGTTTCCTCCCTTCTATTATGGAGATAGTATCACCTATCTCTTAAGGTTGTTTTGAGGATAAACTGATATAAAATATATAAAGTGTATTGTAAGCTTTAAAGCTCTATTTAAATGTCAGCTATTATTATATTTGATAATGAGTATGATATAAAGAGTATCACTAAAAATAAGTTAATTTAAAAAAGAGAATGAAACTATAGAATGATGATAAGCTAGAGAATCTCTAGAGCCCTTTCCAATTTTAAAATTATGATTCTATGATCTTAGGACAAAGTCAAAGCTTTACCAAAGAACGAAGACTTTGGCACTGGTTTCTGAAATGCACTGGAGGAAAGAACAATGTCAGAGATTACTATAGTATAATAGTATTGCTATCATTAGTTTATTATCATTAACTGACTAAACAGTTGCTGGAGGCAAGGAAGATGATCTCCTCAGGTGGGAGGGTAAACATTTAAATACAGTTGACATTGATGGGAAAGTGGTAAGTTAAAAACAAAACTTAAAAAGCAGACAGCTATACTAATTTGGAGCTATCATTTTTAATAGATATTGATGTTTTGTTGTTTATTTTTTTTAACCAACTATCTACAATTCAAACCTGGTCATTTATGAGATGTAATAATTTTTCATTTAATTAGCTCAGTGCTTTGGAGAAACCATTTATAAAAAGTTATCTAGCTGAAAAAATACTAAAGGGTTTATTTGCTTCTGAGTACATAGTGATTATTCATGTAATTGCCATTAACATTAATGGGAGAGCACATGCATACAAATTCCTGTTCATAAAATTAAAACTGTACACCTTACCATTTTTAGTCTTATGACAGAAGAGTATTTTTACAAAGCTAACAATTTTAAAAAATGCCTTAGTTCATTTCCATATCTGAAGGAAACAGAAAGAAAAAAAAAACTCTTGCAAATGTAAATTAGATATGGGAAAGAATCTTTATACACACATATGCATGTATGTATATATTCTCTATTGGGAAGAAGGACAAAAGCAATAAAAATACTTTAGAAGATAAAATATTTTTAATTTTTGCAACAGATTTGTCAGCTAGCACATAAAGTATTAAGAGTGGACTTCTGCTTATATCGGAACTGACAGAAAGAATATTTTTGATAAGATATATCTGGCAAAATGAAATTAGCAAATAAAATTGCAGACCATATGCATGTAGGATGAGTGCTAAGCCCATGCAAGATATACATGTTTGTTTAGGTTGTCTAAATAGTTGGAAATATGATTGACAAGGAGAAAGGATAGATATGATCTGAGTTGTACACTACCTATGAGGAGAGAAGAAAAGCCTGGCAAGGGCAATGCCTGCACTACTGCCAGTACTCTATCTAGGGAGAGGTGAGGGACAGGAACGTCCCAGGAGTCCCTGGGTTCTCTTTTCTCCAGTCTCCAAGACTTGTACTGGAGATTTATCCTGCTCAATGTTGCTGGTTGAGGGGGTATGATAAAGTCATAACCCAGTAGAGATAAAACTACTTCCCTAGTCTGTAACTCTTAGCCTACACTCACCAGCTTAATCTCCATACATCAAATTCTGGAGTCAGGAAGGCTTATCTTCAGGAGTTCAAATCCAGCCTCAGACAGTTACTAGCTGTGTAACCCTGGGCAAGTCACTTACCCTGTTGGCCTCAGTTTCCTCATCTATAAAATGAGTTGGGGGAGATGGCAAACCACTCCAATATCTTTGTCAAGAAAACCCTAAATGGGGTCACAATGTTATTGGACACAACTGAAACAACTGAATAACAAAAACATTTGGGAAAGAGAATAATGTACGATAAAGCAGCATTGGACTAGATCAGGGGTGGAGCAGGTTCCCCACCCCTGGACTAGATAGTCTCTGAGGGTCCTTCTAACTTAAAAATCAAGAAGAGGAGGAGGAGGAGGAGGAGGAGGAGGAGAAGGAGAAGAAATGGTAAGTTACCTTTGACAAAGAGAAGGGTTAACTTTTTTTAGGAATTGCTATAGAGAAGAAATGATGAATGATTTCAATGGGTTTTAGGATACAGAATGGAGAAGAGGAAGATTATAACAAATTGGCTCTATCTTCTCAGTATAATATAAGGTGTTTCTCACTAGAGAGGACTGTGAAGAAAATAGTTGGAGGAATTGTAGAAAGGAGTCTAATCAGATGCTTGAGAAAAGAAGAGAAGGTTTTAAATAGCCCTTGTGGGGGGATTTGAATAAAGAATTAATTGAAGAGGAATTAAATAATGTCTTGCAACAATGTGTGCTGAGTTGAGATTACATACATGTGTAGGGAGCCCAGCTGTCTCCATTATGTAATTTCCTCCATCTCTGTTTAGCAGCTAGTGAATAAGAGTAGAGAACATGGATTGTAGGAGCAATCCACGGTTGGAGTTTGGCAAGCAGGATTCTAAAGTAAGGTCAAGGTAGAGTTGAGTTGATTAATTATGGCATTGAGAGTGAGAAGTGAGATTGTAGCTATGATAGAGGTAATGGCCTAGAAAGGAATTAAGGGATAGAGAGACTAGAAAACCTGGTGGGGACAAAGAAGAGGTTTAAGATGAATAAGTCATAGAAAGAAATCTGATAAAGTAGGTAATGATCCAGTAAAAGGAGTTCCAAAATTTCAATATAGTGGAACACTTGTGGGTGATAACAAGATCAAGAGTGTGATTTTTCTTTTGTATGGCTGAGATGTGTATTGAGGGAGTAGATGATGTAAACTGAGGATATTGAGGAATTCGGAAGTTGTGATATTTGAGGAGAAACCAAAATGTTGAAGTTGTGTAGAATAAGGCAAGAAGTAAGGTGTAGAGGATGACTGTCAGCTTAGGTACTGAACTTCTTGAGGATAAAAAGGGAAAATTATAATAATATTAATTAAGTTTTGCAGGAAAATTGTTTTTGTATATCATCCACAGATATTAGATAGTTTCCATTTATTTTCCCCATATATCAGAGCTTGAAACATTGAGTGGAAATTGAAGAGAGATAGATTAGACATCGTGTAAGGAAAACTTTCTAACAATTAGGGTTGTCCAAAAATAGAACAGGTGGTATGACTTAGGAGATAATGGGCTCCTCACTAGAAGTCCACAAAGGCTGTATGACTCATTTTAAAGGATATTGTAGAGGGGATTCTGGTTCAAGTAGGTTGGTGGTACTTTCCATACTCAGGTTCTATGATACTCTTAAGTAGAAATTAGAGTTGTTTCCTGGTTTTCCCAGTAATATGGAGATTGAGGTTCTGAAGTTGGCTTCAAGTCATTGCTGGTAAGTAATTAATAGAAAAACATATTTTTACACACACATGCACACACACAAACATAGCATCAAGGTGCCAATCCAAAATACAGGGATATCTACTTAAAACCCAAGTATTTTCTTCATCTTTGAATAGAAACTATACCTTGCACAGCAAATTACTTCAAAATACCTAAATAGTCCTGATTATGAGAAGGTTGCTTCTTTGTTGAATATCAGAAGACAAGTAATATCCCTTAGAGTATTAGTGATGCATTTCAAGGCTGAATTTGAATAAAAGTCATTCATAGACAAATTACCCAGTAGGTCCCAGTTTACTTTTAATTCGTCCTCCTGAAAATAGCACACATTCCCTTTGTACATTACATGTTTCATGTCAGATTAGCCTCACCATGACCTATGAGATAGGTGGTGATGTCATTATTATCTTCCTTTTGGCAATAAGTTACCTGAGATTCAGAGAGACCAATAAATTTCTCCAAAGTCATGCAGATAATTACAGATGGAGCCATGAAGTAAATTTGTTTCTAACTGAAGTGCTCATTCCATTACATAAATTCAATACAATTCAAAAGTCTATGAAAAACCTCTTCTCATCAAAGCCAACACTTTTACTCAGCCCATTCTTTTTTGCAGGTTGCCCCCACAGGTTTCTCCTTTTACTTGTCATCAATCTCTCCTTATCTCTCTGCTGCCTATAAGCATGCCCATTTCACACAACTTCAAAAAAAAAATTGCTGGTTCCTATAATCTCTGATAGCTATCTTCTTAAACTCTCCCTTTCTTAGACAAACTCCTTGCTTCCATTTCCTCACTTCTCAGTCTCTTTTTAACGTTAAGTCACCTGTTTTCTGACCTTATCATTCGACTGAAATTGCTTCCTCCAAAGTTATCAACAGTCTCTCTTTAAAAAAAAAACTCATTTAATATGCATTTATTTTTTTCTCCCTATTAAAAAAAAAAGATGGAAAATGAAAACACTTGTAACAAATATGCATCATCAAGAAAAACGAAGTCCTTTATTGGTCATGTCCAAAAATCTGTTTTTTTTTTTAATTTTGAGTCCATTACCCCTCTGTCTTGAGATGTGTAGCCTGCTTCATCTTTGTTCCTCTAGAGTCATGGCTGGTCATTGCATCTATCAAAAATCTTCCTCTTTACAATATTTTTGTTACTGTATAAAATTTAAATACAATAAAACTTTGTTTTAAAATGTAAAAATTATTCATAGATTGTGAGTCTTACAAAAAGTTGGCAGGTCAGTTTTGACTTGTAGGCCATAGTTTACTAATTCCTGGTTAAAAAAAAAGTTCTTCTGTTTCATCTCCCTTCACTTTGCATCAGTCTTGGAAAGTCTTCCCAGATTTTTCTGAAATCATCCCTTTCATCACACCTTAGGATATAATAATATTCCATTAGATTCATACACATAATTTTTTTCATTCATTCTACAATTTTGGAGTATTGCATTAGTTTCCTGGTTTTGTGTGTGTGATGACAAAAATAGCTGTTATAAATATTTTGACACATTCATACATACTTTTGTATATGCTCATCTTTTCCTTTTTTTTTCTTCTCTAACTCCTTCCTCCCTTTAGTGAGTTCTTTCAGAACTTTCATTTTTAGGAATGTCCCAGGCCAACCATCCTTTATTCTCTGGAATTCCCCATCACATTCTGCTCCTACCCCCTCTTTACAGCTGTCTTTTATATATTGTCCTTCTTATAAGAAAGTAAACTCCTGGAGAGAAGGGACTGTCTTTTTGTTTGTATTCGTATCCCCGATAATTAGCACAGTGAGCACTTAATAAAGCCTTATTATTGATTTGACTTAATCTCTTTGAGGTAAAGGCTTAGTACTGGCATTGCTGAATCAAAGCATATACACAGTTTTGTGACTTTTAGGGTATAGTTACAATCAATTTGCTTTCCAAAATGGGTTGACCAATTCAGTTTCTCCTCCCTGTAACCCCAACAGTACAATAGTGGTGTGCCTATTTTTTCCACAACTCTTCAACATTTGTCATTTTTCTTTTTGTCATTTTTGCCAATTTGATAGGTGGGAGGTACAACTTCAGTTGCTTTAAGTTGTGTTTAATTATTAGTGAATTGGGCCATTCATCCATATGGTTGTTGTTGGTTTAGATTTCCTCCTTTAAAAACTGCCTGTTTATATCCTTTGACCAACTGGGTTATGAATCATGTTCTTATAATGTTGAAACAATTCCTTATGTTTCTTGGAGATGAGGCATTTATCAAAGAAATTTGCTGCAAAGATTCTTTTTCCCTCGAGTTAACTATTGCCCTTACAATTTTAGTTGGCTGGCTTTGTTTAAGCAAAATGTTTTTTGATTTAATATAACAAAAATCATCCATTTTATTTTCTATGATCCTCTCTATTACATGTCCTTCTTGACTTCCACAGCATTTGATATAGCAAATCACTGTTTCTTAGATATTCTCTGGTTTTGTTTTGTTTTTTCAATGACTGGTTTTCCCACTTCTTGTCTGGTTCCTCTTCATGCTCCTTTGTGGGTTCATCATTTATATCACTCCTCCAGCCATGGGTGTACTCCAAGACTGGGACATTTTCTCTTCCATATCGTACTTTCTAAGACTCAGAATTTTGTCCCAAAAATTTCTCCACCAGATAGTCCTGTCTACATTTTAAATTACTTTGCCTACATTGGACCAAACTGGATAACACTTTGATAAATCTTACCATAAGAGTAAAATGGTATAATCTAGATTGATCAAGTGATTTGTAGTGTCCCAGGACACTAAAAGTGTCCCAAGTGACTGAGGAAGATCAATTCACCATCTTTAGATTCCTCACCTCTAGCATTTCAGTCAGTCAATAACCATTTTTAAGTGCCCAATATATACCTGGCCTTGTACTAAGCACCAGGAATAGAAAGATTGAACTAAGTAGATTTCTAGGCTGCTAGGCTATTCACAGGGCTTCTCTGCTGAAATGGTTGATCTGTTGAACTCCCTGGGTTTATTCTTCTGTGTGCAGCTGTAGTTACCAGGACTTACAGTTTCTACCTCAGCTGGATGTTACTGTTCTCTTTTCAACTGACATGTTTAACTCTATATCTTTGACTTTGGAGTTTTTCATCTTTAGGCAAGAAGTAGAAGAGTTCTAACCTTTCTTGTTCTAAAATGCTTCCTGATTCAGGTGAAGGTTCCTCCAGTAAGGAAACTTACCTTACTTATGGGGGCTGCCCAGTAATACTTTGAAGAGTCATGTTTCATGCAGATGAGTGACTATGTATTTAGGTATAAAAGTAGTCTCTGCCCTGGGGTAACATCACAATTTTTGCTTTTCTTTCAATATGCAGTTGATCTGTTCAAGTCTCCCCATGTGAAATGCTTCTTTTAAATCTGAAAGAGCTTCCATTTTACATTTCAATCTGTTTTTTCCCCTTATGACCATTAAAATTAATCTAAAGGAGGCACAGCTTTACATGTGTGTGTGTATATATATATGTACATATATATGCAAATAGATATAGATATGTGCACTCATACAATTATACTATAACAATATGCTATACTATAGTAAAGATGCTTTCATATTACTTTGGTCACAAATACCTTAATGGAACATCTCTAACACTTAATATTTGTGTATTAATAGTACTAAGATAATCTTTATCATTTAAGAGCCTTTAAAAAACCATCTGTTTTCTATTTTAATGAGCACACTCAAATCAGAATTTGACCTATTAATTGTAAAGGAAATTGAGGAAACAAATATCCCTGTTGAGAATATTTAAGAATATACTTAATTAAAGAAGAAAAACATAATTCTACTCAAAATTATATCAATTTTCATTTTAATATTCTACTTTTCTATTTAATATTCTATTCTTCATTTTTTTTAATCATGTAATGTTCCTCCCTCACCTTATTCAATTTGAGTAAATGTTTGTGAATGACCAAGTATAGACAAAAATGACTTCCTTGAAACCACCTACAATGTACCAAATTATCTTTTTTTACTTGTCTTTCCCTCTTTTTTTCCCCCTCTACTACAATGCTGTGGAAATATCAGTGAAGAAAGTAGACAGAAAACTATATAATCCTCAGTGGGGTCAAAGCATCAAAGAAATGTGAATATGAATGGTTGATTCTTGTCAATAATTATCAAACTGATGACTTTTCAAGCTGTGAAAGATACTTAAACCAAAAAAAAATCCTCACATGTGACACATCTTTAATGTACACACATAGTATCTCTACCCCTCCATCAACATTTCATAATTATAATTAGTCATTAAATCAGTGTAATTAATATTACTTGACTTATCTGAATCTGTTTCATTAATCCCTTTTAATACAGCTTCTGGTAGATTGCTAAAACATAAAATATTCTGAAAAAATGAAAATTTTCATTACGATAGCTATATTCTCTTCACATGTATTTATTTCAAAAGTCAAACACTAACTTCTGGAATTCATAAGGCTATACACAAAAGTTCCTCTGAGCATAAAGATAGATATATTATGATAAATTAATTCCAATAATACAACTAATAATAATACTTTCAATTTGCATTTATTTATATAGCACTTTTTAAAAGTGCTTCACATGCATAATCTCATTTTATTCTCATAATGCTACTCACAATACTGCTGAGGAAAATGAGATAATGATTAAATACCTTGTTCTAGAGGACACAGATAACAGCAGAATCAGTACTTGAATGGAGCCCAAAACTCTTTCCAAATTTATTCAAACTTTAAAAGCTAAGAGGTATCTCAGGGGATAGATTACTGCCCCTGAAATCAGAAAGATTTGAGCCTCAGACTAGCTATGTGACTCTGGGCAAGTCTGTCTGCCTCAGTTTTCTCAATTGTAAAATTAAGATAGCAATAGCACCTTCCTTATAGGATTGTTGTGAGGGTTAAGTGAGATAATGTTTGTAAAACATTAAATCCATGTTTAGAAAATGGTCTGTTTCTCATATAGGGTAGATAGGTGGCACAGTGGATAGAGCATTTGGCTTGGAATCAGAAAGACTCATCTTCATGAGTTCAAATCTGGCCTCAGACACTTAAAAGCTGTGTGACCCTGAGCAAGTCACTTAACCTTGCTTTGCCTCAGCACCTCATCTGTAAAATGAACTGGAGAATGAAACGGCAAATCATTCCATTATCTTTGTCAAGAAAACTCCAAATGGGGCAGCTAGGTGGTGCAGTGAATAGAGCTCTGGCCTTGGAGTCAGGAGGACCTGAGCTCAAATACAGCCTCAGACACTTAACACTTACTAGCTATGTGACCCTGGGTAAAACCATTTCTGTATAGCCATCTGAAAACTCACATAAGGCATATACATAAAGAGAAGTACATAATTCAGAACTTAAAGATAAAATTAAATGATGAAATTTTATTGATTTTAAAAAACAAATTTTAATTTAAAAAAAGAATTAAGTGTACTATAAATAATTAAATAGTTGAAAACCACTTTGATGATTTTTAAAGAAAATTTTTAAAAATAAGTTTATTTGAATTGCTTAATTTAATAATATATATTTTTAAATTAACTCATCTATCATTGTTCCTTAAACTTTACTACATGTATTTAAGTCTCATCAGATAATTTGTACATGGATTATTTTTTGGGTTTTTTTCTTTATTAATTCCTTTTGTTTTTATATCATAATTGTTTATATGTGGGGGAGAGTTTTCCTTCCTGGTGTTTGAGTTCTTCCT
The DNA here is from genome assembly GCF_900497805.2 of Vombatus ursinus. Lineage (NCBI taxonomy): Eukaryota > Metazoa > Chordata > Mammalia > Diprotodontia > Vombatidae > Vombatus > Vombatus ursinus. The sequence continues at coordinate 14,976,235 of NW_020954570.1, read as the reverse complement.
TGTTAAAAAGGAGAAAATTAGGGGGAGCTAAGTGATGTAGTGGTAGAGCTCTGGTATGAAGGCCAGAGTCAGGAGGACCTGAGTTCAAATCCAACCTCAGATACTTGACATTATTGGTTGTATGACCCTGGGCAAGTCACTTAACACTTATTGCCTCACCAAAAAGCAAAAGAAATAAAGAAATAATAAAAAGGAGAAAATTGAACAAAAATATCAGATACAGTGAACATATCTAAAAATGTACACATTATTCCTTACTAGTCTCCAGACTCTCTGACATTAGGAGGACAGTTGTACTATATGTTCATTATAGTGGGAGGTTCATTAGTTTTGGGTTTTTTTTTTCAAATTCAGAGATTAGCTTCCTTGCAGCAGTCTTTTCATTTTATTTTAAATTGATTTTATTGATATCTTTCCTATGCTACCTAGTTTTCCACCTTTATCCTTTCTTCTATTCCCTCCCATAGTCCTAGTTCTCCTCACACACACAAAAAAAAATTAAAGAGAAAAAGAAAAAATAATCAGGAAAATATATCAATATATAAAAAATCATAATGTATTTTCATATCTCTTTTTGGGGATAAACTTGTTCTTAAAAATTTTGCAACATTCAGATTCCATTACTTTATGGTTGTTTTTCATTTCATCATTCTAATCATTATGCATAATACTTTCCTGGATTCACTTAGTTTACTTTGCATCAGTGTATGTACTTTTCACATTTTTCTCAGTTTATCATTTCTTACAACTTTCATTATATTCATGTGACACAATTTGGAAAACCATTCCCCAGTTGATGGGCATCTATTTTGTCTCTAGTTCTCTTTTTATTAACCTCATTGTAGTCAAAATGAATATTGTTCTCTTGGTTCAACTTCTTGCATTCTTTATGAGTTTATGTAAATGTTTCAGTTTCCATGAATGTTTCATTGGTCATCTCTTCCTTCACAGTAATATTTCATTTACATTCATATATAATAGTTTTTAGTTAGGTATTGTCTAATTGATGGGCAGAAATTTTTTCTGTTTTCTATTTTTTTTTGCTACAACAAAGAATATGTGTGTGTGTGTGTGTGTGTCTTGCTTATGGTTATACTTTAACCATAGTAAGTAAGGACTGTTCATTTCAGTAACTTTTTTCTTAAATCACTCCAAATTCATATTCAAAATGGTTGGATCACTTTAGAAATCTATCAATATTATTTAATTGTGTGACTATCTACTAAACTGCCCTGCACTTCCCCCCACAACATTGATTGTTCCAATTTTTGATCATTTTTGATAATTTGCATTTTTCTTATGTAATCTGTGTTTGGACATTTATTATTTATTGGAATTTTATTTCTTCCTGTTTCCAATTAAGAGAGAAAGATAGACAGATAGACATGACTAGAAGAAGGATTTTGATGATTCTTCTTCCCCCCTCCACCTGGGTGTATGAGGGAGCTCATAGACACATTGTGCATGAAGCCAAGTGATAAGCTAGAGGGAAACAGATATCAGTGCTGGCATTCAGATTGATTGCTGCTTCCCTTTGCTGTCTTTGAATTTTGGACCTCCTGATCACCACTCAGGGGACTACCATGATTAATGGCTACCTTTGAAGCCAGGCTAACTAAACACCATGCCAGCTAATGTCAGCTGACTTTGTTGTTGAGACTTTGAGGCTGTCTTATGAGTCCTTAGATGTGTGCAAATGTTTCTTCCATTGCCAGGGGTAAAGAATCTGCATCTTCAAGACCACATGTGGCCTTTTAGGTCCTCAGGTGTGGCCCTTTGACTGAATCCAAACTTCACAGAACAAATCCCCTTAATAAAAGGATTTGTTCTATAAAACTTGGACTCAGTCAAAAGGTTGCACCCAAGGACCTAGAAGGACACATGTGGCCTCAAGGCCACAGGTTCCCCACCCTTGATTGTGATTTTGGCCTTTCATATGAGTTAGATACAGTGACTCCCACCAACCTTGCAAGTTAGATGGGGGAGACTGCTTCTCATTTCTATTTCCCTGACTTCCCCAATTTTTTTAACATAATTTAACTTATTTCTAGGTGTCTCAGGAGCAGGAGGTGAGAGTGAGCTAAGCGGTTTGAAGCTCCAAACCCCTGGGAGATTCACCCCATCTCATCTGCCCTGAAAGGAGCACTAGGCCAGGCTGCTGCTGCCCTCCCAGAGGGGTGAGTGACAGCCACCCATTTGGGGAATTAAGATGAAATTGGCTTTTCCCAAGTAGCACTGAGACTTGGTTCCAAATTAGACATCCTGTGGCAATATAGCATTGTGGGAGACCAGTGATTAATGGCCACAGAGAAGGTGGAGGTCTAGGAAATCAGAAATTTGGTCAGCCTGTGACATCTCAGTCATTGAACTAAAGAACAGAGATAACTGGAGGAGGGTACCAGTGTGTAGTGCTACACCAGGCAGGAAAGAAAGGAGGCTAGAATCTAGCTGGGACAAGTTCTGTACTCACTAAAGTCACTTGGTGGAGGGACTGAGGCTAGTGAAAATTGTTCTCCAGAATGACTGCACCGGTTCAAAATTCCATCAACAATGCATAAGTGCCCCTATATTTCCACATCCTATCCAGCATTTGTCATTTTCCTTTTCTGTCACATTAGACAATCTGATAACTGTGAGCTACCTCAGAATTGTCTTAATTTGCATTTCTCTAGTCAGTAGTGATTTAGAGCATTTTTTTCATCTGACAATTGATAGCTTTGATTTCTCCTAAAAATTGCCTGTTTCCTTTGACCTGTAAATGTGTGAGATTATCATGATAGAGAGAAATTCGATACTAGGAGGGGACTCAAGAGTTTTACAATTCATTTCAAGAAGATAATTCCTAATTGATTACCACCAGGAAGGAATCAAAGAATTTACAAGATGGACTCCATCTGATGGCTAATTGGGGTACTATAGTCTTTCTTTTTTAAATTTTATTTTAGACTCAAATACTAGAACACAAATACAGAATAGAGAAAAGAAAAACAAATATCATAAACTTAAATATTGGAACTTGAATAAAAAAGTAAGAAAAGAAAAAAAAGCATGTCATATGCATAGGAGAACATAAGAAAGGATTCAAAATATGTAATGATAAATTTTCATTTCAAGAAAGCCTGCATGATAAATACTACACATTGTGTCTATCTGTGCTTTCTTGTTAAGTTTTCCTTTGTTCTCTGCTGTGCATTTTCTACTTTGTTCTTTTTTTCATCCTTCCTCTCTCCCCACACCTCCCCCTAAAAGCTACAATTAATTGTGGATATATTTCTACATAGATAATAGATATATACATACCCATATACATATATACACCTATATACATATATATTTAAATATATACTTTCGCTAACGAATTCTACTCCTGATCTTTGTTTTTATGTTTGTGCATATCTCTTGTTTCCTATACCTCCTGATTCCTCTACTTTACTCTACCCACTACCTTGACCTCCTATTACTTAGCCTTCCCCCCTCCAAGGATCCCTCCCCTATCCTCCCATTTCCATAAACCTGAACACCCTTCTATCACCTCCTATAACCTATTCCCTCATCCTCCTCTCTAGAGATCCCTCTTTTGTCCTCCCATTCCCATAGATCTAAATATCCTTTTATATCCCCCTTTAACCTATTCCCTTACCCTCCCCTCTAGAGTTCCCTCCCTTGTACTCTCCCCCTATCACCTTACCACTTTATTTCTTCTGAATTTAGAAGACTTTTATACTCTTCTAGATATATATGCATTGTTCCCTCTTAAACCCATTCCCAATGAAAGTAGGTTACCAGAATTACCAGTGCTCCTCCCCCATCTAATTCCTCTGTATCAATTGTTCCTCTGCTGCCTCATTTGTATAATAGTTATCCTTTTTAACTGTCTCTAGATGGTTTTACTTTTTGAAGTCATATCACACTCAGGTCTACCCCAATTTTCCTTACAAACAACCCAATTACTAATGGCAATTTTAGAGATACATTTTAAATATATAAACAGTAAATAGTCTGTCCTTATTGCATTCCTTGTAATCAGTCTTTGGTGTGTTCCTTTTGTTTTTCTTGGCTCTTGTATGTCAAATCTTTTATTAAGTTCAGTTTTTTTTTAGCCAAGTCTTAAAAGTTTGACAGTTGATTAAATGTCCATCTTTTTTCATTCAGGACTATGCTTAACTTTGCTAGGTATGACATTTTTGGCTGGAGCTCCAGTTTTTTTGCTCTTCGATATATGTAGTGTTCCAAGATCTGTGGTCCTTTAGTGTCTTGGCTGCTAGGTCTTGTGTGATTCTAATTGTGGCACCATCATATTTAAATTGTTTTTTTTTTCTTGTTGCTTTTAATATTTTATATTTGAACTGGGGGTTTCAGAATTTGACTATAATACTTCTATGAGTTTGCATCATAGGATTTCTTTCAAGTGGTGATCAATGGATTTTTTCTATTTCTACTTCCCCAAACCCTTGTTCTAATGCTTCAGGAAAATTTTCTTTCATTATTTCTTGTATCATTGTATCAAGTTTATTTTTTTGATCATAGCTTTCAGATAGTCCAGCTATTTTCATGTTTTCTCTTCCTCATCTGTTCTCCAGATAAGTTGTTTTTCTTATGTTTTACTTTCTCTTCTATTTTTTTAATTCTTCATATTTTATTTAATTATTTCTTGATCTCATAATTCACTGGCTTCACCTTGCCCAGTTCTAATTTTCAAGGTGTAATTTTCTTCCTTAAGATTCTGGATCTCTTTTTCTAATTGGTTGACATTCTTTTCATAATCTTCTTGTTTTTCTTGGATTATTCTTTTTTTTTTTTAGTTTTTCCTCCACCTGTCTCACTTGATTTTCAAAGTCTTTTTTTAAGTTCTTCTATGAATTCTGTGCATTTTTTCATAGTAATAGCCTAATTTTTGTAATCACCTCTAGCCATTGGTTATGGGGGATGACACCTCTTGCCCCAGATCTTCAGTTCTCCCCTCTAGCCTGGAACCAAAGCCAAACTTCCAGCCTCCTGTATGTGGCCACAGCCAGGTGCATTCTGCCCCATGCTTCTTCACTCATCAGGCATGTGTGTGCTGGTTCCTTCTCATCCCCACTGCTCTCCAAAGTACATGTGGGTCTGGCATTCCTTGTCAGAAGAGGTTCATTTGATCTTCCCCTGCTCAGATGTCCAACTCTTCTCATTATCCTGGGGATAAACGTTTCTGTGGCTGGGGCTAAGGTAGTCTCCCAAAACAACTGACCGCAGGGCTTGCCTCTTGTTTTTAAGAAATTTGCTGGTTGTGTTAACCCAGACCCCAGGCTGGAGGTGTTTACTCTTCACAGGGACCAAATCTCATACTAGGATTTTTCTTCCCATCTTATCAAATTGTCCTAGGAACAGTCCTGTTGTGCCCCTATTCTTATTTATTTTCATCCTAAGGTGCTATTTTATCTCTTTTGTGGGGGGAAATCTTGAGAGCTTGGAATTTTCTGACCTACTCTGTCATCTTCCCAGAATCCTCTCTACTATAGACTTAGGAGGGCTGCACCACTCGTAGGCCAAAGATGAACTGAGTTGATGATCCAAGGAGAGCATGACCTGGTAACACCTAGAATGTTGCATTCCCTCATGAGACAATTAACAAAATAATGTGCTGCTTTTTTGTAGGCCTAAGAAAGGTAACATAGAAGTCAGTTCAGAATGTTTATACTTTAATGCCACTACTGCAGTGCCCCAAGTATCACATAAAAGTACACAAATGTAATGCTTACTATTAGTGTTTCAGATCACATTTTCCAATACTTTTATGGTTTAACTATTGGGGATGGTTCTGTACCCAAAGAGATCAAAAAGGAGGGAGGGGAAAAGACCCATTTGTACAAAAATATTTATAGCAAGTCTTTTTGTAGTGGCAAAGAATTAGAAAATTGAGGCAATTCCCATCAATTTGGTACTAGATGAACAAGTTGAGGAATTGTTGTTTGTCCTTTGTTCTCAAAGCAGACCATGACATTAGGAAGGTGATGCCATGACTTGTAAGCAAATTGGATTTAAGTAACGGAGGGCTGTGCAAAGTTACCAGCCTCACTTTCTTCTCTGGAGCCATCTGGACCCAGTGGCAAGATATAGATCAGGATAACTGGAGATGGCCCTGGATGCAGTAGGAGACCTTGACTTTTTTAAGCTAAGGTCTTTCCCAGGTATCAGTTTGACTGAGGCAATGTCCATGCAGTGATTAAGACTAGGTGAGAAATGAGGCAAAAAGTGACCTCTTTTACCTAGTCAAATAAAGAAATAAATATATCTTAGAGGGGAAGACCCTCGGGGCTTCTGGTTAAAACAGAAAGAGTTGCTACTGACATTCACTTGGAGCCATCAGGGCTCAAACAATGACCAGGTGGGGCCTGGGTTGGGACCAATTGTTGGCCAATCTATGAGAGCCAGAGTGATTTGGGTTTAAGGCTTGGTCCTTAAGAAAGAAATCTAGTCAATAAATACCTAGATTTCTTTCTAGGTTTCAGTGATCTAAATTTACATTCCTTTGAGCAGAGTACCACAGGTAAGGGTATGATACCCTATGTGGACAGAGGCAGAGAGAGAGGAGAGGAGAGGGGAGGGGAGGGAAGAGGAGGGGAGGGGAAGGGAGGAGAAAGGTAGAAGCTGCATTGCCCAATTGAACTGGCTAGTTGAGTCCCCGGTGAGGCAGCTCACACTATCCTTAGGTTCTTGTTTGTCTTTCATTCTTGAAGGGGACCATGATGTCAGGAAGATGATGCTATGACTTTCAAGTGAAAAGTATTTAAGTGAGGGATGGTTATGCAAAGTCACTAGCCTTATTTTCTCCTGTGAAGTCATCTGAGCCCAGTGGCAAGATATAGATCAGGACTACTGAAGATGGCCTAGATACCATGGGAGACCTGGACCTTTTTAAGCTAAGACCTTTCTCAGGTCTCAGTGTGTCTGAGACAATATCCCTGCAGTCATTAAGGCTAGATAAGAATGAGGCAAAGAATGGCCTCTTTTACCTAGTCTAAACAAACAAACAAATAAATAAATCTTGGAGGGGAAGACTTCTGGCCAAAACAGAAACAACTGCTGTTTTCACTCATTCTGAACCATCAGAGCCCAAATAAAGATGAAATGAGGCTTGGGCAGTTCCAGTTAGGCAGCACAGCTCTTTCCTTCCTTCCTTCCTTCCTTCCTTCCTTCCTTCCTTCCTTCCTTC
>NW_020954570.1:14888226-14969033 GCF_900497805.2 Vombatus ursinus | reverse complement strand
TTCCTTCCTTCCTTCCTTCCTTCCTTCCTTCCTTCCTTCCTTCCTTCTTTCCTTCCTTTCTTCTTTCCCTCCTTCCCTCCTCTTCCTTTCTCCTCTCTCTCCCTCCTCTCCCTCTGTCTAGATAGGAAATCATTCCCTTACTTGCAAGTGATCTCTCCGAGGGAATATAAATTTTGTTCACTGAAACCTCACTGGTTAGATTTCTTTTTTAATGACCATGCCTTATACCCAAGTCACTCTGGTTCTCATTGATTGGCCAGCAATAAGTCCCAGCCATGCAGCTCAAGGAAATTGAAAAGAAACATTTAAAAAAATTCAGTGAAGCCCAATAACTTAAATTCTCAAAATAAAAGAAGATATAAACAACATTGAAAACAAAAAATAAAATAATTGAAATAAATAAAACACAAGTCAAATATTAAAAATAACATGATACTTTAGTTATTTTAATACAAAAGAGAAAAACTAAGTTGTCAATATAAAAAATTAAAAAGGAGAATTCAAATTGGAACCTTTTTCTCAAACATATGAAGAGAATACTATTGTGCTATGAGAGATGATGAGCAGGCAGATTTCAGAAAAACCTGGAAAGACATGAAATGAACTGATGCAGAGTGAAGTGAGCATAACCAGAACATTGTACATAGTAACCGCAATATTTTACAATGATCAAATGTGAATGACTTAGCTATTCTCAACAATATAATGACCCAAGACAATTCCAAAGGACTCAAGATGAAAAATGCTATCCACCTCCAGAGAAAGAACTGATGGAATCTGAATGCAGATCAAAAAATAATATTTTTCATTTTCTTTATTCTTTGTGTGTTTTTTGGGGTCTGTGTCTTCTTTTACAACATGACTAATATGGTGATATTTTTGCATGATTGAGCACGTATATCAAATTATTTCCTATTTTAGGGAGGGGGCAAGGAGGAAGGGAGAAAAATTGGAACTCAAAATTTAAAAAAAAAGAATGTAAAAAAAGTGTTTTTACATGTAATTAGGGGAAAATAAAATATTTTTTTAAAAAAGAAATTCTATCACTTTATAACCAAAAATCTATATATTTACACCAGGATAAATTTTTAACAACATGTGCTTTTAGTTGTATACATGATTTATCTGAGCATTTTGAGTCTAGATTTATAAAATCATATATTATTATCAATTTTTTAGTCAAATAGTTTATAAAACTGGCATCCTTAATTATTCTTCATCTTCTTTATCATTATTTCTACAAGTTATCTTGCAAGAAAGAAAAATTCTGTCACTCTATCATTTTTTCCCAGACTTCAGTAAAAACAAAGAAGTAAACAACTATTTTATGACAATCTGTTCTGTTCACAATATATTGGTCTGTTCACGCCTGGAAATTTTTCAGTTTCCAAGAATATTTTTTAAAATATATGAAAATCCCATCTGCAACTTAGTTTAATTCATTGTCACTGATTATTCAGAAATAAATGTTACAACTCATAAGGTCAATAATTACAATTCACATAATTATTGCAAGGGTTTATAAATTAAAATTATAATTGACATCTGTAGGAAAATAATAACTAATCATTGTTTACATAATTGTTTCATATAGTATTCCTAACAAGATTTTTTGTTTTGAACTAAAAAATTTTAATAATTTTATATTTAATGCAACTTAGTTTCTTTTATATGCTGAGGCAGCTGCTAACATGATTTTGTCAATAGAACTAACTTATTTATTTAGTCCAGCTAGAATTCAGCTCCTGCAGTTTAACTTTTGTCTCCCATTTTAAATTATAGTAAATTAATAAACATAGGCAACCTATATTGTTATGCTAGAAAATGTAACTAATGAACAGATTATTTCTATTCAAAGATTCTTAGGAATCCATGAAGAACTCTTAAGCAAAGGTTTTTGTTTTTGTTTTGTAAAAATGTGGTGATTTCTTTAATATATATAACCATAAAATTCTTCATATACCTTTCAATCTTACCTTTCCCTCTTATTCAGAAACTCACATTAAAAATTTATCACAATTTTCAAAATTGTATCTTGCATACATCCATTTTTTAATTTAATCAATCCTTAGTATTTCAATATATTTCCCTATAATTGTCACAATTAAAGAAAAATTGAATTTTTTGCTAGAAACTCCATCCTGAATCAGTTCAACAAATGTACACATGCATACAAATACCCTGGTTACTCCCTACTGGAGATTTTTCTGAATAGTGGTTTCCTTGCTTGTATTTTCATCACAGAAAAATAAGGACTCTGAAAATGGCTAAATATATTGTACCTGAAATCTATGTAGCCAATTTCCCACAGCCATAATCTGATAAAACTTTGGTGTACAGATCTCCTGTCTAGCAATCAAGCAATAAACATTTATTAGGTTTGTAGTATATGCCAGACACTTTCCTAGGAACTAGGAAACAAAGACAAAAATGAAATAATTCTTTCCCTTTAGGAACTTATATTCTACTAGGTAAAGAAAACATATACACATGTCAATATATACTAGGGAGTATGTTTGAGGATATGCCAATAGGGGCTACATGCAAAGTTGAATTCTCTGGTGAATTTCAATGATGTGTGAAACTCAATGCTGAAGGACTTGTGATTTAGGATGATTAATCAATCCCCTTATTTTCCTTTGGTCCCTGTGATGAAAAGGAAGACTTCCTTCATCAAAGATAATTATCCAGTGATCCAGAAAGAATAGACCACCCAATAAATTTGGGAATAACTCCATCTTCTACTGCTTTCTTCCCCCCCCCCTTTATTTCTCTCTCTCTCTTCATCTGCCAAATAGGCAGGAACTCTATAAGGTTTGCTTTCTTAAGCTTTCAGACAGGGGAAAGATCCCCTTTCTCTTCCAATGGTGACTGTTTGTACATGACTATGGTCACTCTTGCTGCCTTATCCTAGACTTTAGACCCTGAAAGGCTCCTTCTGCTTTGGCTTCCTTCTGTGAGAATATGTGATTGGATGGTGATCATCAGATGGATGTTTCTGTCTTTGAAGGCAACCTTGCGAGTTCAAGAGATACCAGTCTCTAGAATTCTCATTGTGGCTGGCTAAAAGCAGGGAAAGTTATCTGCAGCTGTAACCTTCTTAGTAAAGAGTCCTATGAGAAGGATGAACCTAAGTCATGAAATGGCTAGCCAGAAGATTTGCATCTTCAGAAATTTGTTCATTCAGTGAAAAACAGGTCTGAAGATGAAATGGATATATAGGAATCCACTAATTGTTTCATGCTTTCATATCTTAAGCATCAATATAATAGAAATTATAGTCTGATATTTCATATTTTTAATCTTTTATTCAATGCACTTAGGAGCCTTTTAGTGTCTTAAGCATGTATTTTATGGAGAGGAAATCAATAACTAGTCCATATGTCTGATCTACTTTGAACATTGAATACTACTAATTTATTTCCAATTTATTTATTTATTTTTAGTTTTCAACATTTACTTCCACAAGATTTTGAGTTGCAAATTTTCTTCCCATCCCTCCCCTCCCCCCCACCCCATGACGACCTGCATTCTGATTATTCCTTAACCTAATCTGTTCTCCCTTCTATCACCCCCCTTCTCTTATTCACTTCCCCTTCTATTTTATTGTAGGGTAAGATAGATTTTAATATCCCTTTGCCTGTGTATCTTATTTCCTAGTGATATGCAGAAACAATTTCTAACATTCATTTCTAAAACTTTGAATTTCAAATTCTCTCCCTTCCTCCCTCCTCACCCACCCTTATTGAGAAGGCAAGCAATTTGACGTAGACTATACATGTGCTGTCATGCAAAACACTTCCATAATAGTCATGTTGTGAAAGACTAACTATATTTCCCTCCATCCTATCCCCGTCCCCATTTGTTCTATTCTCTCCTTTGTCTCTGTCCCTCCTCAAAAGTGTTTACTTCTGATTACCGCCTCCCACAATTGGCCCTCCCATCTATCATCCCTCCCTTTCTTATCCCCTTCCCCTCTACTTTCCTGTAGGGTAAGATAGATTTCCATACCCAATTAAGTGTGTATGTTATTCCCTCCTTAAACCAAATCTGACGACAGCAAAGATCACTCATTCCTTCATACCTTCCCCCTCTTCCCCTCCCCTGTAAAAGCTTTTTCTTGAGACTTTTATGTGAGATAATTTACCCCATTCTACCTCTCCCTATCTCCTTCTCCCAGTACCTTCCTTTGTCACCCCTTAATTTTCTTATTTAGATATCATCCCTTCATATTCAACTCACCCTGTGCCCTCTGTCTATATATATCCCCTCCAACTACCCTAATGATGAGAAAGGTCTGATGAGTTACAAATATCATCTTTCCATGTAGGAATGTAAACATTTCAACTTCAATAAGTCCCTTATGATTTCTCTTTCCTGTTTACCTTTTCATGCTTCTCTTGAGTCTTGTATTTGAAAGTCAGCTTTTCTCTTTAGCTCTGGCTTCTCAAGAATGCACTAAATTCTTCTACATCATTGAAAGTCAATTTTCCCCCTCATTTGCTGGGTAAGTGATTCTTGGTTTTAATCCTAGCTCCTTTGACCTCTGGAATATCATATTCCAAGTCCTCTCATCCCTTGATATAGAAGCTGCTAAATCTTGTGTTATTCTGATTGTGTTTCCACAATATTTGAATTGTTTATTTCTGGCTGCTTGCAATATTTTCTCCTTGACCTGGGAACTCTGGAATTTGGCTATAATATTCCTAGGAGTTTTCCTTTGGGGATCTCTTTCAGGAGGTGATTGGTAGGTTCTTTCAATTTCTATCTGGTTCTATTCTGGTTTCTATTCTGGTTCTAGAATGTCAGGGCCATTTTCCTTGATGATTTCTTGAAAGATGATGTCTAGGTTATTTTTTGATCATGACTTTTAGGTAATCCAATAATTTTTAAATGATCTCTCCTGGATCTATTTTCCAAGTCAGCTGTTTTTCCAATGAGATATTTCACATTGTCTTCTATTTTTTCATTCTTTTGCTTTTGTTTTATAATTTCTTGATTTCTCATAGAGTTATTAGCTTCTATTTGCTCCATTTTAATTTTTAAGGAATTATTTTCCTGTGAGCTTTTGGACCTCCTTTTCCATTTGGCCAATTCTGCTTTTTAAGGCATTCCACTCCTCATTGGCTTTTTGGACCTCTTTTGCCATTTCATCTAGTCTATTTTTTAAGGTGTTATTTTCTTCAGCATTTTTTTGGGTCTCCTTTAGCAAGCTATTGACTCGTTTTTCATGACTTTCTTGAATCATTCTCATTTATCTTTTCAATTTTTCATCTACTTCTCTTACTTGCTTTTCAAAATCCTTTTTGAGCTCTTCCATGGTGAGACCAATTCACATTTTTTCTTGAGGGCTTTAGGTGGAGGAGCTTTGACTTTGTAGTCTTCTTCTGGTTGTAAGTTTTGATCTTCCTTGTCTCCAAAGTAAGATTCTGTAGTCTGACTTTTTTTCCTCTGTTTGCTTATCTTCCCAGACAATTACTTGACTTTTAAACTCTTTGTTAAGGTAGGCTCTGCTTCCGGTGTGAAGGGTGTACTGTCCCAAGCTTCAGGGGTTTTGTGCAGCTGTTGTTAGAGATACTTCTAGTGACCTGTAAGTTTTCTGTTCTTTCAAGGTGGTATGATGTAAGGAGAGGTGTTACTCCTCTCCTGGCCTGTGCTCTGGTCTGTGAATGACCCACAAGCACTCTTTTCTGCCCTGAAAATGAGAGGAGGGTTCCCTCTTCACTGTTGCCATAAGCTGAGCTATGACAGTGTTCCTCCTCACCCCAGGACTGTAACCCAGTACTGGACCCAGATCTAAGCACAGGAAAAGCAAGAGAATCCTGCCTCAGCACCAGCAAAGAGATCCCTGAAATCCTCCTCTGATCAGCTGCTTCATCCCCCCACTATTTGTGGGCTGAGTGCTCCAGAAACAGCCTTTGCTGCTGTGGCCACTATCCTGAGGCTGGGCTAGGATCAGGTCTGGACCATGCTCCTCTCTTACCCAGGTATACAACAGACCTTTAGCACTGACTTTGGTATTTGTGTATTGAGAAGTCTGGAAATTAACACAGCTCCCCTTGATTCAGTCTCCTGAGGCCTACCTGGATTTGCTGGGCCACAGTCTTTGCTGGCATTGTCCACATTGAATTGTGTGCCTCTCCCAGCCTGGCACAACAGGCCTTTCCCATTGACCACCAGGTTGTCTTGGACTGGAGATTTTTTTCACTCTGTCTTTTTGTGGGTTCTGCTGCTCTAGAATTTGTTTAGAGACATTTTTTACAAGTATTTAGAGGGGTTTGGGGGAGAGCTCAAGCAAGTCACTGCTTTTACTCTACCATCTTGGCCCTGCCCCCAGTACTCTTATTTTTTAAGAAGGAAAGCTGTTTATCCCTTTGGGGACTGCCCTAAACATAAGCCAAACTTAAAGTTAAAGTGAATTTCTCTAGGGCTCTTGGGTAGGGTTGTAAAGAGCCAAAGACAACAAAAGGAAGAACCTGACCTCTCTTTTGAGAGTCCAGGTTTTCAAGGGTTGTATTCAGTCTTAATATAAACCTAAAGTCAGGATCCCATTGTGGGAGAAAGCATCTCCACACCCCTGTGCCAGTGACAGTTTGGTTTTACATATGTTAAGAAAATATGAGGTAATTTTAGGGAGGATAGAGAGTCTAGCCCTAGGAGGGATCCTAAAAAGCCTTGAGTAGGAAGTGGCACCTCTCTTTGTACTTTAATTTAAATACTAAGTGACTCATTAGTTTTGTTTTGCATTAGTAGAGAATGTTCTCAAACTAGGGCTTTTTGACAAAATGGCAGATTGTCTACATATAGCATTTTGTCTGGTGAGCTTTTTCCATTGGGTTATTGTTGTTTTGTTTTGTTTTGTTTTGTTTTCTGCACAGATTGTAAACTTATTGAAATAAAGAATGGTGCCAGTCTCATATTTCTTGTGTTTAAGCCTAAATTATCTAGAATTACTCTGTGTTCATGATAACTATTTAATAAATATGTTATGTTTAGGAATGGCAACACTATGCTAAACCTTTTTTCTAAAGTCTCAGATACAAAGGCAATTCTTTAACCTAGGTATAAACTGACTATTGATATCAAGGAGTTTATTGTCTCTCACACCCTCATATTCAATCTGTTGCCAAATCTAGGTGATTCCATCTTTGTCACATTTCTCCCATGTAATCCCTTTCTCTTCATTGATACACCCTGATGCAGACCCTCATCACCTTTCACCTGATTTATTTCAATAGTGTTCTCTTTGGTCTCTCTGCCTCACATCTCTCCCCCTTACAGTTGATCCTCCTTCCAGCTGTTAAATCAATCTGGAAGCATGTTTTATCATTCTTCCCCTACATGATAAACTCCAGTGACTTTCAGTTGTCTCTAGAATGTGATGATGATGATGATGATGATAACAATTAATATTTGTATAGTGTTTACTGTGTTCCAGGTACTTAACAATTATTATCTCATTTGGTCCTCAGAACAACCATAAAAAGTATGTGTTGTTATAATATTCATTTTACAGATAAGGAAAATGACACAATTGAGGACAGATTTGAACTCAGATTTTCCTGACTTCAAGTCCAGGCCTCTATCCCCTTTACCACCTAATTGTTCCAAATATTAAATCTTTTGTTTGACTTTTAAATCATGTTTGGCATTTTAAATTCATAACCTAGACCCTTCCTGTCTTTTCTACCCGTACACTCTCCATGTAAGTCAGCTACGCTATAATACTTGTTTTGAAAATGTGAATTTTTCCTATGATTAATATATTAAAGAATAATTTGAACATAATTTGAATTTCAATTTTGCTTAGACATGACTTCATCAGCAAGAGACAGAGAATGCAGAAAACTACACAACTGCACAATAATTTATAAGTTGTAGCCCTTCAGTCATTCACTTTCACAAGCAAACTTCAGGTCTTTCTCAAGGTTAAGTACCATATTTATCATATATATTCTGGTACAGAAGGCACTGTAATCTAAGGAAAGCTGGTCTACACCCACACGCTACACCTCCCCTTCAATCACAGTAGAAGGGACAGCATGGCCACTGTCCTGAGTTGCAGCCCAGTGGTGATGGGTGCAAGCTGAGCAGAGCTTGAGAACATGGATATCTCCACTATTTGTTATAGTACTTATGTATTTCTTAAACATTTAATATATATAAAACTGTTCTGCCCTTTTATTATGTTCCTATCTTTTTTATGTGTTACTACTAAAGGTTTTTTTTAGTATTGTGCCCTTAACCTCATTTTCCCATAAGCTGTGCAGCATTTATTATATTATTTTGCATAGTGCAGTGATTTTTAAGAACACATACATATGTCATGTTATAGCAGAACTGACAATATTCTGCTATTGATTGACACTGAACTCCTTGATGTTTCTTGCACAAGACTTTCAATCTCCCATTTTCATGCATTTTCATTGGCAGGCCTCCATTCCTGGGATGCTCTCTCTCCTCATCTCCACTTTTTGGCTTCTCTAACTTCTCTTAACTTCTTACAAGTCTCAAATAAAACCCCATCTACTACAAGAACCCTTTCCTTTCTTCCCCAAATACTAGTGTGTTCTCTCTGAGATTACCTCCAATTCATTCTGAATACAGCTTGTATCTATATAATTGTTTGCATTTTGTAGAATGTATCATTGAGAGCACAAACTGTTTTCATCTTTATATTCCCAGATAATATCCCAAAGCCTAAAATTTAGTAATCACTTAACAGATGCTTATTGACTGATTGATCCATGATTTGAATTTCTTGATGAAATTAGGTGATTGGAGAAAATTGAAACTGTCAAACTTATTTTTGATGGAAGAGGAGTCTCCATATTCTGTGATTTTCCTCAACCCTATGCACATCACCCTTCCATAAGAAAAACAAAACAAAACAAAAAACCTTCAAAAGTTTATGGTAGTGGTTTCTCACTCTGAAAAGAATTTCAATCAATTAAGTTCAGAATGTTGGCTAATTAAAAATAGTAGATAGGTTGCATAATAGTTTTGTTAAGCAGCTGAAACTGCCATATACATTTTGCTTTTATACATTTGGCTTTCATGTTTGACCTCAGAAATGTTAATAATTGGGAAAAAACTATATCAGAGCTACCACAGATAATTGGTTATGTCATCTTTTTTTCTGGGTTCAGCAGCTTGTTCTTTTTCTTTAATCTTTTTTATTAACTTATTTATTTTTAGTTTTCAACATTCACTTCCATAAGCTTTTGAGTTTTAAATTTTATTCCCCACTCTTCCCACCTCCCTCCCCAAGACAGTGTGCAATATGCATTCTTATTAAACATATTTTCACATTAATCATGTAGTAGAGAAGAATTAGAACCCATAGGAGGAACCACAAGAAAGAAAAAACAAAACAAAACAAAACAAAACAGAAAAAAAGAGCAAATATTGTGCTTTGATCTGCATTCAAACTCTATAGTTCTTTCTCTGGATGTGGATAGCATTTTTGATCATGAGACTTTTGGAGATGTCTTAGATCCTTGCTTTGCTGAGAAGAGTTAAGTCATCAAAGTTAGTCTTCGGAAAATGTGGTTGTTACTATGTACAATGTTCTCCTGATTCTGCTTACTTCACTCAGCATCAGTTCATGTAAGTCTTTCCAGGTTTTTTTCTGAAATCTGCCTGCTCATCATTTCTTATAGCACAACAGTATTCAATTACATTCATGTACCACAACTTGTTCAGTCATTCCCTGATTGATGGGCGTCCCCTCAATTTCAAATTCTTTGCCACCAGAGAAAGAGCTGCTATAAATATTTTTGTAAATGTGGGTCATTTTCCCATTTTTGTGATCTGTTTAGGATACAGACCTAGTAGTGGTATTGTGGGATCAAAGGGCACGCCCAGTTTGGTTGCCCTTTAGGCATAAGAACTGTACATCCTTTAATGTAGTTAGGAAGGAGCCTAAATTCAGAGATGAGTTCATTGTGAGAGTAAGAGAGAAGAGGTAAGTTCCAGCCATAGTTATCAATGAACAAGACAATCAAGAAGAGGAATGTAAGGGTCTGCAACCCAGAGGGAAGATTACAGTCAGAGAAGGGGGGAGAGAATATACTAAATAATATCAGAATTGTGTTATCTATACCATCAGGAGAAATTTATACTATGGGAACAAACAAACTCATTTCCTTAATTAATTTGATAAGCTTTTATTGAATTGTTGTTGTTGTTCAGTTGTTTTAGTCATGTCTGGCTCTTTGTGATTCTATTTGGGGTTTTCTTAGCAAAGATGCTAGAGTGGTTTTTTGTCTTCAAGGAGTGGAAAGATGAAATAAAACAATAAAGTAATATAATTTCTAAACTGAAAGTGTTCTAAAATCTATGTATTTCCACTCACACCTGAATAAAGATCTCCTCTATACCATCATTGATGATCCAGGTTCTTTTGAAAATCCTCTAGTGTTGAAGAACTCATTAGCTGTCAAAGTAACCCATTCCGTTTTTACATAGCTCCTAATGTTTAAGAATTTTTTGTTTGTTTTTCTTTTTTTATTAATTTATTTTTAGTTTTCAATGTTCACTTGCATAAGCTTTTGAGTTTTAAATTTTCTCCTCCTCCTTCCTTGCCTCTCTCCCCAAGACAGCATACAAACTGATATAGACTCTACATATACATTCCTGTTAAACATATTTTCACATTAGTCATGTTGTAAAGAAGAATTAGAACCAATAGGAGGAACCACATGAAAGAAGAAACAAAACAAAACAGAAGAAAAAAAAAAGCAAATAGTATACTTCGACCTGCATTCAAATTCCATAGTTCTTTCTCTGGCTGTGGATAGCATTTTCCATCATGAGACTCTTGGAGGTGTCTTAGAACCTTGCAATGCTGTGAAGAGGTAAGTCTATCAAAGTTAGCCATCACACAATGTGGCTGTTACTGTATACAATATTCTCCTGGTTCTGCTCACTTCACTCAGCATCAATCCAAACACATCTTTCCAGGTTTTTTCTGAAGTCTACTTGCTCATCATTTCTTCTAGCACAGTAGTATTCCATTGCATTCATATACCACAATTTGTTCAGTCATTCCCCAATTGATGGGCATCCCCTCAATTTCCAATTCTTTGCCACCACAGAAAGAGCTGCTATAAATATTTTTGTGCATGTGGATACTTTTCCCATTTGTATGATCTCTTTGGGATACAACCCTAGAAGTGCTATTGCTGGGTCAAAGGGTAAGGTTACTCTTTCTTGTGCCCATCACCCCTTCAAGTGTTTTGGGACAGTAATCAGGTATCCTACCAACAAATCTTTTCTCCAGGTTGTTGCTCCATATTCTTCAACTCATCTTCCTATGATCCAGGTTCTTTCCTAAGTTGTGTATATAAACTTCCTTCATTGTTTTCTTTTTTTTAATTTTTTTATTAATTTATTTTGATTTATCAACAATCACTTCCATATGCTTTTGAGTTTAAAATTTTTCTCCCCCTTCCTCCCCACCACCCTCCCCAAGACAGCACACAATCTGATATAGGCTATACATATACATTCCTATTAAACATATTTTCACATTAGTGATATTGTAAGTAAAAATTAGAACCAATAGGAGGAACCACCAGAAAGAGGAAACAAAACTCAATAGAAGAGAAAAAAATAGCAATTCAACTTCCATAGTTCTTTCTTTGGATGTGGATAGCATTTTCCATCACGAGGTCTCTGAAGATGTCTTAGATCCTTGTATTGCTGGGAAGGGTTAAGTTTATCAATATTAGTCATTGCACAACGTGGCTGTTATTGTGTACAACATTCTCTTGGTTCTGCTCACTTCACTCAGCACGAGACCATACAAGTCTTTCCAGGTTTTTCTGAAGTTAGACTGTTCATCATCTCTTATAGCACAATAGCATTCCATTACATTGTTTGTTTTTCTTACATCAAATAAGTGATTTCTGAAATTTCTGTCCATGGCTCATAGTTTAATCTTTCTGGACCAAGAATAAAAAATACACTTTTTGAAACAAAGCTTGTTTCCTATATGAGACTTTTTTCCTGAACCCCCTGCTGATAGTGCTTTCCGCACAGTACCTTTTATTTACATTTAAAGTATTTTATGTGCGCTTATATGCGCACATGTTATTTTACCAGATAGAATAACTAAGAACTAAAAGAGTTTCATTTCTGCCTTTGGTTCCACTGGCAAAGTGTCTGATGTACAATAAGTACAATACACAACTTGTCAATAATTGATTATAACCCTTCAAATACTTCAAGACAGCTATCATGTTGTGCCAATCCTCCTGATCTTTCTCCCTCACTTCCAGTCTTATTTTTTCAGGGTAAACATCTCTTGTTCTTTCTTTTTTTAATTTTTTTGAATTTATTTAGTATTTTATTTTTCCATGGTTACACATAAAAGCAATTTTTAACACTCATTTTTAAGGCTTTGAGTTCCAAAATCTCTCCCTTCCTGCCTCCCCACCCCCTTCATTGAGAAGACAAGCAATTCAATATAGGTTATACATGTGTAGTCTTACAAAACATTTCCATATTAGTCATGCTGTGTAAGAAAACAGAACAAAAAAAAAAGACAAACTTCAAGAAAAATAGAGAGTAAAAAAAAAAAAGTATGCCTCAATGTGTGTTTAGACACATATTCCTCTGGGGATGGATAGCATTTTTCATCATAAGTCCTTTCGAGTTGTCTTGGATCACTATATTGTTGAGACTAGCTAAGTCATTCACAGCTGATCATCTTGTAATACCACTGTTACTTTGTACACAGTATATTTCACTTTGCATCAGCTCATGTAAGTCTTTTCAGGTTTTTCTGAGAGAATCTTGGTCATCATTTCATATGATCATCATGACAATAGTATTCCATCACAATCACATACCACAATTTGTTTAGCCATTCCCCAGTTGATGGGAATCCCCTAAATTTCTAATTCTTTGCCACCAGAAAAGAGCTGCTATAAATATTTTTGTACATATGAGTCCTATTCCTTTTTTTAAATATCTTTTGGGATATGGACTTAATATTGTTATTGCTAGGGTCAAAGGATATGCATGGTTTTATAGGCCTTTGGCCATAGTTCCAAATTGCTCTACAGAATATTTGAATCTATTCACAACTCCATCAATAGTGCATTAATGTCTCATTTTTCTCCAGAATTTATCATTTTCCTTTTGTGTCCTATTAGCCAATCTAATAGATATGAGGTAGTACCTCAGAATTGGTTTAATTTGCATTTCTCTAATCAACAGTTAGAGTATTTTTTCATATGGCTATAGATAGCTTAGATTACTTTATCTGAAAACTGTTCACATCTTTTGGTCATTTATCAATTGGGGAATGACTCTTATTTTTATAAATTTGACTCAGTTCTCTACACAATTGGTAAATGAGGACTTTGTTAGAGAAACTTGCTTCAAATTTTTTTTCACAGTTACTATTGCTAACTATATTTCTCTCCATCCTATTTCCCACCCTGTTTATTCTCTCTCTTCTTTCACCCTGTCCCTCCCCAAAAGTATTTTGCTTCTGACTACCCCCTCCCCAAATCTGCTGTTCCCACCACACACCCATTTTTAATTTCCTTCCCCTCCTAATTTATTGTAGGGTAAGAGATTTGTATACACAATTGAGAGGATATGTTATTCCCTCTTTGAGCCAATTTCAATGAGAGTAAGGTTCACTTACTCCTCTTCAACTTTCCATGTTCTGCTCCACTGTAAAGCTCTTTCTTGCATCTTTTATGTGAGATAATTTATCCCATTCTACCTCTCTCTTTCTCTTTCTCCCAGTACATTCCTCTCTCACTCTTTAATTTTACTTTTTTAGATATCATCATTTCATATTCAACTCACACCTGCGCTTTCTGTTTATATACACTCCTAACTAATGAGAAAGTTCTTATGAGTTAAGATGATACTAGTATCATCTTCCCATGTAGGAATATAAACAGTTTACCCTTATTAAGTCCCTTATGATTTCCCTTTCCTGTTTATCCTTTTTATGCTTCTCTTGACTCTTGTATATGAAAATCAAATTTTCTATTCAATTCTGGTCTTTTCATCAAGAATACTTGAAAGACCTCTATTTCATTGAATATCTGTTTTTCCTCCTGAAGGATTATACTCAGTTTTGCTGGGTAGGTGATTCATGGTTGTGATTCTAGCTCCTTTGCCCTCTGGAATATCATATTATAAGTCCTCTGATACTTTAATGTAGAAGCTGCTAAATCTTGTGTTTTCCTGACTGTGGCTCCATAATACTTGAATTGTATCTTTCTGGTTGCTTGCAGTATTTTCTCCTTGCTTCTCCAAACTCTGGAATTTGGCTATAATATTCCTGGGAGTTTTCATTTTGGGATCTGTTTCAGGAGGTAGTCGGTGGATTCTTTCAATTTCTATTTTACCCTCTTATTCTAGAATATCAGGTCAAATTTCCTTGATAACTTCTTGAAAGATGATGTCTAGTCTCTTTTTTTGTCATGGCTTTCAGGCACTCCAGTAATTTTAAAGCTATCTCTCCTGGATCTATTTTCCATGTCAGTTATTTTTCCAATGAAATATTTCACATTGTCTTCTGTCTTTCAGTTCTTTGGGGAGGGGGTTGTTATTGCTTCTTGATTTCTCATAAAATCATTAGCTTCCATTTGTTCAACTCTAATTTTTAAAGAATCATTTTCTTCGGTGAGCTTTTGTACCTCCTTTTCCATTTGGCTAATTCTGCTTTTAAAGGCATTCTTGTCCTCATTCACTTTTCACCTCTTTTACCATTTGGCCTAGTCTGTTTTTTAAGGTGTTATTTTCTACTGTAATTTTTGTATCTCCTTTACCAAGTTGTTGATTCATTTTTCATGATTTTCTAGCATCAGTCTCATTTCTCTTCCAATTTTCCTTCACTTCTGTCACTTGATTTTTAAAATGCTTTTTGAGCTGTCTCATGGCCTAAGACCAATTCATATTTTTTTTTCCCTTAGAGGTTTTGGATGTAGGATCCCTGACTTTGTTATCTTTCTGAGTGTGTGTTTTGATTTTCCTTGACACCATAGTAACTTTCTATGGTCAGAATATTTTCTGTTGTTTGCTCATTTTCCCAGTCCATTTCTTGACTTTTAAACTCTTTGTTAAGATAGGGTCCTGCTTCCAGGGTGGAAGGCACACTGTCCCAAGCTTCAGGAATTTTGTGCAGCTGTTGTGAGAGATACTTCTGGGGACCTGTAAGTTTTCAGTTTTTCCAAGGTGGTATGATTTAAGGAGAGTTGCATTTACCACTCCTCTGGCCTATGCTCTGGTCTGTGAGTGACCACAAACATTCTTTTCTGCCCTTGAACTGTGATAAGGGCCTGAGCTCCTTGGTGGCCCACAAACTCTGGTCTGCTAGTGCTCCTCCCCACCCTGGGACCAACACCCAGGACTGTGACCTGGATCTGAGCATCTAGTCCTGGCAAAGAGACCCCTTTAATCTCTTTCTGACCAATGTTTTACCACCTTATCATCTGTGGGGTGAGAGTTCTAGAAGCAGCTGATGCTGCTGCTGATTCAGTGACTCCCAAGGCCTGTTCCTATTTTGCTAGAGCTGTATCTGTGCTGGCATGGTTTGTGCTGATCTATGCTCCATTCTCACCTGATTGCAGCAGACCTTTCCTACCAACCTCCTAGGTTGTTTTAGGCTGGAAAATTATTTCACACCATCCCTTTGTGGGTTCTGCTGCTCCAGGAATTGTTTTATAGCATTATGTAAAGGTGTTCAGAGGGGTTTGGGGGAGACCTAAAGTGAATCACTGCCTTTTCTCTACCATCTTGACTCTACTTTTTTTCAAACAATCCTTAAATGCTGTGCTTTTGGATACCCTGACAAAACAGGTTGCCCTTTTGTGGACAGAGAACTTTCTCTGGAGTCAGAGGATGTTTGTTCTAACCGAGCTTAAAAAAGTTCACTACCTGAGTCACTTTGACCAAAACACTTAACCTCTTTGGGCCTCAGTTTCCTCATCTATCAAATAAGAGCGTTGTTCTAGATGATCCTTGAAGGCCTTTCCACCTCTAGATTTATGAATCTATGATCCTATGCATACCCTAGTTTATCAATGGCTTTAAAATGTGGTTTAGAGAAATTAACATATAATTTAGTTTTGGTTACTCCAGACCAGGATAGAATACAGTAAAACCTATCTCATTCTGGTCACCAAATTAGGAGATTCATAGTGGTATAGTGGAAAGCGAAATGGATTTGGAGTTATCAAAATATAGTGTTTAAATTCTATTTCTGACATTTGTTAATGGTATGACCCCAAGGAAGTCACTTTCTCTGAAGTTCAGTTTCCTCATCAGCAAAGTGAGGATACTATTTATAATACTTACCTCAGAGGTTCATTGTTTAGATAGTGCTTTAGAAACCCAAAAGTCATAAATAAATGTGAGGCATTATTATTAGTGTAGTCCAAGTTTTCATTGCCTTTTTGGCTGACAATGATAATGTTGGGTTTGTCACCTACTCAACCTCTAGGTCTTTGTTCAAATGAATAGCCGTATAACTATATCTTTCATTTGAATCCATGTGGAAGATTTTACATTTATCCCTATATTAAGTTTCATTCATTTCCTTTCTTCTTTACTATGACTTTGAGATTGATTCATAAGAGAGCATAAATTCTGACACATTGCACAAAACTGGCATCCCTTCACCTATAAGCATAGCTACAAGCTATATACTTATTGTCATAAAACAAGACTAGGTGAATTTGAGGAGGTCATCATCAAGAAACCATTACATGATGATTTTTTTAGTAAAAAAAAAATTCATGAAAACTGTCCCCTAAGGCATTGAGAATATTACTAGCCTGCACTAGTAGAAAAAAAGTAGCTACATTTACAAAACCATTAAACCTTCAAGTATTGAAGTGCAAGTGAATTTATTCCTTGATTCAGACCATTTTTCTGTGCTGCATAGGTATTTTTGGATGTCAGTTGTTACGTATTGTATTAGTACTTTTTCCCAACTTTAAGTCATCCACAAACTGGAAATAATGTTAATGATTATATACCCAACATCTCTCCAATATTGGAATCCATTCTACAACTTACCTGACAGTAATTATTCAGCTTCTCTTTCAACATTTGCAGTAATGGCTTCTCATTACCTTATGAACCTGAGAATTCATTTTTGGATAATTCTAATCATGTGAAATTTATTTCTTAAGAGAAAACTGTCTCCATGCAAATTCTAAATTGTCACAAAACCTAAAAGTAAGAAGGGATTTCAGAGGCCCTCAAGCCTAATTCATCCTAGACCAACATTGATCTTAATAATAGTAACAACAGTTAGCATCTATATAGCACTTTAAGTACTTTGCAAATATTGTCTCATTTTATCTTCATGATAACCCTGGGAAGTAGGTGCTATTATTATCCCCATGTCATAGATATGGAAACTGAAGCAGATAAAAGTTGACTTGCCTAGGGTCATCCAGCTAGTACGTGTCTGAGCCCATGTTAAAACTCTGGCCTTCGACTCTATCCCCTGCACCACCTAGCTGCCATGTAGAATGTCTTCTACATTTACTTGAGAGAATCTACTACACCCTGAGGCAGTACAATACATTTTTGCACAGCTCTAATCATTATGCCTCCCCCAATTAAAAATGTAAATCTGCTTATCTGCAACTTCTAAACATTGTTCTTAATCTTACCCCCTGAGGCCAATAAGAAAAAATTTAATACCATTTTCCACATCACAGCCTTTCCTTTAAATATTTGAAGTCAAATTTAATGACCTTCTTAAATCTTCTCCTTTCCAAATTAAACATCCTTAGTTCTATCAACTAATCCTTGCATGACGCATCTTTCATATTTTGCCTTTTACTATTATATGTAGTGCCTAGTGACCACCACTCCCACCTCACATGACTTGGTCTCCCAGAGAATGACTTGCTTAGACTTAAGACACTTTGTGAGTCTGCATCCTCTAAAACTGTATTCACAAGCCTCTATTTATGTTTACTTTTAATGGTCAACCAATGGATAAATTATTTCAAAGCAAAGACATTTAATAAATGGCATAATTAAGAAAAATAGCAACAACATATTTCCCCCACAAAACTGGGATGCAATATCTCTCAAATATCCATGGGAAATAGACAGACATAAAAAGCAGACATAGAAGTGTACAGATACAAGGAACACATGTTGCTAGACTATACATATGAAGAAGAATACAATGGAACAGGGCACACTTGTAGAAGGGTAAAATGCACTTTCTTTGTTGCAGGATTTTGCTGTCTTCTAGTGATGTCATAATACTGCTTCAATTAGACCTGCCTCCTTCTCACCAGTCTTAGAGTTTCCACTGGAGACTAGAGACAGATATTGTTACGCTGGATCAGACTTGGGTGGTTGTATAGTATACATCTGCTCCACTAGGTAAAGCTCCACTTTTTTTTAGGTTTAGGCTTTTTAGATTTAGGTAGAAAGGAATTTTCTTGCTATAGGTCTTTTAGAAACAAAAATTTAGGTGGGAAACTTGCCTGGGCAAAAAATCTCCCATTGGGGTTGCTTGGCTTGTTGCTTCAAAGACTCTCATGTACCCAGCAGGAGATTCTCAGGCTCAGGGATGAACCTCTTCAGATCAAAGAGCAGAAACTTCCCAGCTAGCTAATTAGTACCCTTAGGCTTAATATTTTCTTTTGGTTAAACTTTTTGATTTCTGGGCTCCATGAACAATACCACTCCAGTGCAAAAAAAAAATGGTCTCTGAAGGCTAGACTATAAAAGAGATAATGGTTATTTGTCCATTACCTACTAAAGAGCTTTGAGATTTAAAGTGCCCCAATTTTCAAAGCCTAAGCTTCTTCCTTTCTCTCAAGAATAGAGTGGGAGGGGAAAAGGCAAGAAAACAATTCCAAATATAGAGGCAGGTCACTGTTACTTCAACTTGCTTAACTTGGCCTTCTAATCTGTAAATATGACCAGTCAGAGGCCTGAGAGGTACTTTTTGGCATGTCCATAGATCTTTTTGTTGCTGTTGTTAATGTCTCAGCACTTCCATTATATTATAAATTCTTTGAGGGTGGGGAATTGCATTCTGTTCATCTTGTATCCTCATGTTGTACCCAATGCAAAAAATAAATAAATAAATAAATAAATATGTGCTAGGCCCTTCAGGGGATAAGAAGATGAGCAAATATAGCCCTTATTCTCTAAAAGTTCATGATTCAGAAGAAGGAAAATTTGATGGTAGTGATGGGTATTAGGGAGGCGGTAACACTTGAGAAGAGTCACGAAAATGGATATGATTGACATTCAGAGATGGAGAAGAGAAGCTCCCTGACAGAACAAACATGAACAAAGGAGAGATGGAAAGTCTTTGATGCTTGATCAGAAATAATAATTACCATTTACATTAATATAGAATTTTAAACTTCATAAAGTGATTAAGAAGCCGTAGCTCATTTGTTCCTCCCACAGCTAGATCTCTGAGATTTGTGTTTGTGAAGTTGGAAGAGTGAGTCTCAAAGAAAAACTACATGCATCAGACAAACTAACAGAAATATACAAGACCCAATGTAAAAGGCATTCCTCAATGGATAGTCAAAAGGCATGGACTAACAGTTCTCAAAAAAGAATTTCAGGTTAATTTAAGAATTACAAACTCTTAACTGTATGAAAGGTTTCTACAAATAACTATTAATATAAGAAATGCAAATCAAAACCCCACTGAAGTATTATTTCACACTCAGAAAAGAGGCAAATATGACAAAAGAAGAAAATAAATAATATTGCTGGAGCTGTAGATATAAAAGTATTCTAATTTATTGTTGGTGGAGCTGTAAATTAGTTCAATCATTCTTGAAAGTTATTTTCAATTATACTGAAAAAAGTACCAAAATGTTTATACCTTTGTATTCAGAGATTTCACTGTCAGACATACTTCTCCAAGGAGATGTAAATATATGTGAAAATGTCAGAGATATAAATGAGGTCCCAATATACACCAAAATATTAATAGCACCTCTCTTGTAGTAGCAAATAACTTGAAACACAGGAGATGTCCTCTAATTGGGGAAGGATTAAATGATTTGCGGTTCATTAATTTAATGGAACACAATTGTTGCACCTTAAGAAATGATGAATATGAAGAATTAAGAGAAATATGGGGAAACTTATAAACTTATGCAGAGTGAAGCAATCCCAACACAGAAAACCAGATGTATGATAACTAGAAAAGGTAAGCAGAATAATAAATAAACAACAAAATAAAATTCACTATAATAATATATAGTAAAATGAAGAGTAAAATAAAATTCAATGTTATTTAATTATAATGGTCAAACTTGGCTCTGGAGAAGCATTAAAATGGATCTCTTCATTTCAGAGGTGGTAGACTATAGGTTTGGAATACTGTATATGTTATCTGACTCAATTGATATACTGATTAGCTTCCCTTCTCTCCCTTTTCTTTTTTATTCTTCTAACTATCTTTATGGCAAGCCTTGAACCGTTCTTCATGAGCCACTAAAGTCCTTGGGAGGTATATTTCTCTTCAGCTCAGGAAGACAGAAAACTGTTGCTGTAATCAGAATTGGAGGGAAAAGTTTTCTTTTATAGAAACAATTAAAAAATATTTTAGAAAACTGTGGAAAGAGTAATTGGAGGGAGAAGATATGTTTGCCCCCAGCCATGTTGGCAGCAATGATGTTGACTACAGGAGTCAGCTTTGTAATAGCAGCTTAGCAATTTCCTTCCTTGGATTCATGCCTCAAAGGAAACTTGAAAGGTGAAAGCTAAAGGAGCAAAGTAGCAAACAACAAGACTTTTTTTGTTTTGTTTTTTAGTTAGGGCCACTCATCTAGCCAAAAGGAATTCTGAGAAAAAAAAAAGAAATAATACATTGTGGGGAATGTTGAGGAACCAGTGGTCGACCTCATCCTGTGCATTTCTTTCTGTCTCTTTGATTATGGTATCAGGGCTTGAGACAGTTCTGGAAGCCACAGAGAGGATTGTAACCTTCCCTAGTGCAGGGCTGGA
The DNA here is from genome assembly GCF_900497805.2 of Vombatus ursinus. Taxonomy (NCBI): domain Eukaryota; kingdom Metazoa; phylum Chordata; class Mammalia; order Diprotodontia; family Vombatidae; genus Vombatus; species Vombatus ursinus. The sequence continues at coordinate 14,948,039 of NW_020954570.1, read as the reverse complement.
ATAACCAACCCCACTCCATTATTAGAGAGTTTTCTCAAAGTAGCCATTCATATTGATAACAACACTCCCAAATCAGAATTATTACAAATTTAGGCTTTTCATATGCCTCCATCAAACTACAAACCTAACCTGTTTTGATACAAACAACATTTTTAACAACTGATGGCTTGCTGTACTGGGAAGGTCTCATAAACTCAGAAATGAAGATAAAGGATAAACAAAAGATAGCAAGAAAATAGATTAAAAGGGAAATTACTTGGCCGATTGGTTAAGTCAGACAAAATCTTTTGGCATCCTATATCTAGTATCACTCATTTATTAACTATCCCTCTCATCTTTGTATCATGTAAAATTTGATAAAAATTTATGTGTTTATCAAAAATTTTTATCAAAATGTTGAACAGAAAAAAACCAAGGATAAGTATCTACTGGAATCCTAGTTTTAGGCTGACATTGATTTATTATTCAACATTCGCTGGGTGAAATCATTCAACTCATTCTAAACCTTCGAAACTAAAATTGTTGAGCCCACATCTCTTCTTTTGTCTACAATGATATCATGAGGGACCTTGTAAAAATGTGTTTCTGAAATCCAACCATACTTTGTAATGTAATTTTCACGATTTAAAAATCTAATACTGATATAAAAATATGAAATGAGGTCAGTTTATGCTATAGTTTGTGGTCTTGTCATCAATCAGCATGGTGGAGTCCTACTCCTGCAACAGGAATCTGGAGCAAAGTTGTCTCCCTCACCCTCTCATGGCAAAAACATACTTTATAATTGGAGTCTGTGTTCTACTTCTTTAGTCACCCACAACTATGGGACAGTGGAACAGGAAATTCATCTGTTCACTATAAACCTTTCAATTAATTTTTTGTTGGAGGCAATTGGGATTTGGTGACTTGCTTGGGGTCACACAGCTAGTAAGTGTCTGAGGCCAAATTTGAACTCAGGTCCTCCTGACTCCAGGGCCACTGCACCACCTATCTGCCCCTTCAATTCAATTTTAAAATTAAATTTATTTTTAAACTAAAATATGAGAATTACAAGAAAAATATGAATGTAGTTCTCTACTTCCTTAATTGAGCTGCCATTTCAAATTTGCATGTTGGGAAGGAAAGAGAGAAGGGCGAAGGCAGGCGGGCAAGCGGCTAGGGCAACGGCGCAGGGCACGCGGGGCGCAGGCTCAGGTTTCTGCTTGCCCGCAGCCCGCGAGCCCCTGAGGAGAATGATGAGGCCAGCGCCCCGCTGCTGCCCAGCTGCTGTTACCGGGGGCCGAGACTGCATAGACCTTCCCAGAGCCGGGCTGACTCTGATCGCAGCTGCTTCCGCCACAGCTGAAGGGACAGATCCCGGGGAGGGGCAGCCAGAGCCGGAACAGCAGCACCTGGAGAGGAGGATGCGCAGCACCCGGGCTCTGAAGGGTGGAGGGGGTTCAGTACAAGTGGGCCAATTATCTCCCAGGTTGGCAACCTCTCTGGTTTGTTTTAAATAATGGGACATTATCTTATTATGATTCACAGGATGATGTGTGCAAGGGGAGCAGAGGAAGGATAAAGATGGCAGTTTGTGAAATTAAAGTCCACCCGGCAGACAATTCAAGAATGGAATTAATCATTACGGGGGAGTAGCATTTGTACATGAAAGCTGTGAATGCCGCTGAGAGGCAGAGGTGGCTAGTCACTCTGGGCAGTGTGAAAGCTTGTTTGACTGACACTAGAGCAAAAGAGGAAAAAGAAATAAGTGAAACCAATGATTCTCTGAAAACCCAAATGTCTGAACTTCACCTCTACTGTGACCTCTTAATACAGCAAGTTCATAGCATACAAGAACATCCATCATGATGACATTCATTCAACCCCCATTGTAGAGAATATGAACAAAACTTTATCTCTGCTTAGTGTCACATGTAACTCATTCATCGCCACACTCGAAGAATGTCTGAAGATAGCAAATGCCAAGTTCAAACCAGATATGTTTCTAATTGCCTCATCCAGTTCCTTTATTTCTGCTGTTATCACCTTCATCTGTTCAAATAATGAAACATTCCATCAATCACCCTGGTTCTTACAGCTGGGAGAGGAGTAGTCACACTGTAAAAGAGGGCCTTCACTTCACTGAATGTCCCAAAGGTGAAGAAGAACCTACTGGAAACAAAGTACAATGATATTCCCCCTGAATACCATTGAACTCTTCACTGTTCAAAAACTATTCTCAATGGAGATTTGGCATCAGCAACCATTCCTGAAGAAAACAGAACTGTGTTCAAAAAAAGATCTGAATTAGAAAATGTTCTTCCATCCTTCTCTTCCTAAGGAAACTGAAATATCCAAGTATTGCTATGCAAGAGCTGCTGTAATTATATTGTTGTTATAGGGAGTAGGGTTTTTTTCCCTTTATTTAGAAGGATTTCTCTGCACTTTATAGAATGGTGTTTAAAAAAATTACAAAAAAACTTTGAAGAATATTTTATCTTTATATAGTTCATTTTCAAGAGTATTTTCCTAATAACTTCACAATATGAATGTGGATCTCTTTCTTTGAACAAATGGTGGTTTAATATTTACCAGGGGTGGGGAACCTGGGGCCTTGAGGCCACACATGGCCTTCTAGGTCCTTGGGTGTGGCCTTTTGACTAAGTCCAAGCTTTACAGAACAAATCCTTTCATTAAGGGGATTTGTTCTGTGAAGCGTGGATTCAGTCAAAAGGCTGCACTTGAAACCTGCATGTGGCCTCTAGGACGCAGGTTCCCCTCCAGTGATTAGTCATTTATGAGGATAAATGTAGATTAAAAAAAGTGTGAAGGACTGATGGCATTGTCAGTTTGTACTGTTGCTTTATAAACACGGAGCCTTTTGTATAGGTTTCATTCTGACAGCGGTATGAAATATATTATTGTGCCATGGACCAACTAATCACCCCCATAAAAATTTGTTACCTCATTGGTGGGCAGTGATCACATTGTATTCCTTGAAGACAAAAAGGAACAAATAATAATATTTTAGCATATCTTTAGCTCGAGTGACGTGACATATCAAGTATTTTTTTTTAATAAACCCAGACTTCATTGTCCTTCAGATGTCGGGATGGCATTCCTGAATTGTTGATACCAAACTGTTGATCTGAAGTATTTAATTTCCATTTATTATTACTTTCTGCTGCATCATAAAGAAAGGATAGCATTCTCATTTAAGGTGTGCATAGGTTGTTATTTGCATTGTACCAGAAAAAGAAGTTAATGTTGCAGTGAATTTGTTGATTTTAAAACAGAGAAATAAACTTATGTTTTTGTGGGGGGAAAATTGCAGGTTGGGCCATTGAGGAAATAATTGTCCTAAGATCAGAATTGGGTCAACATTTTTAAAACTGTAATTCATGAGCCCCCACTTATGGGTTTTACCTTCAATAATAAGTTAGTTGATACCAATAACTCAAAATAATAGAATAGACTAAAATGGCATAGCAAGAACAAGGCTATAAAAATCACTCTATAAACATGAAGTTTACCATCTTGCCAATACACACAACATCAGTGAAAAAAGTGGACACAAAGAGAGTATAGAGTAGTAGAAATGCACATACACACGTAACCATTGGCCAAGGCAATTCACATCTTTGTCCTTGAAGGTCCCTGATGTACCTCTCTCCTAGTGGTGTTCTCATTTTCACCTTCTGGATTCAATGTCCCTGCTGGACAAGTTTTGGTGTTTGTTCCTCTCACAGTTTAATCCCTGAATTCCAGGACTCCTGACTACCAGAACCCTCCACAACAGCACTCTGCTGAATGCAGCACCTCCTATCAGAAAGTTATTCTACTCCAAGGAATAACTGCTGATGAGGCATTTAGAGGAAAATAATTTTCTCCTCCCCCCCACCCCCTTGATGCACTCTGCTGGAAATGAAAGAGTATTCAAGAACTCAGGTCTTACTCCATAGTTGACTGTTTCCTTCACTGCCAGACATTACAGACTGACTTATCAAAGCAGCTGGGGAGGAGCTTCCTCATATCACTTAAAGGGGCAACACTATGAAAATGCTCCTACTTCCTTTACAAGATAATAAGGGGCCACTCAAAGTAAACATGCTTTGTAATCTATGAATAGTTCTCTCTGGATGTGAGCCACTGAAGATGTACACTTTACATGGTAAAAAGAATCTACTAGAAATCTGAAAGGGGTGCACCCTTTAAAAGATGTAAATGAGACTTCTTTAACACCTCATTGTTTCTGTTACCAGATCTTAACTTCAGTAATTTCTTCAAGGAAACTGAGGGGAACTTAATTAATCAGAGATTTCCAAATGAATCTCTCCCTCTACTCCTGCCCTACACCCATCCCTACTATTAAATAGTGGTGGGGAAACTGTGGCCTCCATGGCCCCCTAGGTCCTCAAGTGGCCCTTTGTAGCTCATTCAGTCAAAGGACCACACTTAAGGACCTAGAGGGTCACATGTGGCCTCGAGGCCACAGGTTCCCTACCCCTGACTATGCAGGTTTGATTTAATAATTTGTAATCTACATTCCAGTTCTAATAATATATAATTTAAAGTATATGTTGAACCTCTGTTATCTACAAAATATTTCAAGTTGCTGTGTTTGACTTACAAATATGTGGAGTTATAAACACATACTATGGGAAAGTAAGATTTAAAACCATCTATAGACAGTCATGATTATGAGTGAAAAGGTCTTGTCATTCCTGAACATAAAATTCCCCCTGAAAAGAGAATGTTGTACTTGCATAATCAACTACAGCAGTGGAAATTCATATGACCTATTTGGTTTCACTTCACTTTGAGAATAGATTCCAGCAATTAAGTGCCTTCAGGGATGATGATAAATAATCAAGTCAGAGGAGAAATTCTTTTCATTCCAAATTTCCCAAAACTGTTTTCATTGCTGCCAGTGACATCATTATATGATAAAGAACCAGAAAAGGTGAAAGCTTAATGAGATAATTAAGAATCATTTCACTTTTCTAGAGTGAAAAAATTCTAGAGTGACAAATTCCTACAATTCAGACTAACCTTAATTTTCACCTAAGAAAAATATGAAAAGTATAGCATTAAACATAGAAAAGTAAATGGGTAAAAATGATGTTTATAGGCTTTTAGAACTAAATGAGACCTTAGAGATTACCTAGTCTAACTCCTCATTTTATAATAATAATAATAATAATAGCTAGCATTAATGTAGCACTTTAAAATATGTTATCTTATTTTATCTATACAACTCTAGGATGTAGGTGCTATTATCATCCCTATTTTACAGATGAGGAAGCTGAGGCAGACTGGTTAAGTGACTTACCCAGGGTCACAGCTAGTAAGTGTCTGAGTCAGGAATGAAGTCAGATCTAGTTGACTCCAAGAAGAGTACTCCACTGCCTGCATATGAGCAAACTGAAGTCTGGAGAGGTGAAGTGACTTTTTCAAGATTAAATAGTGTAAGTCAAAATTTGACTCCATGTCAACTAACTCATATTCCAATACTCTTTCCATGGTACCACACTTATCTCTGTAATACTACTGTAGATAAAATATCCAATAATCTTCCATTATCTCATAAGCTCTTCCCAAAGAAAATTTGCATGCAGAGGAGAGATAAAAATAATGCATTATCAATATCTAAGGCATAGTGAATAGAAATATAGACTTGGAGACAGTAAGATTTCAGTTCAGATCTTGCCTCTGACAAAGATTGGTGGAGTAATCCTCAGCAAGTCACTTAAGTCCTCAATGCATCCAGTCAACTCTCTAAATCATGAAATAGTTGCTGATCCACAAAGGAAGTTACCTCACAGAGAATTACCTTCATCATTGGTCTCTAAAGTGTCATGGCCCAGCAGGCAGTATTGGGCATCCCAGGGGGTATGCCAATTGAAGGGTGGAAAGTTGGATCACTTTTCATTCTCCCCATGATAGCCAATCATAGGCTTATCTACAATACAAATGCATCACCTCCTTCACTTTTTATCACTCCCTATCCTCTCCTTAACACTCCCCCACGTTACATTCCCCACTCCTCTCTTTTTTGCCACTGACCTCTCTTTACCAAATATTGCTTTACTAAATATTGCTTCCTCAAGGTGTTAGACCCTAGATATAATCCAATGACAGCATCACAAGTCAAATTCTCTGTCTCCCACTCAATAAACACATGTCTCTCCCCCAGATTTTGTGGCTATACAAAGTGTCCAACAGTAGATAAACTGTAGCCCAGGCCTTTGACTAGTGACTAACAGCCACATTCCTCTTCATTTTGTGTGGTACAGGGTTAATTGCACAGAATAAGCAAATTGGACCCCATGTCAATTAACTCCTACCGCAGTGCTCTTTGGCATGGATTAGAAATTAATTCAGGCTATTCAGTAGAAGGTCAAATACTGAAACTGAAACTTAAATACTTTGGCCACATAATGATAAGAAAGGATTCATTGTAAAAGACTCTGATGTTGGGAAAGATTGAAGGCAAAAGGAGAAGGAGACAGCATAGGATTAGATGGATAGTGTCATGGAAATAATGAACATGGATTTGGACAAACTTCAAGAGATAGTGAAGGATAGAAGGGCATGGCATGCCATAGTTCATGGTTTCATGAAGAGTTAGACACAACTGAATGACTGAACAACAACAACACAAGTTGTATCACATATCTCGTTAAGAAAACTTGCCTCTCAAACCCGCTCCTATTCTGGATCCTCTTTCTTTCAATTCAGCACTATATTTTGAGGTACTCAGTTGTATGACCTTGGTGTTATTCTCAAATCAGCGTTCTCCCTCATCCCAACACCCCACATATACAATCAAATCAAATTTTGCTATTTTTATCTCTACTGCATTTCTAACAACTAACTCCTCTCTACTCACGTGGATGCTTTAGCTCAGTTCTCAGCACACAATGAAGGATTTAATAAATGTTAGTTGACTGACTGACCACCTTAGTCTAGGACATCATAACCTAGACAATTACAATAGACTTCCATTTTTTTCTCTGCTTCAAGCTTCCCTCCACTTCAATACATCCTTAATACAGCTTCCAAAGTCATGTTCCTAAAGCTCAGGAAAACTTACATCAACACCCTCTTCAGTAAACTCTACTGGTTCACTGTTGTCTTTAGAATTAAACATTATTCCATCTTTATTTTATCTTCTTCCACCCCAGTTCCCTTTTATGTGTTATCTTTCCCCCAAACAAAATGTAAGTTTCTTGTGCGGTAGGGATTGTCTTTTTGCTGGTTTGTTTGTATCTATATTCTCAGATGAAAACTGCATCTGACACATAGCGAATGTTCTGTTTATCTGTCTCTTTGTCTATCATTATCTGTATTTTTGTGTAACTTTTATAGTGTATGTCACTTTTTGCACAGTAATACATTTGTGTAATTTACAAGTAAGAAAATATACACATATTAAGGTGTATAATCAATTAATTAGTTGATTGTTTGGGTATGTAATCACGAAAGTTTAAAGAAAGTGTTTGGCAATGAAATCAGGTCAGGTTAAAAAAAGAAAAAGAAAAATCTAAGAACCCTCCTTCAAGTGTGCAATTTTTCCAGTCTATCAGCTATCAGATAATTTTCTATTATACTCTATAGTAATGCATGACACTTATCTTGCTCCTGATCCCAAATGTCATGTTATTCTTCTGGTTGACACTATGGAGCAATTCATTGTGAGAAAGTTTCTTAAAAGGATAGTGGGAAAAGAGTATTGCAGAAACTCAGAGTTGAAAAAGACCCAGAGTCTGTGTAGTTGAACACATGCCTGAATAAGAATGACTTTTGTACTATCCCCTTGATTGGTGGTTATCCAGCCTCCATTTGAAGATGTCCATCAAGGGAGAATCCTCTACCAACAAAAGGGACCCATCTCACTTTAAAATAACTTTAACTGTAAGTCTTCCAATACATCAAGTTAAATTCTACCTATTTGCAATATTACTCTATTGTTATTAGTTCTGCACCCCTGTGGCCAAGTAGGACAAATCTTATCTGATTTCCATATGACTGACTTCAAATACTTGGAAATAGCTATTTTGTCCTGCTTAAATTTTCTCTTCTCCAGTATAAATTTTCCAATTTTCTTTAACTGATCTTCATGTAGTTTTTTGGTTCCCTCAGTTTCTTCATTCAACACCTTGGTTGCCCTTGATAGATGCACTACAGTCAGTCAGTTTCCTTGTTAAAATATAATGCTCAGAACTGGATGCAGTGGGAGAATCAGGAAAGGTCTCATCATCTTGCAGTTGGCACTGATGAGCTTGGAAAGAAACTAGGGGGTCAGGCATGGAGATATCCAATGAAAGACACAGAGAAAGGATATTGGATGTCATTTATGAAGAATGACAAAAAGGCCAGTTTTGATAAACCAATGAGTCTTTGAAGGGGAATAATGTAAATCAAGTCTAAAAGGGCATATTAGAGCCAGGTAATGAAAGACATTAAATTCTAGATAGGAATTTTTATTTGATCCTATAGGAAATAGGGAGTGAATGAGGTTTATTGAGCTTGAAATGATATATTTAAACCTATGTTTTATGAATATCACTTTAGCAGTTCTGTAGAGCAGCAGATCTCAAAGTTTTTAGTTCTAGGATCTTTATATATACTTAATTTTTTGAGGACTCCAAAGTTTTGTTTATAGGGGTTATATCTATTGTATTTAACATACAAGAAATTAAAACTCATAATATTTTAAAATATGTATTGATTCATTGAGACAACAATAATAAACCTATCACATATTAACAAAATAACACTTTCTGAAAAATAATTATATTTTCCATAACAAAAAAAAAGCAGGGACAGTGCATTGTTTTATTGGAAATCTCTTTAATGTCTGCCTTAATAGAAGAAAGTCAAATTCTAAGATCTTCTTTTGCATTCGTCTGTTGTAATAGTTTGTTTGGGTTGAAGTATAGGGGGAAAAAAAATCTGGCTTTACATAGATGAGTAGGTGAAAAAGAGAGGACTGTTTTAATAGCCTTTGCAGATAATTGTGGATATTCTTCTCTGATACTACATCAAGTGGTAGTTTTTTGAAGGTAAGTTGAAATTTGAAATCTGAAACCATATCAATGAATTTTTCATACTCTGCTACATTAAAATCCATTGATTTATCTTACACTTTGAATTGATCTCTTACCCGTGCAGGATTATGCAACATCATGCATCGGTTATTTAGAAAATATTGGTTTACTATGTTACACAGATCTTCTAAATGTTGACATATTTAGTTATACAATATTTAAATCACAATTGTTGCCATTATCATTAATGTCATCAGAAAAAAAATATTGAAATATCTCTACTTTGTCAAGTTCACGGTGGAGGATACAAGTTTTCTAAAATTTTAATTTTCACATTAAAGCTTGAATTTTATTTATTGACAACAAATAGTCTTAATTGTTTTCCCTGCAGTGATAAACTCACTTGGTGCATGTTTTTTTGTTTTGTTTTGTTTTGTTTTGTTTTTATGAAAATGTTTGCCAAGTGTCCAAGTCTGAATAACCATAGTCTTTCAGTTGTTCTTTCAAGTTTGATGAAAAATAGTAGCTTGTTCAGCTTGGAATTCAGTTATATAAGTGTTTTTCCTCAAGACAAGCTTTACTTCTTTCCATAAACAAGAGAAGTATTGTATGTGTACCTCCTATTTTATTACCCGGAAGAGCAAAAAAAGATGTGTATTCAAGGGCTCAGACATAATAAAATTAATATTTTAATTGCTACATCAAGGACAATATCAAGGGAAACTAGCAATTTTTTTTGCTACAAGTGAAGAATACAATGACCTCTGGTACAGTTGATGCCATTGTATTAATTTGTGCTAAGACACTAAGTTTTACCCACCATTGCTTTTGTACAATCAGTGCAAATGTCACCAGTTTTGCAGGATAAACCATGAGATTTAAAAAATATTTTATTCAATGCTTTCAGCATTTCAACATCAGTTCTGTTTGTGGCCAAGATTTCATATTAAATAGGATCTTTTTGGAGAATTAGTTGGTGCTAATACTGAATGAATACAAGCAAAACAGCAAGTCTAGCCATGTCTGTAGCTTCATCTCATTTATAAAACAGAAGTTGAATTATGCAGATGCAATATTAACTCAATCTTCATATTTGCAGCTAAATCTTTAATTCACAGCTCATATAGCTCCTGGAGAACTCCACTGTACATCCATGACAGAATAAAAATAAAAATGCAGATGTTTTAATGTTATTATGAAAATAATTTTGATCTTTTGGACCTCTTGGAAACATCTCAGGAACCAACAGGGATCCCTGGACCACACTGAGAACTATTGGTGTAAAGGATAGATTGGAGAGGCTGTGTCAGGAGGACAACAAGACTCTTCTCTTCCTCACTCTTGATACTGTATCTCTAGTTTTGGAAACTTCCTTCTCATTCTCTAAAATCTTCAATAGCTCTTATTTCCTTCTAAGTAAAGTTCAGAGTCATCTGTCTGGCACTCGAGGCCCCCTAAAATCTGGTACTATCTTTCCTTTCAAACCTGATTGTATATTATGATCCTTTCCATGTACTGCATTCTAGAAAAACCGAAAGACTATTACCCAAACACATCCCACACTTATATATTCATACCTTTTCTTATACTTTTCCATATGTCTGAGATGTTCCCTGTCTTCTCTTCACTTTAATCAATGTCTATTAATCATTTTAACATAACTCAAATGTTGCTGTGAGGAAATTTAAATGAGGTACCAAAAAAGGAACATACATGTTCAATGTTCACAAGGCAAGCAGCTTATTAATCATGGGCATACAAGCATGCAGCTAGGGCATTCCCTGTATTTTTTTAATATTTAATTTTTCCCAATTACATGTAAAAAAATTTAACATTCATTTTAAAAAAAAATTGAATAACAAATTCTCTCTCACCTCTTTTCCCTCCCCTCTCATTGAAAAGGTAAGCAATTTGATATAGATTATACAGTCATGGAAGACATTTACATATGTGATGTGTTATGAAAGAAAACCAAAAAAAAAAAACCAAGAAAAATAAATAAAGTTCAAAAAAAGTTTGCATCATTTTGCATTCAGACTCCGTCAGTTCTTTCTTTGGAGATGAATAGCATTTTTCATCATAAGTGCTTCAGAATTGTCTTGGATCATTGTGTTGCTGAGAATAACTAAGTCATTCACAGCTTATCATAGCATAATTTTGCTGTTATTGTATACACTCTTTTCCTGGTTCTGTTCATTTCACTTTGCATCAGTTCATGTAAGACTTTCCAGGTTTTTCTGAAACCACCCTGCTCATCATTTCTTATAGTACAATAGTGTTCCATCATACTGATACGCCATAATTTGTTCAGCCATTCCTCAATTGATGGGCATCCCCTCAATTTCTAATTCTTTACCAACAGAAAAAAAAGATCTAGAAATATTGTTGTACATACAGTTCTTTTTACTTTTTTTTATCTCTATGAGATATGGCCCTAGTAGTGTTATTGATGGGTCAACGGGTATGCACAGTTTTATAGCCCTTTGGGCATCGTTCCAAATTGCTTTGCACGATGATTGAATCAGTTTGCAAGTCCAACATCTGTGCTTTCAGTGTCCCAATTTTCTTTCCCATATTGCTTCTTAATACTTGTCATTTTCCCTTTCTGTCATGTTAGCCAATCTGATAGGTATAGGTACCTCTGAGTTGTTTTAATTTGGATTTATCTAATCAATAGCAATTTAGAACATTTTTTCATATGACTATAGATAATTTGATTTTTACATCTAAAAACTACCTCTTCATATCATTTGGCCATTTATCAATTGGAAAATCCTTTTATTTTTGTAAATTTGATTCAGTTCTCTATATATTTGAAAAATGAGACTTTATCAGAGACACTTGCCATAAATATTTTTCCACAGTTATTATTACTAACATTGTATTTCCCTCCAACCTCTTTTCCCCATTTTATCCTACTTTCTCTCTCTCTCTCTCTCTCTCTCTCTCTCTCTCTCTCTCTCTCTCTCTCTCTCTCTCTCTCTCTCTCTCTCTCTCTCTCTCTCTCTCTCTCTCTCTCTCTCTCTCTCTCTCTCTCTCTCTCTCTCTCTCTCTCTCTCTCTCTCTCTCTCTCTCTCCTCTTTCATCCTATCCCTCCTGAAAAGTGTTTTGCTTCTGACTACTGCCTCCCCCAGTTCTTTCTATCAGCATCCACTTCTCTTATTCTCTTCTGCTCCTATTTCCCTGTAGGGTAAGATAGATTTCTACACTCAATTCAGTGTGAAAGTGATTCCTTCTTTGAGCCAAATCTGATGAGAATAAGGTTTAAGCATTGTCCAATACCCCCCTCCAACTTTCCCTCCACTGTAAAAGCTCTCTTGCCTCTTTTATGTGAGATAATTTGCCCAATTCTACCTCCCTTTTCTCCAGTCTCCCAGAGGAACCCTCTTTCTCACCCTTTAATTTTAGTTTTTTAAGAGTTCATCACCCCTTCTATATCTTTTCTAAACTTAAGAGTATCTTACAAGGTAGTCACAGGTATCTACATATGTTCATTGCTAAATCAATATGTGTTTGGTGGGATTTAAATGGAAAGGAAGCCTCTTACTAGATTGTTAATTCTCTGAAGGCCTGAGCAAGGAAGGAAGGAAGGAAGGAAGGAAGGAAGGAAGGAAGGAAGGAAGGAAGGAAGGAAGGAAGGAAGGAAGGAAGGAAGGAAGGAAGGAAGGAAAGGAAAGAAGGAAGTAATGAGTGAGGGGAACAAGGAAGGAAGGACAGGATGATTTTAGGGATTCAAACCCTATTCTTTATTTTCTGGAACATGATTTGTTTTTGGTTTCCCTTCATATCTAGTCAAAATCAACAAGCCACAAAATTTTTCCAGTATGAAATCAAATCATAGATTTCTATATTACCATTATTAGTCACACCATAAAAGCTTCTTAACTTAGGCTTTTTCCATTTAACAATAGGTCTATTTTTTTAATCTTAAATAATACAGTTTCACTATTTTGAAATACATAGAATAACTGAAACTAGTTTAACAAAGTGTTGTCTATTCGAGGTCTTTAGGGGCACTAGCTTCAATGAAGAGAAAAGAAGGCTTCACAATTAACAAAACAATTATAGGTAAACAAGTACATTCATTATGCCTGAAAGCTTGAAGGCGCTTGAAATCAGTTTATTTTCTTAATTAGTTTAAACATTCCATTATTAATTTACTTAGCAAATTAATTTACTTTACTTTTTTTAAACAATTTACTTTGGAGCCTCTTTTAAAAAAAGACAATACAAAGGCTGTGTAGTCAGACAAATGGCTCATCAGAGCAGAGCTCAGAATGGGTAAAGACCAAGAGTAATAATAATGGGAAAGATGGGGCTTACAACTGAAGCAATGTAACCTTGAGCTATTTAAACAAATAATTTATAACCAAAAAGAAGACACAGATAACAGAAATGGCATTGACATCTATGACAATTTTATATAGAAGTTTCACCAATATAAATTAATTGCCATCTCAAGAGCATCAGGTATATGCTGGAACCCAGACCACAGCTATTTTCACACTGCCATGCTTCTTTACTCTAGCCACCATCTCCATCTAGTCACTTTAAGCTCCAGTTGTGTAACCTTTGGGTTTGATCAGTGAATGTCTACCATTTCTAGCCCAAACCTATCTCATCCCAAACTAACTTCATCCCATGCTGCTGCATATGTACTCCCTCTCTACTTTCATATCCTACTTCTTAAAATTAGTATAAAATCAATACTATAAAAAGAATCTTCCTTGGCTACCATTGCCCAATTTATGTTGTCTCCCCTTAATAATAATAATAATAATAATAATCAAAATGACAATAATGATAATAATAATAACAATAAACTAACATTTCTATAGTGCTTACTATGTTCCAGGCACTGTGCCAAATGTTTTATAGGTACTATCTCATTTGTTTCTCACAAAACCCTGGGAGGTAGGTGCTAATTTTATCCCCATTTTCTAAGTGAGGAAATTGAGGCAAATAGAGGTTGTGACTTGCCCAGGGTCATACAACTAGTAAGTGTTTGAGGCTGGATTTGAACATTCAGGTCTTTCTGACTCTAGGCCCAGTGCCCTACTCACTGCACCACCAACAGTATAAATTAATTGTGGGCAGGGACTGTCTTGCTTACTTATATTGTATTTCTTGCTCTTAGCAAGGCACCTAGTAAGCACTCAAATGCCTTTTCTTTCATTCATTCAAAAGATCACAGAAAGCTCCTTAATTCAGCAAATATTTGAAATACCAGAGATTTTATAAAAAGTGGAAGGAAGGAATTGCCAAAGGCAACAACTGGTTAGACTATGAAGTGATTTATAAAATACTCTATGGAAAGATAATTATTATGAGCAGTTTGGTTCTTAAAGCAGAAAGAAATGTTAGTGGGAAACTCCAATTTAAAGAAAGCTTGACAAGTTATCCAACTAAGCAAAGTATGAGTGAATGAATTTTATGAAGTGCTTACTATATGTTAGTCAGTGTGCTTAATGATAAGTAGAAATACAAATGCAAGGAAGCAAGATAGCGCCTTCCTTCACAGAAATTATAATAGGGGAAGGCTTCACACTAGGGGAAAAAATAGTGACTAGGGAGTAGTAGTTTGAATGGAGATGTCAGAGGGAATAGTGACCAGAATCATAAGGCAATTCATGATGAGTCATTTCCAAGAATGGTAGTATTGATCTAATTTTTTTTTCTTATAGCTAGAGTTAGAAGGAGTGAGAGCTTGAATGTTCCAGCATGGAAGAGATGGTTATTCCAAGCAGTGCCATGGCAGACTTCAGTCCATGCAAGATAAGGCAAATGTTAATCAGAGGCAAAGGTCGTAGGGTGAGAAACTCAGTATGACATGGAGATGACCATATAACCAATTGTTGTGCTAATTATTTGGGTCTCAGAAAGAGTATAAGACGACTAGAAAGGTAAGAAGAGGCCAGGATATTGTGAATTTTTAAAAGCCAAACAGAAGATTTTATATTTAATACTAAAGGTAATAGGGAGCCACTGGAGATAATTGACTAGAGAGTGGCATTATCCAATCTGTGCTTGGCAGGGAGACCAAGCAACACACTACTGTCATAATCTAGGAGTGAAGTTAAGAGGACAGGGACCAGGATGGTGGTGGTATCAGAGGACAGAAGGGAGTTTATAGGAAAGATAATACGAAGGTAGAATTGATAGGACTTGACAACAGATTGGATATAAGAGAGTGAGGAGTTGAGAATGATACATCTGTTTAAGTCTGGATAAGTGGGAAGATGGTTGTGACCTGGACACTATTAGGAAATTTATGAACAGAGAATATTCTGGGGAAAAGATAATTAATTCAGTTTTGGGTGTGTTAAGTCTAAGATTTGAAATGTGTGGCGATATGAGAATAGAGGTCAGCAGAGAGGTTAAGGCTGGACAAATATATGTCAGAATCCTCTGCATAGAAATAATAATTGAATTATGACAGCTGATGAGATCACCAAATGAAATCATACAGAGTGAAAAAAGAGGATCCAGGACAAAGCCTTAGAGGACACTCATATTTAGTGTCAGGGGTTACTGAAGCTAATTTGTATCACTTGTAAGAGAAGATTTTAAAATTTTCAGTGTGATCCTTTACATGTCAGAAATCAGCAAACACTATAACTCAGGGCTTGATTTATTATTTTGTTGATTGCCTAGATTTAAGAAAGTAATGGAGAAAATGTTAACAATGTAAATTAAACTTAAAAGTGTCATGAGTAGATTTTTTGAGGGGTAGGAACTGTTTCTTTTTAAATATTTACCAGTACACCCCTGATTCTTTAGGTATGATTTGGATGAAGATCCAGCAAAAGAGAATAGACAGGAATGGTCAAAGAGGAAAATGATGAGAGATTAGTCTCATGAAAATCTAGTGAGAAGAGAGTATCAAGAAGAGTGTGATCATCAGTGTCAAAGGCTGCAGAAAGATCAAAGACTGAGCACTGAAAAAGGACAATAAGTTAATGGCAATCGTGTGAACCTAGATTAGAAATAGGGAAAGCTGAAAAAGGAATGGAATTTGGGTGGGAAATAATGAATCCTGCTTGGGTGTGTTGAGTTTTAGATGCTTATGGGCTATCCAGTATAAAGTGTATAATAGACCATTTTTAGTGGTGGGAAATATAAATTGATTGATAATAAATACCTGGGTCATTAAGCATTCAGATTAGACTATGAGCAATACTTTTGGCACACAACAATATAATCTAAATTAACTTAGGTATTGATTTTTTAAAAAGAAAATATAATCTAATTCCATTGAACTTCAATAAAATGTGGAGCATAAAATCAGGAATATAGTTTTCAGTTCCACAAACTTTATACAGCACTTGTCATATAGACAGAAATATATTATTTTTGAGAGGAAAAAAGGATATTTTAGACAAAATTACTGAGATATCTAAAAATAACATAAGGTGTCATAAGTTACAGTGACATGCCATTGCATATAAAAGCAAAAATGTAAAGTACATATGTTAAACAGTCATAATATAAGACCAACGGAAATCATTTCAAGGGTGCAGTGCATTGAATGTTAAGTAGTAACTGAACAGGTAATTTTTTTCTCTTTTAAAATTACTAGTAGTTGCTTAAAGATTGTCCCTGGCTTTAATATCACTAAAGATCTTAATGATAAATGCAGTGCCCTTGAGTATTATAATTTCCTCACGCATATTATAACATGATAATTATAAATTTGACAATTTTACAAACCATCAAACAACAAGCATCTATTAAATTCCTACTATGTAGCTGTCAGGCACTATGCAGCTGTCAGGCACTATGCTAGAAAGTTGGAATACATAGACAAAAGTAAGTCAGTCCCTACTCTAAAGGAACTCGTATTCTACTTGGGAGTTACATTATGTTTACCTCTAAGTAACCACAGAAAATATATAAAATAAATGCACAGTGATTTGAAGGGAAAAAAAACTAAAAGGATTACTTTTCAATGGAGTATGCATGTTAGATACGCTTTAACCCTCAAAACATTTATGAAATCATAGGCAGACTCTACCACTACAGAATATAATTCCTCAACATCTAGGTAGATGTTCTTCAGGAAATGCTATGGTCAAAACCAATCACCTGGGGGCCAAAGCTTTTGGTGATGAGCCTCTTCACACTTAATCTGGTCTTCAAATGACATTTACACAATCCATCACTTAACATGTACTTAAATCCTTTACTGCTTGATTGGGTCTGCCTAAGCTTTTGCTCCTCTGGCTTGGCCTTTGAAAATTCATGGTTGCCCTTGTGTTAAGATGAGGCACTGGAATGGTACATTAGTAGAAAATGTTGGAATGTAATGCTAATATATTACTGTGCAGAAATGGGGTAAAGTTATCCCTCAGATGTTCTGTTTTCATTTTATAGCATGAATAACACACTTTGATCACATTAAGATCACCAGTCTCTGTTCACTTGCCTGTTTATTTAGGTGGAAAATGGACATTTATCAGAACGGGAGATTTATAATGACTAGAGCATCAAACTTCATTGAATCAGGCTAGCAAATCTCCTTACTGATCATACATGAGTGACAATGAAATTTCAAAGTTGGTACTGTCATTTATATTTTATATCCAAGATAACTAATATATTGAAATAAAGAGGTCAAACTGTAATAGCAAATAGGAAGTCAATAACTAATTTAAATATCACAGTGGAAGTAAAGAATTACAGATGTTGTTACTACATTTCTATCTGGGTAGCAAGGGCAATTAAGGTGCAACAAGCACAGAGGCCATTCAAGAGTAAAAAGAACTAAAGCTAAAAAAGCAATTCTCTCCCCTGCTCCCCACAACCTTATTTTCTATTACAGCATGCCTCGTTTTATTATTCTTTGCAGATATTGCATTTTTAACAAATTGAAGGTTTATAGCAACTCTGCATCAAGCAAGTGTATCAGCACCATTTTTCCAACAGCATGTGATCAGATAGTGTCACTGTGTCACATTTTGGTAATTCCTTCAATATTTCAAACTTTTTCATTATTATTACACTTATTATGGTGATCTGTGATCAGTGATCTTTGATGTATTGTAATTGTTTTGTAGAGCCACAAACCATGCTCACATAAGACAACAAACAAAAATGTGTGTGTTCTGACTGCTCCAGGACTGACCATTCCCCCTCCTCACCCTGCTCCATCTCCAGCCCTGTCCTTGGGCCAAGTTCTGTGAAAGAAGTGATTATTTTTCCCTTGTCTTTGAAACTAAAGTGCCTTGCACATAGTGGGCACTTAATAAATCCTTGTTGCATTGGGTTGAATCCTTAACCCTCTCATAGCTCTCTCTCTTTTAAAACATTCTTTGAAACCTCTTGACAAAAGTTTTAACTTTGGAAATATTACATTTTGCACAGCTTGCAAATCAGAGGCTTCTACCCCATCCTGGGTCCCTCATTCCTCATACTCCAGACTCCTACTTCTTTATAGCATTTAATGAAAGCTGAAAGGGCAAAAACAAAGATAATGGAACACAATGTAAAGACAGCAAATCAGTCAATAAATCCCTCACTCCACACACAGACAATTATCACCAGCTGTTGCCCAATTAAACACAACCATCTAATGGCATGCCAGTGATTCATGGGAGAATACACACACACACACACACACACACACGCACACACAGAGATTTTGTGTAGCCAGGAAAACTACTCTTATACAAAATGAAACATAAAAACATTTCCCTCAATAAGTCACATTTTTGTGTGTTTTTTTGTGTTTTTTAGAATTCTTCCAATACAAAGAAAGAACAAAAAAAAGAAAGGAAAATTCAGTAAAATGTGGAGTTTATTATGAAGTTTAAATACATTTAATTTATTATTTTGTTTTTTTCTTTTATGCTATATGAATATGAAACAAAATTGGGAACAGTCTTAATGGTTGGATAGCACCTTCCTATGTCATTGTTCTTCAAGGTGTTGTACAAGTTAGATTAATTCAGTCGTCCTTCAATATGCCATCATGAAAGAGAATTTTAGCCAGGTTTGGTGGTAGATGCTTGTAGTCTCTGCTGCTAGGGAGGCTGAGGCTGATGGATTACTTGACTCTAGCAGTTCTGAGCTGTAGGAGGGCCAACAAAGTTCAGCACCAACATGATGAGCTCCCAGGAGCAGAGGGCCACCAGGTTGCCTAAGACACAAACTGGCCCACATTAGAAAGATAGAGCAGAATAAAGCTTCTGCACTAATCAATATTAGGATTGGAACTGTGAGTTACTACTACATTTTCAGCCTAGGTGAAATTGAGAGACCAAGTTTCAAAAACAACAAAAAACCCATAAAAACAATTTTTAAAAGTCCTCTAATGATGTGCCATTTATCTTAGAGGAAGAGGAAATAGGTAAAGATTGGCTGTGAGAAAACAGTTGACACTGTAGGCTAGAGGAATAAGACAAGAATGAGTTATGATGGGATCCAGGAAGATAAAGAGACTGGTATGGTAAAAGAGAAGATATTACTCAATACTGAAAGTACCATAGCTTCAAATGGACAGTTATCCAAATCCTAAGACTTTGGTAGGGGGGAGGGCCTAGAATCTTTGTTATTCCTTTCTTTTTTTTCTTCTCAAAGTTACAGGTATAGAGAGATGTTTATTATTGCTTGACTCCATCTTGTAGTCATGACAATTTAGCATGACATTAAATCTGTTTCATTAGGACCTTCATTATTACCATTATCAAATAGTATCTATTAAGTCCCTAGCTGGGTCCCAATATTTCTGACACAAGGATAGAGTAATGCATTGTATCATAAAAGAGTATAGGATTAGGAGTCAAAAGATCTGAGTTCCAACCTCATCTCTGCCACTCATGAGCTACATGTCCATTGGCAATCACTTATTCTCACTAGGTTTCACTTTTTTCCCTTTTTTAAAAATGGGTATACTCACACTACCCATCTCATCATCATCGTTGTGAAGGTCATGTAAGAAAATATATGGAAAACATCCTACAAACAGTAAAGCATTACATAAATGTAAGGTAATTATATAATGACTATAGTAGCAACAATCCTTTTCACCAATATTCTCTACTTCGTGTCATATGACTACAAATCATACATTCCTATTCTCTGAGAAAAAAAACAAAGCTCGCATATGGCATAGGAATATGAATGATTCCTAATCTCTTTCCCTGGAACTTCTCTCATCTTGTGGGAACTTCTTATTTTGGAATGTCCTTTTGCCATGCCAGCCACCTTTCATTGGTGAGTTCCTTCCTGATGCCTCCATTTTGGGGATGGACCTGGGCAGACCATGCTTCATTCCTTTTCCAGATGTACTTCTGAATTTCATGACTTTGCCATCTTGACTCGACTGCCTTCTCACCACTCTATACTGTCAAGCATGTAACCCCTGTCCTTCTCTTCTGGTTTCCTTTTATATGTTGTCTTCCCTCACTCAAATGTAAGTCCCTTGAGGACAATTCTTATTTAGTGATTAAGGCTTAATAAGAAATGAGACAAACTGAAACCTGTTAAAGACCTTACCTTGAAAAAACCAAGGTTCTCCACTGCATCCTGGACCATCTCCAGTTGTCCTGATCTATGTCTGGCCACTGGACCCAGATTGCTCTGGAAGTGAAAGTGAGGCTGATGACTTTGCACAGTCCTTCTTCACTAAAATCCAATTCACTTGCATGTCATAGCATCACCTCCCTGATGTCATGGTTCTGTTCGAGAAAGGACAAACAGTAACCCTCCCTGACAGAGTTATTAAAATTGGGCCAATTAATACCCCTACAATGGCCTCTAAGTGTTCAAATGAAAAGAAGAGTCAATCCACTCCTACCTTCAGTAACCACCACCCTGATCAGTCAGCAGCCACCAACATCAAGGCAAAACTCTCCACCAGCAAAAAGATTACAACATTTGCTGAAGTCTCAGATTATGGGTAACATTTTTTAGCAATAAAATATTTAATTAAAGTATGTACATTGTTTTTTTAAGACATAATACTATTTCATTTAATAGACTACAGTATAGTGTAAACATAAATTTTATATGCACTAGGAAACCAAAAAATTTGTGTGACTTGCTTTATTGCAGTGGTCTGGAACTGAACCCACAGAAACAGTAAATTTTATTAGATATTTGCAAATATGTATACTTTAGGCTTTTCTGAGACTTCAGTGATTGTGCTAGGGGAATGTCTTAATTCAGTCAAACTGTGTTGGAGCACTTAGATATTTCTACAGAAGAAGAAAATACAGCCAATAAATAGTCAAAATAATAGGCTTTTATTCATCATGTTATAACTCAGGCAAAGGAAAGTTGATAGTTTAACTTGAGGGAGCCAGGGGCATGAAGAGAGGACATGTGAAGAGGGGACAAGGATACAATTAGGTCAGAGTAACTAGGAAGAAAAATATTAAACTAGATCTCCCGAGAGCCAGGATACATCCACAAATTAGCTGCTTCAACAGTGTAAGCTAAGAGGAAATTGAATTTGATTCAGCATTCCCATAAGTCTCCTGAGAGTCTTTACTGTGTTTCTAGATGTGTATGGGCTCATGTAAGTCTTTTGCATCCTTAACTCTCCTGAAGATTTTTTTCCTAATTTCAGGAAGAATGCAGGGTGTCCCAAGATTCTTAGTGCCATTTTAAGCAATTGAAGTTTAAATAAACTATTAGGTTTTAAATAAACCAATGAAGTTTAAAGTGGCACTAAGACTTTTGGGACACCCCAGATATTAGTCAGTCAAAAAGCATTTTTTAAGTACTTACTATGTGCCAGGCACTGTGCTAAGTGCTGGAGATACAAAGAAAGACAAACAAAAAACTGTCCCTGCTCTCAAGGAGCTCACCATCTAATGGAGGAAACAGTGCACAAGTGTGTACAAACAAGCTATATACAGGATAAACTAGGAACAACAAAGGAAAGATACTAGAATTAAAAGGGGTTGGAAAATTTTATTGCAGAAAGCAGGACTTTAACTGATACTTGAAGGAACCCAGGGAAGACAGGAGGTGGAGATGAATTCCAGAAATGGGAGACAGCCAGTGAAAATGCTTAGAGTTGAGATATGGATTGCACTTTGTGAGGAACAGAAAAGAGAGCAGTGTCACTGAATCAAAGAGTATGTGGAGGTGAATAAGATACTAGAAAGATAAGAAGTGGCCAGTTTTTCTATTTTTTTAAAAACCAAATAGAAGATTTTACATTTGATCCTAGAGGTCACAGGGAGCCATTGAAGATAAGTGAAAACGGTGGTGACATAGTCAGACCTGAGCTTCAGGAAGATTGATTTGACAATTGAGTAAAGGAAAAACTGGAATAGGGAAGAGACATGAGGTGGGGATATAAACCAGCAAACTACTGCAACATTCTAGATGTGTCTGGATTAGGATGGTGGCAGTGTCAGAGGAGACAAGGAGCATTATAGGAGGGGTGTTACAAAGGTTGACTGCAGATTGGATATGAAAGAGAGTGAAGAGTTAAAGATGACACCTAGGTTGAGGAGAGGTTTTGGGGAAAAGATAATGAGTCCAGTTTTGGATATATTGAATTTAAAATGTCTATAGGGCATCAAGTTTAATATGCCTAATAGGAAGCTGGAAATGTGAGACTGGAGGTCAGAAGAGAGGTTAGGGCTAGAAAAACAGATCTAAAAATCTCCTTCATAGAGAAGAGAACTGAATTATAGAAGCTGATGAGATTACCAAGCAAAATAGCATAAAAGGAGAAGTATCATACATACACACACACACATGCACACAGACACACACATGCATACATGCATACATATATGAGAGAGAAAAAAGAAAGAGTATAATAGTATAGAAGAGGACCCAGGACAAAGCCTTGAGGAATATTTACAGTTAGCAGGCATGGCCTGAATGAAGATCCAGCAAAGGAAAAGACCTTGAGAAGGAATATTCTGACACAGATCAGAATAACCAGATTAGAGAAGTATCACAAAAAACATAAAGAGAAAAGAACATCAAGAAGAGGGTGATTGACAGTATCAGACTACAGAAAGATCAAGAATAATGAGGACTGAAAAAAATCTAATAGATGTGGCCATTTAAAGATCATTGGTTACTTTGCAGAGAGCAGTTTCATTTGAATGATGATGTCAAAAGTCAGACTGTAAAGAGTTAAGAAGAGAATGAGAGGAAAGGCAGTTTAGGTAGTGATTGTAGATGACTTCAAGGAGTTTAGCCTCTAAAGAAAGGGGACATATGGAATGATAACTAGTGCAGTTTACTGGATCAAATGATGGGTTTTTGAGGATGGTGGAGATATGGTTTTGTTTGTAGGTAGCAGAAAAACATTCAATAGGTAGGGAGAGATTGAAGACCAGAAAATAGATATGATAAAGAGGATAATCTATTGGGGAAGATGAAATAGAATGGGATAACTTGGTCAGGCAGAGAAATATAACTTGGCAAGGAGGAGGGCCACGACATTGGGTAAGACAGAGTTGAAAGAGGATATAGTGGCAGAAGACATATGAATTATATGAGATGAGGAAGAAGGGAGAAGAAGGAGACCTTTGTTTTATGTGGGGTTTTTTTTTTAACTAAAAGGCAAGGTTTTCAGCTGAAAAGGTGTCTGTGGGGAAGTTATGAAAGGTTTGAAGAGGGTTGAAAAAATTTGGAAGGGCCACTGTGGTGAGTAGGATATTAGGAATGATGCATCACTATTAAATATTTTAAGTATTTGACAAATGTGCATTTATGAGTCTTCTGTATTTTATGTATTTATTTTCTGAGGTAAGAAATAAATAGCTACCCTATAACTAAGACCTACTACTTTTCATATGGAGTAACTTTTCTAGAAAGGACCTTGTCTAGCTCTCCTTTGGGGAAGTTCCAGACATTAGTCCAACTTAAGTTCATGTAATTTTGGTCAGAATTCCAGAGAGAGGGAATTATGAATCAGAGGATGAAAGAAAAATCTGATCCTCTCCTTTAGAGGTCAGGATCCCACAGGAATGAACTTGAGCTCACTTAATACTAGAACCAAAGCCTCATGTGGGAGCAACACTAGGCCAAAATCTTCTAGCCAGCCAGGTGTAAATGACTTCTACCCCTGACAGTAGTCCTTTCTTCTGAGAAACGTATAGTTGCAGCAAGTACCTTCACTGCCAGTCTACACCCAGGAACTCCTAACCTCTCAAATTCTTGAGATAGCTCTCAAAGCTAGAAACATCCGTCTCTGGACAGTTCTTTGGTTGGTTATTCTCAGGGAAGGAAACACAAAGTAAAATGAGCATCTTTTGACTTGAGATACAATCTTAGACTCACCTAGGAAAGCCCATGTTCTCAAACTATTTGTATATAGCCACCATACCTGCTGCCGCTTGTAACCTCCATATCCACTCCCTAGCCTCTCAAGATGTCCAATGGTGAACTATCAGAATCCCAAGTCACATGTTGGAAATGAAAGAAGAAAGATTCAGAGAGTTGGTTTTTTTTTTTAAAGCCTATAGAGTGGGTAATTCTTCTGATGTAGCTGACAATCATCTTAAACAAATCACTCTCCAATCCAAGTTCATGAGAACTAAGGAAACAAAAGTAGGCAAGAGAATATATGTCAGCCAAAGTAAATACTTAGCCCCATCATTCCTATTTCATAAGAAAGTAACCCAAAAGCCCACAAACCTATGGAAATTTTGGTCACATCCTCAACTGTCAACTCAATATGTAGTGCTATTTGGTCATCTTTTTTGTAGACAAACATACTCACATATACACATATATGCACATATTTTCTTTCCTTCTAATTTATTACTGATTCCTAACTAACCTTGAGTAGTGGCTTCAACAGAAACCATTGTTCCTTGTCACCTCTAAGAAAGATAGGGTTTTGATTATCTCTTTTTTATGATTTACTTAATCCCTCCATCTTATCAAGTTTAAGTCCTCTTCCCTCTCCCAGCAGGAACTTTGGTTCTGTTACATAAAATTCAGTTATGCTTTAGAAAACAACACAACCATGAATAAAACCTAGAGATTGAATTGGATACCTAATGCTATTATTCATTTTCCTAAGCAGATTTTCTCTTGGTGCTATCACTTTACAATTGCTGTGTGATGCACCTGTTCACCAGCTGCTACAAATCCCTAATGCACTACAGAAGGAATAATAATGTAGGCCTCATGACCTTACATATTCCACTTCATAATACAACTTCTTTCAGAGAAACTATAGACTGGTGCATTTTACAAATTATTTACTTATTAAGTTTTGGGGAGGGGGGCAGGGAAGGAGGGAAAACCATGTTTTTTCTACCCATTTTTACATTACAGTTTTTCATGCTATATCATTACCAAGCATGAATCTGTGCTTTTAAGATTTTAATCCAAAAGAAAGATTTTAAAGACATATAAATAGATCTGGGCACAGCTAACACAAAGATTTAAAATGTTTCTATCCCATGAAATTTTATACTTCAATACATCAATCTTCCCTAAAAGATTGATAGCAAATTGAGGTAAGAAACCAGTCTCTAATTTTTCATGTACCAAGTAATTCAATTGATTTTTTAAAATTTGTTGTGTCTATTCTATACAAATACTGAATTAACAGGAAAAAAGAAAAAAAATGAACAATGAGTTTGTCCTCAAAAGACCTACAATCTACTGGAAATGTCCTCTGTGTGTGTATGTGTGGTTATATGTGTATACATATTGTGAAGAGGGAGAAAGAACTTACAGTGAAGCAGACCAGTAAAGGTTATGTGTAGGTGGAGGCATTTGAAGTGCCTTGAAAGAAACTAAGGATTTGAAGAGGTTTATGTGAAAAGGGAATGTATTACTGGAATTGGGTCAGCCTATGCAATTTTAGGAGACAAAAACTGAGTTCAGGGAAAAACAAGCAGGACATTTTCCCCGGTATGTAAAGCACATAGAGAACATGGAAAATTTTATGAAATGTTTGGAGGTGTAGACTGGGAAAACATCTAAAGGTCTATAAATGCTAAGTTAGGCAGTTTTAGTTTTTTAATGTAAAGACAATCAGGAACCACTGGAATAAGGAGTGACATAGCCAGATCCCTGAGTTAGGAAGATTACTTGGGCAATATGTGGAAGATGGATTGGATAGGAAGGACAACTGTAATCTGAAAGTGTAATTAGACAGCTAGTTTAATTGTCCAAATGAGAAGCATTGTGGGCCTGAATTAGGGTGGTTGGCTGTGAGAATAGAGAGAAAGAGAAATATGTAAGAGGAGGAGATGTTGTGAAGGCAGAATAGATAAAACCTAGCAGTAAATTGTATTTGAATGGCAAGAGATAGGTAAAAGAAGACAAAATTACTCCTGGGTTATAAACCTCACACAAATGTAAGCAGTATAAAACTTATAGAATGATTTCCGATGCCATTTTGTATGCATGTACTAAAAATGCCACAGGTTGACAACATCAAGCTTTCTGCTCAGGTTTCAGAGTGCCCAATGTATTCAGGAGTGGGAAGCTGAAATGTTCAGGCTCCGGTGCTCTTTGAGGTTATAGTAAAATATCATTCAAGACAGGGTGTGCTGTAGTCAAACTGAACCAGCTCATGAGAGTCAATTGATGAGTTAAATGTTTAATGTGAGCCATTTTCACCTCTGAAAACAGCAAATGCTGTAAATCAGAGCTTGATTTACTGTTCTGTTGATTGTCTAGACTTAAGAAATTAAAGTGGAAAATGTTAATAACACACAAAATGTAAAAGTCTGTACTGTCATACATTTTTTTTCAGAGAGTTGCTTATTAAGCTACTAGTACACCCCTGATTCTGGGCTTCTGGATTCCTACTAAGGCCAATGCCTATTTAAATAGTTTACCTTCAAAAATTCTACCTTAATCAGAGTACATCCTGGCAGAGATGCTTCTCCTAAAAGACCTTAGCAAAGATAGAAGATTTCTGATTTCTGGTTGGGTATGCCTGTGTATACTAGGTGAAATGTTCTTTTACTACTAGCATGTCACTTACATGTTTTTATATCTCCTTCTAGAAATAAAGAAAATATATGCTCACAAACTACAAAGGTTCTTGGGACATGTATTCATGAAGTATGGTGCATAAATGGGCCGTATTTTCTTTTAAATAGAAGAGACACAAGTGTTAGACTTTTTATGATATTTACTGTCATTTTGGTCTAGTAAAACTTGTTCTCCTATCATGTTGGCTAAAATGACAAAACAGGAAAATGATAAATGTGGGAGAAGATGTGGGAAAATTGGAACATTAATACATTGTTAGTGGAGTAGTGAATTGATGCAACCAATTTGGAGAGCAATTTGGAACTATGCCTGAAAGGCATAAGAATGTACATACCATTTGATCCAACAATACCACTTCTAGAGCTATTTCAAAAGAGATCATAAAAATGGGAAAAGGACCCGCATGTACAAAAAATATTTATAGCAGCTTTTTTCTGTGGTGGCAAAGAATTGAAAATTGAGGGAGGGGCGAAGCCAAGATGGCAGAGTAAAAGCAGTGACTTGCTTGAGTTGTCTCCCAAACCCCTCCAAATACCTGTAAAAAATGGCTCTAAACAAACTCTAAAGCAGCAGAACCCACAAAAAGACAGAGTGAAACAAATTTACAGTGCAATACAACCTGGATGGTTGATCAGAAAGGTATATGGTGATGGGCGGGGAGAGGAGCAGAGCTTGGCATGGTCACACAGGCAAAACAAGCCTCAGTGAACCTGAAGCAGGCCTCTGAGGACTGAATCACTGGCAGCTGTAGCAGTTTCCAGACTTCTCAACCCATGAATCCCAAAGACAACTTAGAATGTCAGTGGGAAAGGTCTTTAACTGTGGTGAGAGTGAAGCATGGTCCCAGCCCCAGTCCATGAGTTTGGCCCTGGGGCAGCAGCCATTTGCCAGGCTTCTGGCCCACAGACTGAGGGGGAATTGGGAGACTGATCAGAGGGGGATTGCAGGGATCTCTCTGCTGATGCAGGATTCTCTTGCTTTGCCCATTCTTAGATCTGGATCACAGTTCTGGGTGGCAGTCCTGGGACAAGGAGCAGCACTGGCATGATGGAGCTTGTAGTGGTGGTGGAGAGGAAGCCCTCCTCACAGTTCCAAGGCAGAAAAGAGTGCTTGTGGTCACTCATAGACAAGAGCACAGGCCAAGAAAGGGGTAAACACCATGTCCCTTATCATACCACCTTGGAGGAACTGAAAATTTACAGGTCCCTAGAAGTATCTCTGAAAATAACTGCACAAAATCCCTGAAGCATGGGACAGTACATTCTCCACAATGGAAGCAGAACCCTACCTTAACAAAGAGTTTAAAACTCAAGTAATTGGTTGGGATCATGAACAAAGGTCCAAAAAAAGTCAGATCATAGAATCTTTCTTTGGTAACAAAGAAGATCAAAATATACAACCAGAAGAAGATAACAGAGTCAAAGCTCCTACATCCAAAGTCTCCAAGAAAAATATGAATCAGTCCCAGGCCATGGAAGACCTCAAGAAGGAGTTTGAGAAACAAGTTAAGAGAAATAGAGGAAAAGCTGGGAAGAGAAACAAGAGAGAGATAAGAAAATCATGAAAAAGAAGTCAACACCATGCCAAAGGACACCCCCCAAAAAAATGCTGAAGAAAATAACACCTTAAAAAATAGCCTAACCCAAATGACAAAAGAAGTCCAAAAAGTCAATGAGGAGATGAATGCTCTAAAAAGCAAAATTGGCCAGATGGAAAAGGAAGTCCAAAAGCTTGCTGAAGAAAATACTTCCTTAAAAATAGAATGGAGGGGGCAGCTAGGTGGCACAGTGGATAGAGCAATGACCCTGCAGTCAGGAGTACCTGAGTTCAAATCTGGCCTCAGACCAAACACTTGACACTTACTAGCTGTATGACCCTGGGCAAGTCACTTAACCCCAATTGCCTAAAAAAATATATATATATAATGGAGCAATTGGAAGCCAGTGACTTTATGAGAAATCAAGACACTGTAAAACAAATCCAAAAGAATGAAAAAATAGAAAACAATGTGAAATATCTCATTGGGAAAACAATTGACCTGGAAAATAGATCCAAGAGAGAGAATTTAAAAATTATTGGACTATCTGAAAGCCATGATCAAAAAAAGAGCTTAGACATCATATTTCAAGAAATTATCAAGGAAAACTGCCCTGAGATTTTAGAACTAGAGGGCAAAATAGAAATTGAAAGAATCCACTGATCTCCTCCTGAAAGAGATCCCCAAAGGAAAACTCCTAAGAATATTGTAGCCAAATTCCAGAGTACCCAGGTCAAGGAGAAAATATTGCAAGCAGCCAGAAAGAAACAATTCAAGTATTGTGGAAACACAATCAGGATAACACAAGATTTAGCAGCTTCTACATTAAGAGACCGGAAGGCAAGGAATATAATCTTCTGGAGGGCAAAAGAGACAGGATTACAATCAAAAATCACCTACCCAGCAAAACTGACTGTAATCCTTCAGGGAAAAAAAAATGGTCATTCAGTGAAATAGGAGACTTCCAAGCATTCTTGATGAAAAGACCAGAGCTGAATAGAAAATTTGACTTTCAAATACGAGACTAAAGTGAAACATGAAGAGGTAAATAGGAAAGAGAAATCATAAGAGAATTATTAAAGTTGAACTGTTTACATTCCTGCATGGAAAGATGATATTTGTAACTTATGAAACCTTTGTCAGTATTAGGGTAGTTGCAAGGAAAAACTATATGTATGTAGATAGATAGATAGATAGATAGATAGATAGATAGATAGATAGATAGATAGTACATGATGAGTTGAAGATGAAAGAGTGATGTATGGAGAATAAAATTAAGAGATGAGAGAGGATTATACCAGGAGAAGGAGAAAGGAAGAGGTAGAATGAAGTAAATTATCTCACATAAAACAGACAAGAAAAGGCTTTTACAGTGGAGGGAAATGGGGAAAGGTGAGAGGGAATGAGTGAATCTTATTCTCATAGGATTTGGTTTAAGGAGGGAATAACATACACACTCAGTTGGGTATGGAAATCTATCTTACCCTACAGGAAAATAGAAGGGGAAGGGGGCAAGAGAGCAGGGAGATGATAGAGGGGAGGGCGTAATCAGATTGAGGGAGGGTATAATCAGAAGGAAACACTTCTGAGGAGGGTCAGGGTCAATAGAGAGAATAGAATAAATGGGGGGTGGGATAGGGAAGGCAAATGTACTTAGCTTTTCACAACATGACTACTATGGAAATGTTTTGTATGACTACAAATGTACAATCTGTATCGAGTTGCTTGCCTTTTCAATGAGGGTGGGTGAGGAGGGAGAGAGGGAGAAAATTCGGAACCCAAAGTTTTAAAAACACATGTCAAAAATTGTTTTCACATGCAACTGGGAAATACAGTTATACAGATATACAGGCAATGGGATATAGAAATATATCCTGCCCTAGAGGAAAATAGAAGAGGAAGGGGATAAGAGAAGGTGGGGGGAATAGAAGGGAGGGCAGATTAGGGGAAGTGGTATTCAGAATGCATGCCATCTTGCGGTAGGGAGTGGGATGAGATGGGGAGAACATTTGGAACTCAAAATCTTGTGAAAGTGAGTGTTGAAAACAAAAAATAAATAAATTAAAAAAAATTTTGCCAAGAAAACCCCAAATGGGGTCACAAAGAGTTTGACATGAGTGGAATGACAGAACAACAACAAAAACAATAAAATATACATTTAATTGTACCTGGGATCACTATTGTGTAGTTTCCTTACAAATTTTTTGTTAAAATGCATTTTAATAAATGTTCTTGAGATTATTTCAGAAATAAAAGAATTGAAAATTGAGGGTATGCCCATCAATTGGAGAATGGCTGAATAAGTTGTGGTATATGAATGTAATGGAATACTATTGTGCTATAAGAAATGATGAACCGACTGACTTCAGAAAAACATGGAAAGTTTTGTATGAGCTGATGCTGAATGAAATGAGTAGAACCAGGAGAACATCGTACACAGTAACAGCCATTCTGTGTGATGACTGACTTTGATAGACTTAGCTCTTCTCAGCAATGCAAGGATCTAAGACATCTCCAAAAGTCTCATGATGGAAAATGCTATCTACATCCAGAGAAAGAACTATGGAGTCTGAATTAAGATCAAAGCATACCATTTGCTCTTTTTTTCTTCTGTTTTGTTTTGTTTTTTCTTTCTTGTGGTTCCTCTTATTGGTTCTAATTCTTCTTTATAACATGACTAATGTAACAATATGTTTAATAGGAATGTATATGTAGAGCTTATGTCAGATTGTATGTCATCTTGGGGATGGAGAGGAAGAGAAATTTAAAACTCAAAAGCTTATGGAAGTGAATGTTAATAACTAAAAATAGATTAATAAAAAAATTGTTCTTATAAGATTATGTCCTTTCAACCTAAATGTCCAAATTCATAGATAGTTGTCACCAACACCTTCCTGGTACTGTGGGTGGCATCAATCATAATTAATTCCAACATTGAAACAATTTATGCCATTGCAACAGTAGTCTGAACTTCAGGAAATGAACTTCAAGGTCCCTGAGAATTGAGAGGAGGAGGAGGAGGAGGAGGAGGAGGAGAAGAAGGAGAAGGAGAAGGAGAAGAAGAAGAAGAAGAAGAAGAAGAAGAAGAAGAAGAAGAAGAAGAAAAGAAGAAGAAAAGAAGAAGAAGAAGAAAAGAAGAAGGAGGAGGAGGAGGAAGAGAAGGAGGAGGGGGAGGGAGAGGGGGAGGGAGAGGAGGAGAAGGAGAAAAGGAAGAAGAAGAAGGTGAAGGAAATGTGCCTCTTCAATTTAACTGGAATGTAGGTCATTATTTAAGGTGGAATTATTCATGTTAAAAGGGAAAATATAAAGGTCCACTTTCTTTTTATCATACTTCATCCTGAGAAACTCTTGGTGCCTCACTCAATGTTATTTCTAGTAGTTTGACCACTCCAATTTCAGAACTCATGATCCAAAGATCAATAGTTAAGGGCAGCAGCTAAATGGTGTCATTATCATTGGGATGATAAACAGCTTTAATCATCCTTTAGTAACCCATGGTACAAAGGGAAGAAACCATAGAAGAATATATTTGTGGATTATTTCTTGGACAATTTGGGAGACATGAGGTAAAATGCTCCAAAAAGCAGGGTCTAGATTATATCTTTAGTTACTACTCTATGTAGGGGTAGAAGTTTCCAACTGGTGTGAAGGTTGGACAGTGTGTCCATCCTAGGTTTCCTCTTCTTAGTTCCCAATGGGGCTTAGCACTATAAGACAGGCTACAAAGATTTTTTTTTTTTATTTCCAAGAGTTGGGAAGATAGATGCTCTGATGGAGGACTGCATTGTTGATGGTTAGAAAGCCCTATAGTGGACTCTTCCTGTGAGGCTGATGAATGTCCCTGTAATACATTTAATCTTCTGGATGAAGGTTGTGGCAAAACAAATCAGGTAGTCAGACAAGGTCTACAATATCTGTTGGTGAGCAGACAATATATTACTTTAAAGCCTGACTATAGTTAATGTGATTTCATCTATAGATTGAATAATTGTTTGATATAGGGTACCATGAAAATCTCATGTGGTGTTTGACCAATTCAGTCCAATCATTAAGTGCTAAGTACTGGGTATACAATAAAAAGAAAGATAGTCCCTGCCCTCAAGGAGCTTACAATATAAAGGGAGAGACAACATGCAAAAGGAAACAGGAAAAGGTGGGGCACCAGGGGGAAATTTGTTCCACAGAGTTGAAGAAATCATGCAGATTAGCAAATGCAGTACCATCTCAGCCCTCCACAAAGGAAGGTTTAAGAGGAGTTTGGTACTGCACCCTCCAAACCTCCAATCAGAGGAGAGAGGAGGCCGAGGGAGATGGTGTCAATCAAGGCTTGCATTCATAGCAAGGTTGGTGAGATCTGAAGTGATAATCTTATACTGGGAGAAGCACCTTGTTCTGTGGAGGTGAAACTAAGCAAAGAAACAAATGCAGAGTGGAGTGGGACCATGCTTTCTGTTTATATCATCCATAATATATATGAGAACAAGAAAAGGAATCAGGCCTCTTAAGCCTTGCTTAAGCATAAATTTTTGCTATCTTAGTTTTAAGAATTCCATCACCTTTGCTGACTCAGGGTAATGGAGGCTGTGAGAATGCTGTGAAATCTGGAAACTATCAGTTTTCATGGCTATTTATCCTGTAAAGTAGGTACACCTGTCACTACTGATAGACAGAGGGATACCAAATCTATGAATAAATTCTTCTAAAAGTCTCACAGTAACAGTAGTGATATCTGCTTTATTAGAAAGACTTTAATTCCAAAAGTACATCATTTGATATTACATTAGGAAAAAAATCCGATTTTAGAAAAAATCCTCCTCATCTCTGCTTTCAGTCTTTCCAATTTGTCTCACTGATAGGTCAACTCTAACAGCATGTTGGGCTGATAAAAGGAAATTCAAAGCCTCTAATGTGAACTATGTTTACATCATAATTCTCTCTTTTCTAAGGATAAAGTAGAACTCTGAGAAAGGGATAGGGCAGAGGTGTTCTGAAATTAGCTGAGGTTTTTCATTCCTTTGAGATGGTTCATAAATAAAGGGTTACTTGTTTTATTACTCCCTTCCACGTTAGCATCTCTGAGCATAGGGAATAACTAAAATTTTAGAATATACAATAATAGGAGGATAGCTGACCCTTACAACTAAGTTATTTCACCTATATACACTCATCACAAAATTAGTGATGTCAGGTGACAATGCAACTTAACATAAGGGATTTATTTGTTAAAAAGATTTACTAAAAGAAGTAGGACATAGCTATAAATATTAATATATCTAGGACCTAAAATCACAAACTAATCTCTCGGAATGAATGTTGAATCAACATTTTCTCAATGCTCTGGGATTCCAAGTAGGATCAGTACTGGTATTAAGTAGTAGACCTGTAATTTCATTGGTATAAGGAATTCTTCAAGAGGAAGTTTCTTCTACAAATGCAAGTCAGCACTTGAGAGATTTGCTTGAAGCACCAGGAGATTAAGTGATTTACTTATGGTCACAAAGGTAAAGGTCCCAGGTAGAGTACAGTAAATAATTTTGGAAATATATATATGTATGTATGTATGTATGTATGTATGTATGTATGTATATGTGATATGTGTGTATGTGTAATATACATACACACAAGTGTATATATCATACCTTCACATCTTTCAAGAGATAAAATAGAGCCTATGATCTAACAAGTAGGAAACAACTTCAAAAGGAAAAAACAAAACAATGTAGAAATAGGTAAAAATCCTGTTTCTCCTTTCACACAAGCATTTCCCTAACTTTTTCTTGCAATGTACATCTAACAGAAGCTCATTTAACACTTAGAGATTCTAGGCAGCAGTACTGTTGGCATTTTGCCCTTGCTTGAATTGGTGATGTGTTAGAACAAATCTTTTAACAAGGATAAGAGTCAGAACACAGTCACTGGGCTAAATTTACAGTCCCAAAATATTTTACCTCTCCCTGGAAATTCCATTGATTACAACTTAGAGCAGGGTCTAGCTGTTATACCAATAATACACAAAGCATTGGAGTTTTTGCAATATCCACAATATGCAGTAATGTAACACTGACACATCGTTGGTGCTCACTGATTTCATATAAAGTATTGAACATATAAAGTATTTAACTTCTTTTCCTTTGGTGCTGTAAGGACAAACTGCATTCCTATTATATAATCATTTATTCACGACACATTTCAAATAACAATGGGAAAATGGCATTCCAAATAATAAAAGAATAATGAGATTTCACAAAGAATAATGATAATGGCTAAAATTGACATAATATTTAAAAATTTGTAAAACACTTTCATTTTATCTTCACGGCAACCATATGAAGTAGTGCTGTTATTCCATTTTACAAATAAGGAAATAGAGGCTGATAGGTTCTGTAACTACTCGAGGGTGACACAGCTGAAAAAAAAATGGGACTCACTTAAAACCAGATATTTGTTAAGATTGGTCAAATTGGCATAAGGCCTCTGATGTTGTAGGGACTGCATTGTTTTAATACCCTTCTCCTTAAGCCAACAAGAGGTTATCAACACAATCATTGTTCTATTCTGTTTTAATATCAATTTCTGTAGAGTAAAAATCATTTAAAAGTGGTACCTATGGGTTCAAATTTGAAGGTCATGATGTTTAATAGGAACTGATGGTTTGAGATACTTGGCAAGGCCCATGCCCTTTTATTTTCAGTATATTTCTGGGTAATCACTTCTTCTAACTCACTGTCATGGATTTTTAGACTTGGAAATGAACATCTCTAATGAATGACATCAATGTCTTAAAATAATTGAAAAAAAATCTTATAGCCAAAGTTGTAAAGGTAGTTCACTGTTTTTAATTTCTTGAACTTTTGTGACTTTTGTAAGAGATAGGACAAGTAAGAGAATTTGTAGCATATTAATTAATTTGCAATATGGGTTATAGCATAAGAAACATACGCACACATCAAAATAAATATCCAGTGTTTATCCAGATATCCAAATATTCAAAATCAATAATACGAATTTGATCATTGATAGCCAATAACCCTGAATCAATAACCAATTATCCTATTAATCTTCCTTTGATCACACATAAACAAATGAAGAGTTAGCTGGATTTCCCTGTAACTCACCTGGAGTCTCCAGATGAGTATTTGATGTTAACACATGTTGCAAATGTAGTAAGAACTAAAGTCATGATGATTTCTATCAAAACTCAATATGTATCTTGTTCCTTATTTTCTTTTTCTCACCTTCTTCATTTTAATAACTGCAGTATAGATGTTATATACTCTTTTCCTATTTTTAAAAAGGCAACTATACAAATGTCATTTAGATAGAACTTTCAAGGAGTGTAGCAAGTAGAAATGGCATTTCATTTATAATAGAGAAATCTAGGATCTCAAATAGAGCCAAATAACCTTAAAATAAAAATAAGCCAATATCTAAAATCCCCATTTTAGCACAAGGCCAAGCTCATAGTAGATGCTTGATGAATGGTAGTTGAATAACTCATAAAGAAAACTTATTTTTCAAATACACTTTGTCAAAAAGTGCATTACCCCTTTCTAGTAAGGAAAATTATTTTGCAGTTATGTGCTAAAAGGAATACATACTGCATATTACTTCAACATAGAAAATGATAGTTCATAGTTTTCTCCTCTTATATTTAGGAAAAACAATAATATAAATTCATCCAACATATATTTAAGTTTAATTCGAGCTGTGAAGTAAGTGACATTAAAAATGCAGTTGCAATCAACATCTATAGGTTTCAGCAATATTTACTGTATTTCCAAAAGTGTTTTTTTTATTTCACTGCACTAATATATTTGGCCATAAAGTAAAATTTGGTTTTTGTAGATTTATTCTCATGCTGATAAAGAAGATCAATTTCATATTTTGATAACCCTGTTTTATAATTAGAATTTAATATATTTTCCACATTAGAGTTCAATATCAAAATTTTAAACACTAAGGATATATGCATATATATAATATCATATATCATATAATTCAATTATCTAATTATCATGATCTACTTTTTTCAGGTTAAAATTCATA
The DNA here is from genome assembly GCF_900497805.2 of Vombatus ursinus. Lineage (NCBI taxonomy): Eukaryota > Metazoa > Chordata > Mammalia > Diprotodontia > Vombatidae > Vombatus > Vombatus ursinus. Next base: position 14,911,481 of record NW_020954570.1, on the reverse strand, counting down.
AAACTTTTGCTTCCACATATGTTCTTATACAAGCTGACAATTTTGTTTGTTTGTTTTTTATCATGTTGAAAATAGTTTCTTGAGCTACTATGAAAATCTGAGAAGGTATCTGACTTTCAAGGATTTGTGGTTCATGGGTTTAGATTCTCTCTCTGTCTCTTTCTGGCTCTCTTTATCTCTCTCTGACTCTCTGTCTTTTTGTCTCTCGGTCTCTCTGTGTCTTTGTCTCTGTCTCTGTGTCTCTGTTTCTGTCTCTGTTTGTGTGTGTGTCTCTCTCTCTCTTTCTCTCTCTTCCAAACTCAAGCCTGCTTGTTTTTCGATTTAAAATTTCATATGAGGTACTTCAAAATAACATTGAAAATGTTGTTTAACTTGTTCAGGAATCAAGATTTACACTTTCTATTTACATTCAAAGCAATAAATCCCAGAAAAATAAAAGCTGAGAGGGAGGGAAAAGCCCTTCCTTGCATCCCTTGGTTTAATTATCTCCAAATTATTTTCTAATTGAGGAAGATACTGTGAAGAAAAAAAAAGATTTTTTTTTTTTTATGGCTCATCAAAACAAATGAAATTTTTTTTTGTCCAAATAGGGTTCCAATTCCATTTAAAGGAATTTGGGGGTTCCTATTTCTTAAAATTTGACTTCAACTATATAATTTACTTAAGACTATTTCCCCTTCTCATACAACAGGTATGCAGTAATTCTCAGAGAGAGGGTTTTCCCCTTTGTTCCCCTACCCCACCACATACCTTTTTTGCATTCACTAAAGTACTAGAGTGGAAATATAATGTTAATAACTGCTCTAAATTAAGCTTGAGTACTTCTAAGTGAAAACTCTCAATCCTTCCAAAATTGACCATAACTAATTTAAAAGCTGTTCACCATTCTCACTGGACTAATTATATAGACAAGAATTTCTGCCCTCCCCCTCAAAAAAGGGGAAAAAACCCAAGTAAACAAAAATATTCATTTAGAAAGCTCCTCTGTGGAGAGCCACTTCAGATTTTCAGACTGCTTCCCTTGTTTCCACCCTCAGGAGTAGTTATAATTGTTTAGGCTTCCTTTCACAGAAAGTTAAATTTGTAAAATTGTCAAGAGAATATTTCCTTGCTATGGTAACACACATGGGAATTGCAGTTTACTTTAGGCTGAACTACTTCCAGTGTGTTAGAAAAAAAAATTATGCACTAATTTGAGGTAATAGGCAATTTCTCCTTTAATCTCTCAGTTTTAACTTTAGTTATTTTTTTCTTAAGGACACTTTCAAAAGGAGGAACAGGTCCATCCATAGAGGTTAGTGAGGAAGGGACCAGAATGAGATACTCTACCTTAGAACAAAGGGGTAGTTATATGTCAAGGTGAGCATCCATCTCTCAGTACCTGGATTTATGTGTCAAAGTGACAGTCTGTCTTCCAGTATAAAAACTTTGTCACTGAAAATTCCATAGTCCATGTAAAAAAGGAGTTCTGTCAAAGTTAGAACCTAACCCAATCCACAGAGTTAATTCACTCAAAGGGGCAACCTACAGGGCCATATTTCCAAGGAGTACTTGTTCCATACCTTCTCTAACAAAAGAACAAAGACACATTTCCAGGCAGCAAAATCAAAATGAGTTTAGAGATTGTTAACCCGTAGGGTAATTTCTGCAATTATTTAGTGCATAAAGCACAATTAAAGAATTTTTATCCTGAACCCTTAGGACCATCTTTGTTAACCCCTAAGAGGTTCTTGAATGACTAAATGGGAACCACTGATTTAGAACTTCATTTTCATTAGCCAGAAATAGAACTTCTTCTTTCACTAGCCTAAATCAAAGATAGATCTGGAGAGAGCTTATTAGAACTAAGACAAAGAAAATGTGATTGTTCTCTTTAGCTAAAACAGAAGACAGTTTCTAAAGTGGAGTTACTCATATAAAAAGATTTTTTGTCTTCATGCATGTCATCATGCAGTTGCTTGGACCACAAGTCATACAAAGAAAACTGTGGCAAAGAGGATTTTTTCAAAGGACTAAAATTCACAAACAATGGTGGCACACTCTTTGCTGGAAGTTTCAAACTCTAGACTGCATTTCCATGTGACAAAGGTCCATCTTCCTGTTGCATTTTCAGAATGCTCAATGACAGCTGTTCGAAGTTAAGAACATATTTTTTTAAAATAACATTGCTAGTTTTACTATCAATAAGTTATTCCAAAACATTCATGATAAAAAATGTAATCTACCTCCAAAGAGAGATGAACTAAGTGCAATTGAAGTTTAATTTTCTCACTTTCTTTTTCTTTTTTTTCTTTCTTTCTTTCTCATTAGCAATATCACTAATATGGAAATATGTTGTGCCTTATTTCACATATATAGTTGATATCATATTGTTTGCCTTCTCAATGGGTTGGGAAGTGTGGGGATAGAGAGAATTTGGAACTCAATTTTTTTTTGTCAAAAATTTTAAAAAGAGTTATATATCTAGTACTAGAATTTGTCTTGAATTCCAGTCTCAAATCACCAATTGCCTATGGAACATTTCAGACTATACATCTCATAGACATCTCAAACTCAATAAAACCAAGTCTGAACTTATTACCTTTTTTTCCAAAACCCATTTCTCTTGTGGACTTGCCTTTCCTTTCCAAGGTTGCCATCATTCTTTTACTCATCCAGGTTCACAATCTCCATTTTATGTGAGACTCTTTACATTCATTCACCTCACATATTTACTCAATTGCCAAAGCTTGGTTTTATCTTCACAATATCTCTCATATGCATCCCTTTATCACCACTTAAAGTCATCACACTAATCAAGGTCCCCATTAGCTCTTGCTGGACTATTACAGTATCTTCTTAATTGTTCTTTTTGCCTCAAGTCTCTCCTTTGATCTCATACAGCTGTCAAAGTGATTGTTTTTTACTAAAAAGCAAGTCTATCCAACCTTAATGCTTCAGAATCAAATATGAAGTCATCTGAATGTTAATAAAACCTCTTCAATAGTAATAAAAACCTATCTCAACCTATCTTTTTAGGCTTATTACTCTCCTCCACACAATAGTCTAGTGCAACTGGCATTATTATTCCTCATATATGGTATTCCATCTCCCATCTCTGTCTTTTTCTTGGCTGTCCCTCATGTCCAGAATGTATTTTTTCCTTACTTTCATCTCTCAGAATTTTAATACATTAGGCCTTTCCTGATACCCCAGCTGCTAGCACCTTCTCCTTCAAATTGCCTTGTATATATTTTGTCTATATTTCATACATGTGTGTGTATGTGTGTGTATGTGTGTGTGTGTGTGTGTGTGTGTGTGTGTACAGCACTTAGGTGGCTCAATGGATACAGCACTGGGCTTGTAATCAGGAAGACCATCTTCATGAATTCAAATCCATCCTCAGACACTTACTAGCTGTGTGGCTCTGGGCAAGTCACTTAACTCTGTTTACCTCAGTTCTTCATCTGTAAAATGAGTTGGAGAAGGAAATGGCAAAACACTCCAGTATCTTTGCCAAGAAAACCACAAAATGGGATCACAAAGAATGGGACATGACTGAAATAACTCAATAACAACAATAAAAATGTGTATGTATGTGTGTTTATGTATATGTGTGTATATATACACGCATACATACATAAATATATATGTGCACATATACATATAAATTTTTATGTATATGTATGTCTGTGTGTCTTTGTGGGTGTACTTTAAAGTTCTTGAGGGGGAAAATGTCTTTACAGGTTCATGGTAGACACTTAATGTTTGTCAATTGACTGGTTAATTGGCAAACACAAAGTATTTCTGATGACCATCACTCTCTTCCTATGAGACAGTTCCCAAGCCTTCTAGATCAGTATCAGTGTCCAGCACCAAAGGTCTTCTTTGATCTGCATAAGCCAATGCTGGGGAATGTATGAAGCATATGACAAAGTTATTAAAAACTTCATCATGCTCTCAACTCAATGATCTCCAAATGGTGATCAATTGCTCAGGATAGTTTCTCCTTTCTTATCCTTCCACTTTTGGATATTCCCAAATACATATTCATGAGTAAAATCATTGATAGCAATATTTCTTCACAAGTCTTTCATTATAGTCATCAGATCCTAGAAAAGTATTCAGTTCATGGGGGGTTGGGGATATAAACAATTGGTGAGCATAACTATCTTCTCTCATTGTTCACTCCCTGATGATAAACTGTGTGGTTCCTATATTTGTGATAGGTTCTACAAAATCATCACTTGTCAATGCAGACCAACTCATTCTTTTAAAAACTGTATAACATAGATTTTCCTGTGAATCTAAAATTTTCCTATTTTATTTTTTATATACAAAGAATATTGGGTGGTTAAGCCTTAATATAGATAGTTTATTCTTACTGGAATTTAGCAAATTTATATTATTTTTTTTAACTTTCATCTGTTATCCCTACTTCAAAGTATACATTCAATGGCTGGTTCCTATTAGTACCTACCTAGAACTATTTACTGGTGACTTTTTTTCCATTGTGATTTTACTTTTCTTTCTTGAGTCATTTTTCAGTCATGTCTAACTCTTTGTGACTGAATTTGGGCTTTTCCTGGCAAAGAACTGGCATGGCTTGCAATTTCCTTCTCTAACTAATTTTACAGATGAGGACTTGAGGCAAACAGGGTCAAGTGACTTGCCCAGAGTCACACAGCTAGTAAAAGTCTGAGCCTGGATTTGAACTCATGAAGATGAGTCTTGCTGATTCTAAGCCCAGTATTCTATTCGCTGAGCCTGCCCTATGATTTTGCTGATGGTCATTAAAGCAATGACTCAAGAGAGAACTGCTAGTGCTCTTGCCTTAATTACATGTTAAGAGGTGCTAGGTATGTTAAAAAGTTATTTGTAATAGACAAGATTGATAAGGAACTCATTGACCTGTAATACAGCAGTACTTTATGTTATAATTATTTCTATTGTATCACAGAATACCAGTAAATTACAAGCTCTGAGATGGCAGTAAAGAATGTCTTAGTTTAAACTATGCATCTTTCATAGTGCTTATGTCACAAAAGGTGCTTATTAAGTGTTCTTTAAATTAGGGGGACAAGAAGTTAATTGTCAAGTTATTAAATGGAACAAATAACTTAATCACCTGAAATTAATTTAAGCACTCTTTATGTGTCAAATATCTATCTTTTTGTTAGATGATGTTGTGAGAAATTGGCATCATATCCTTGCGCTAGGAAAAACTTAAAAGTTTTTGAAACCTATATTTCATTTTCTCAAATTACTTTTTAAAAACAGTCACTGCTAAGTGACTGTTAATGTAAATCCCTCAAGAAAATCTGGTATACAGTCCAAAACAGACATCCCACTTGCTCCCTATTGGCAGCAACTCCTCACCAAAAGCTGTTAGAATTGTTTGCTTTAAAAAAAAAAAAGGTAAGCCTTTGATGGAATGCAGGTGGTTCAAGTGTGTTCTCATGCCCAAATAAATAATGCCTTTTCAACTTACAAACCAACCAAGTACAAGCTTATAAAAAATAGCAATGAACCACTCCTGCAAACCAACCTTCTAGTTTCTTCCTTCATCTCACTTTCCTACCACCAAACAAGAACAAAAACAACAACAAACCCAAACAGTTGCCACCAAATACAGGAATCATATTGTCTCTTTTTTCTGCCAAATGACTTTAAATATACTCAAAATCTGTTGCTCATGCTGTTTCAGACACACCCTGCATGTCTTATCATAAACTGAAAATCAATCACCTTGCTAAGATTACTTCATAACCTGCTTCAGTGGCAGCAGCCAAATTACAGATGGAATTACATGAAGTAGAAAAATTCAATTTAGTAGGGATGTTAAGGAGCCAAGCAAGACACAAATGAGATCAGAGCCAAAATTAAGTTTAACAAAACATTTGTGTGGTATTAATATAACCAACATTCCTGGGGAAAGTTTACCACATCCACCAAATGCCTATGGGATTACATGGACTGGAATATAGCTTTTTGCTTTGAGGTCTCACAAGCTTCCTGGTAGTTTCCACAATATGAACATGTTTTCTGATGGAGGTACTTCCAAAAGGACTAATCCCTCTCCCTACCTCCACCCCCATACATCCTTGCTATGGCTGAGGAAGAGAGGCATGATTGATCTGATAGGGTGGCCTTCATTATACTAAATATCCTCTCTAATGGTCCTTCAGGCTGTTTCTTATTTCCTAGGCATCCACAACTTTCATAGGCATAAGGTAGCTTCCCAATGGTCTTCCCTCTCATCAAGCAGCTTCCGGGAGTGTTAGGGTAGGTCTTGACCATTCTTACTATTTGTAACTCCTCAGGTATTTTTCCCTAGCTATTACCCCTAATTGGATGAAAAATCATACCACATGAACTGAACCCTGACATGGCATATCACATACCATACCTACATAGCATCAAGAAGTCTGCAAAGGTAAGAATTTATACACACACACACACACACACACACACATGCACACCTCATGAATCACTGTTTTATAATAATTATGCTTTTGCTGCCTTGTTTTTCCCTATTTTCCCTCTCACATATTCTAGTTCCTATAGCTAGTTCCCAGGCGATTCAATTTGCAATACACTGTGGACATGCAAAACAGTATACAAATAGAGGCTAGCCAACATTCAACCATCAGGAGGCTCTTAGGTGAGTAGAATTGTTCTGGTTGTGTTTTCAAAGAGTAAATAGTGAAAATTGAGTTCAATACCGGGAAGAAAGTTTGATAGAACCCTCCCCATCACTCAAGTGCTGAGCCCTGGGCCATATAACCCAAATTTTAATTACTATTTCTATGTATCTACCCAGAATTCCAGTAGTTGCTGTTGCAATAGAGACATCTTATATCCAAACAACATGTATTAACTCTTCTTAAGTTAGTGTTCCATTTGACTCTCCTGTTTGAATATAACTTTTATACATGGATATATTGACTATTACCATATGATGCTAGCCAGCCTCATAATGGCTTTTTCATTTAACATCTAATTCTGTCTAGCACTACTGTGTGACAATGGTTAATCTTTCATAAATTTATTTAGTGTCTATTTGATTTATCAATCTTCTCATCATTTAGGAAATCATTTGTAGGTATGCATTTAGGTTTGTAACTTTTTCTTAAGTTCCCTTTATTAATTATTTTGTTTCATTATCATCTATAAAGCATTTTATTATTTCTGCTTTTTTCATATATTTATCATTTTTCGACACCTCAGAACATGATCTATTTTATAAAGGTACCATGTGGTCCTGAGTATTGCATATTATTTAATATTCCATAAATTTTTCAGCTCTAATTCCTCACACACAAATAACTTTTTGTTAGATTCATTCAATTCTGAAAAAGTTTCCTACAATTATTCTAAAACTATGTCTTCTTAAAATTCAATTAATTTTCCTTTATGAATTTAGATTAAATAACATTTGATGCACATATATTTAATATTATTATTATGATTTTTAACTTTTGTCTTGTCTGACAGCATAATTTGAAATGCCCACTTATTATTTTTCAATTTTTTTTAATTTTTAACAAGTGTTTTTAAAACTTTGGGTTACAAATTTTCTCCCTCACTCCCTCCCCACCCACCCTCACCAAAAAGGCAAGCATCTCAATACAGGTTATAGATGTGTAGTCATGCAAAACACTTCCATAGCAGTCCTGTTGTGAAAAACTAAGTATATTTCCCTTCATCCCATCCTATCGCCCATTTATTCTATTCTTTGTTTTGACCTTGTCCCTCCTCAGAAGTGTTTGCTTCTGATAATCCCCTCCCTCAATCTTCCTTCCCCTCTATCAACCCCCTGCTCTCTTGTCCCCTTCCCCCCTTATTTTCCTGCAGAGTAAGATAGATTTCCATACCCCATTGTGTATGTTATTCCTTCCTTAAGCCAAATCCCATGAGAATGAGATTCACTCATACCCTCTTACCTTCCCCCATCTCCCCTCCAATGTGAAAGTCCCTTCTTGTCTGTTTTATGTGAGATATTTTACCTCATTCCACTTCTCCCTTTCTCCTTCTCCCAGTATAATCCTCTCCCACTCCTTAACTCTATTTTCCAGATATCCCTTCATCCTCAACTCACCCTGTGTCCTCTATCTATCTATACAAACATATAATTTTTCCTCCCACTACCCCAATACTGACAAAGGACTCATGAGTTACAAATATCATCCTTCCCTGAAGGAATATAAACAGCTCAATCCCAATAAGTCTCCTATGATTTCTCTTTCCTCTTTACCTCTTCCATGTTTCACTTGAGTCTTGTATTTGAAGGTCAAATTTTCTATTCAGCTCTGGTCTTTTCCACAGGAATGCTTGAAAGTCCTCTATTTCATTGAATGACCATTTTTTACCCTGAAGGATTATGCTCAGTTTTGCTGGATAGGTGATTCTAGGTTGTAGTCCTAATTCCTTTGCCCTCCAGAATATCATACTCCATGCCCTCCGGACCCTTAATGTAGAAGCTGCTAAATCTTGTGTTATCCTGATTGTGTTTCCACAGTACTTGAATTGATTCCTTCTGGCTGCTTGCAATATCTTCTCCTTCATCTGGGAATTCTGGAATTTGGCTACAACAGTCTTAGGAGTTTTCCTTTGGGTATTTCTTTCAGCAGTTGATCGGTGGATTCTTTCAATTTCTATTTTGCCCTCTGGTACCAAAATATCAGGGCAGTTTTCCTTGATAATTTCTTGAAAGATGATGTCTAGGCTCTTTCTTTGATCATGGCTTTCAGATAGTCCAATAATTTTTAAGTTCTCTCTCCTGGATCTATTTTCCAGGTTAGTTGTTTTTCCAATGAGATATTTCACATTGTCTTCTATTTTTTCATTCCTTTCAATTAGTGTTACAGTGACTTGATTTCTCGAATTGTCCCTGTCTTCCAATTTCTCCATTCTAATTTTTAAGGATGTATTTTCTTCAGTAAGCTTTTGGACTTCCTTTTCCATCTGGCTAAGTTTGCTTTTAAGAACATTCTTCTCCTCGTTGGCTTTTTGGACCTCTTTTGCCATTTGGGTTAGGCTATTTTTTAAGGTGTTATTTTCTTCAGTATTTTTTTGGGCCTCCTTTAGCATCACTCTCAGTTTTTCCTCTACTTCTCTTACTTGCTTCTCAAAATCCTTTTTGAGCTCTTCTATGGCCTGGGACCAATTCATATTTTTCTTGGAGGCTTTGAATGTAGAAGCTTTGGCTTCATTGTCATCTTCTGGTTATATGTTTTGATCTTCTTTGTCATCAAAGTAAGATAATATAGTCTGACTCTTTTTGCACTGCTTGCTCATGATCCTGGCCAATTACTTGAGTTATAAACTCTTTGTTAAGGTAGGAATCTGTTTCCAATGTGGAGAATGTACTGTCCCAAGCTTCAGGGGTTTTGTGCAGCTGTGTTCATAAATACTTCTAGGGACCTGTAAATTTTTAGTTCTTCCAAGGTGGTATGATCAAGGGTGAGGTGTTAACTCCTTTCCTGGCCTGTGCTTTGGTCTACAATCACTCTTTTCTGTCTTGGAACTGTGAGGAGGGTTTCCTCTCCACAGCCACTACAAGCTCCACCAGACCAGAGCTCCTCCTCACCCTTGGTCCACCACCCAGAACTCTAACCAAGATCCAAGCACAGGCAACGCAAGAGAATCCTGCATCAGCAGAGAGTTTCCTGCAATCCCCTTCTGATCAGCCACTCAATTCCCCCTCTGTCTGTGTACCAGGAGCTCAGGAGGGCTGCTGCCCTGAGGGCATGCTCAGGACTGGTCACGGAGACCTAGCTCCTTCTCTCACTGCAGTCACAGACTTTTCCCACTGACCTTCTAAGTTGTCTTTGGCATTCCTGGGTTGAGAAGTCTGGAAACTACCACAGCTCCCCATGGTTCAGTCCTCTGAGGCTTGGTCCAGGGTCACTGCAGCCTGCGCGCCCACGCCAAACGGGGCTCCTCTCCCAGCTTGGCGCGATATACCTTTCTGATCAACCATTTAGACTCTCTTGGACCGAAAATTTGTTTCACTCTGTCTTTTTGTGGGTTCTGATGCTTTAGAAGTTGTTTAGAGCCATTTTCTATAGATATTTGGAGGGGTTTGAGGGAGAGCTTAAGCAAGTCACTGCTTTTACTCTGCCATCTTGGCTCCGCCTCCCACTTATTTTTTAATCATTGATGGATGCATGGTAAATTTTGTTCTAGCTCTTCATTTTCATTCTGTAAATATCATTATTTTTAGATATGTTTCATGTACAAGGAAGATTTGTAGGATTTTTTTTATTCCATTAACTACTGTATTATTTAATATATTCACACTTAAAGTTATATGTTATATTTATATTTTCCTCATTTTTTCATATTTATTTTTTCCTTGCTGTTTTAATTAGGCATGTTGTCCATATTAGTTCTACTTACACTACTCTAATGTTAATCTAGTCTCACAGGTTTCAACCTATCCACTCCCCAATTCTGTTTACCTTCCCTCTCTTAGATCCCTTTGATTTACATAAATTGCAAATTTCCATCTCTTTCTTTCTTCCTTCCTTCTTTGCTTCCTTCTTTCCTCCCTTTCTCCTCTCCTTCCTTTTTTCCCCTTTCTTTCCTTTTCTTGCTTGCTTTTATCTTTTTCTCACTTTTTTTTAACTCTTGTCTTTCCTTGCCAGGTTAATTGAGTGCTGTAAAGTCTTCCTTCCCACTTATATTCCAAATTCTTATTTTCACCAACATTCTTTTGCTGTAGTTTTTCCCAAGAATCTTTTCTTTTCTTTTATCTTTATTATTTCTATTCTCTTCAATGCTATTCTGAATTTTATTTTCCTACTTGTGGGCATATTTCTTCTCCTTGTGTCTTTCATGAATATAACATTTATGAAGTATCATACTCTTACCCTTTGTGGCCTGTTTTCTGCTTTGTCTCACTCTTAGAAATATCAATTTGTGAGGTAAGCAATATTGGATGGAAGCAGTTTTATAAGTTTGAAGTAATTTTATGTTCTAAGCTGTAAGCCTTATTCTTAGCATTGCTTTTATCATAATCAGTCCCCATTCCAAAGGTTCTTTTCTTTTCATAGTAAAATGGAGGGACAGAGAACTCCCTCCATCTGGGGGAAAATAGTCTCCTTTCATTTGGTCATAGAAGCTCTTTTCTTATCTATCTGGATCTGTATCACACTAAGCATGACCCAGTTCTTTTATAAACTCCCCCTTTAGTTGCTTTCATGTTCTTTCTTCTGACAATGTTGAATTAGTGTCTGCTGCTTCTGATAAGGAATATGGGAGGGGACTCAGTCTGAGTCATGGGGTGGTGGTGTTGCAAAAAGAGGTCCCTATTGCCAGAAGTGGTATCACATATCTACAAATTTTTATGCTCACTGTTCTAGGTATTTCTGATGGGTCACTAAATATATAAGTGCTATAATCTTAAATCATGAGGTTTTTAACTTTTATGGTATTTTTATGTTCTTATCTTATGGATTCAGCTTCAGTTATTATATGCTACATAATCTAGTTTCTTCTTCTGGCATTTTTTTTTTGGTTGCTCAGGGTTTCCAGAAGCAACCAGTACCAAACACTGGTCATGCAATCCTAAATAAATATTTATTGATTTTATTTAAAATTTGTTATATGAGAGGGAGCTCCGCTTCCAGAAGCCAAGATGGCAGAGTAAAAAAGTAGTCGCTCTCACCCTCCCCTATCAACTTCCGAAAACCCAGAAAATATCACCCCAGAAAAAAACTCTGAAACAGCTAAACCAGAAGAAAGACGGGGTACAGCAGTGCAGTAGCCCAGGTAGCTAGAGAGATTAACCGGAAAGGGCCCTCTTACCCTGGAGGAAGGGGAGCAGTATGGAACAAGGAGTTGCCCAGCCAGCTAGAGGAAAGACCCACTTTAGCACACCAGGAGGAGATTCTGGTGCCTGCCAGCATTCTATAGCAAATGGGTCTCCCAGTGTCTCAGAAAAAATAAGGGAAGCAGCACTACAAAGGGCCCCAGGCAGATAAGCACCCTGCAGCATTCATCTGAAAAGAGCTGAAGAAAGCAACCTAGAGTTGCCCAAAAGTTCCAGCCTTGTTGATTCCAGCTCAACACCACGTAAGCTGTCAGAACCCTACAGCCTCCAACTGCCAACCAGGAGGAGATCCCAAAATCCAGGTGGTCAAGCAGGCAAACACCAACAGCTGGATCTCTGAGTGTCTCAGTGAGGGTGGGAGAACCAGTGGAAACCAGCTCAGAAAACCACCAGGTGCCTTGGCATTCTACAGCAAAGGAGTCTCCCAGTTCCTCCACAGAACTAAAGGAGGCAGCACTGCAAGGGGCCCCAGGCAGATAAACACCCTATAGCACCCATCTAAAAGGAGCTGAACAAAGCTAAAGGAAAGGAAAAGCAGGCAACCTAGATTTACCTGAAAGTCCCAGCCTTACTGATTCCAGCCCAACACCAAGTAAGCTGCCAGAACCCTACAGCCTCCAATTGCCAACATAAGAGGCCCCAGCACACAAAGCCAGTGACCAAGACCTAGACTCCCAACACAAGAAGCTTGAGTCAGTGCCCTCTGCTCCCCAGCAGGAGAGTATAATCTCTTTAAAGGCCAGGGAATAAATAAACACCATGAGTAAAAAGAAACATATGATAGGTTCATATTATGAGAAGAGTGAAGATCAAGACAGAAATTCTGAAGAGGATAACATTGTCATCAGACCCACATCTACAATATCAAAAGGGAATATGAACTGGTCTAAAGCCCAAAAAGCCTTCTTAGAAGAGTTCAAGAAGGATTTTAAAAGTAAATGAGAGAGGTAGAACAGTCCTTTAAAAGTGCAGTTGGCCAATTGGAAAAAAAGTAAACTGAAGGAAACAAATCCCTAGAAAACACAATTGGTCAACTGGGAAAAAAGTACACTGAAGAAAACAAATCCCTTAAAAATACAATTGACCAATTGGAGAAGAAAGTGCAAAATCTAACAGAAGAAAATAATACATTAAAAATTAGAATTGAACAAACAGAAACTAATGACTCTATGAGAGAGCAAGAATCAGTCAAACAGAAACAAAAAAATGAAAAAATGGATGACGACATAAAATACCTCATGGGTAAAACAACTGACCTGGAAAATTGATCCAGGAGAGACAATTTAAAAATTATTGGCCTACCTGAAAATCATGATGAACAAAAGAGCCTGGACAATATCCCTCAGCAAATCATAAGGGAAAACTGCCCTGAAGTTCTAGAACCAAAGGGGAAAATAAATATAGAAAGAATCCACCGCTCCCCACCTGAAAGAGATCCCAAATTAAAAATGCTAAGGAATATAATACCTAAATTCCAAAATTGCCAGATTAAAGAGAAAATACTGCAAGCAGCCAGAAAGAAGCAATTTAAATATCATGGAATCACAGTCAGGATTACACAGGAACTTGCAGCTTCTACACTAAAAGACCGTAAGGAGTGGAACATGATATTCTGTAAGGCAAAGGAGCTTGGATTACAACCAAGGATCAACTACCCAGTGAAAATGAGCATGATCTTTCAGGGGAGGAGATGGATATTCAACAAAATAAGGGACTTCCAAACCTTCCTGATAAAAAAACCAGAGCTCAACAGAAAATTTGATCTTCAAGGACAAGACTCAAGAGAGACGTAGAAAGGTAAATGGGACAGAAAGAAACAACAACATGTTATTAATAAGGGCAAACTGCTTATATCCCTACAAGGGAAGATGACACTTGCAACTCTTGAGAATTGTATTGTTATTGTACCATGTTAAAGGAGTATACAAAAAGGGGGTGGATATAAGTTGACTTTGATGTAATGATAGAAAAAAATTTAATCAAGTGGGTTAAATGGATCCAAGTAAGTGGATTAGTCTGAGCTAAGAAAATGTACTGAGAAAGGAGGAGGCAGACAAAGGTAAATTACACTACAGGAAAAGACACAAAAACCTGTTACAGCAGAAGTAAAGAAGGGAGGGGGATGAGTATTGTTTGAACCTTACTCTCATCAGATTTGGCTCAGGAAGGGAATAACATAATCAGTTAAGTATAGAAATCTAACTTGCACTATAGGCAGTAGGAGGGAAAAGGGGAAAGAAAAGAAAGGGGGAATAGAAGGAAGGGAAGAAGCAGAAAGGGTAAAGGGGAAGAAAAGGGAAAGGGATAATAGAAGGGAGGTGGGTGGTCAAAAGCAAGACACTAGTGAGGGGGGAAATGAGAAAGGAGAAAAAAAAGCATAGACGGGGGGGGAAAGGATGGAGAAAAAGACACAAATAGTAATTATAACTGTGAATGTAAATGGGATGAACTCTCCCATAAAATGGAAGCATGTAGCAGAATGGATTAAAAACCATAATCCTACAATATGTTATTTACAAGAAACACATTTGAAAAAGAGTGACACATACAGGGTAAAGGTGAAAGGCTGGAGCAAAATATATTATGCTTCAGCTGAAGTAAAAAAAGCAGGGGTAGCAATCCTGATCTCAGACAAAGCTAAAGCAAAAATAGATCTTATCAAAAGAGATAAGAAAGGAAACTACAACCTGCTTAAAGGCACCATACACAATGAAGTAATATCATTACTAAACATATATGAACCAAATGGTATAGCATCCAAATTCTTAGAGGAGAAGTTCAGGGAGTTATAGGAAGAAATAGACAGCAAAACTATACTGGTGGGGAACCTTAACCTCACCCTCTCTGAAATAAATAAATCTAACCACAATATAAATGAGAAAGAATTTAATTTAAGGAGGTGAATAGAATATTAGAAAAGTTAGGTATGATAGACCTCTGGAGAAAACTGAATGGGGATAGAAAGGAATATGCTTTTTTCTCAGCAGTACATGGCCCATACACAAAAAATGACCATGTACTAGGGCATAAAAACCTCACAATCCAATGCAGAAAGGCAGAAATAGTAAATGTATCCTTTTCAGATCATGATGCAATAAAAATTATATGTAATAAAGGACCATGGAAAGATAGACTAAAAATAATTGGAAACTAAATAATCTAATCCTGAAAAATGATTGGGTCAAACAACAAATCATAGAAACAATCAATAATTTCATTCAAGAGAATGACAATAATGAGACAACATACCAAAACTTATGGGATGCAGCAAAAGCAGTTCTTAGGGGAAGTTTTATATCTCTAAATGCTTACATACATAAAATAGAAAAAGAAGAGATCAATGAATTGGGCATACAACTAAAAAAATTAGAAAAAGAACAAATTAAAAACCCTCATTTAAACATCAAATTAGAAATATTGAAAACCAAAGGAAAAGTTAATAAAATTGAAATTAAGAAAACTATTGAACTAATACATAAAACTAAGAGCTGATTTTATGAAAAAAAACAATATAGATAAACCTTTGGTTAAAGTAATTAAAAAAGGAAAGAAGAAAACCAAATTATTAGTATCAAGAATGAAAAGGGTGAAGCTACCACCAAGGACGAGGAAATCAAAACAACAATTAGGGATTATTTTGCCCAACTATATGCCAAAAAATTTGACAATCTTAGTGAAATGGATACATATTTACAAAAATATAAATTGCCCAGATTAACAGAAGAGGAAGTAAAATACTTAAATAACCCCATCTCAGAAAAAGATATTGAACAAGTCATTGATGAACTCCCTAGGAAAAAATCTCCAGGGCTAGATGGATTTACTTGTGAATTCTATCAAACATTTAAAGAACAATTAATTCCAATACTATATAGACTATTTAGTAAAATAGGTGAAGAAGGAGTCTTACCAAATTCTTTTTATGATACAAATATGGTGCTGATACCTAAACCAGGAAGAGTCAAAACAGAGAAAGAAAATTATAGACCAATTTCGCTAATGAATATAGATGCAAAAATTTTAAACAAAATATTAGCAAATACATTACAGCAACTTATCACAAGAATGATACACTATGACCAAGTAGGATTTATCCCAGGAATGCAGGGCTGGTTCAATATAAGGAAAACTATCAACATAATTCATCATATCAACACCAAAACTAACAGAAACCACATGATTATCTCAATAGATGCAGAAAAAGTTTTTGACAAAATACAACACCCATTCCTATTAAAAACACTAGAGAGCTTAGGTATAAGTGGAATCTTCCTTAAAATAATAAATAGCATCTATCTAAAACCTTCAGCAAGCATAATATGTAATGGGGACAAGCTAGAAGCATTTCCAATAAGATTGGGGGTGAAACAAGGATGTCCATTGTTGCCACTGTTATTCAACATTGTACTGAAAACATTAGCTTTAGCAATAAGAGAAGAAAAAGACATTGAAGGTATTAGAACAGGCAAAGAAGAAACAAAGCTATCACTCTTTGCAGATGACATGATGTTATACTTAGAGAATCCCAGAGAATCAAGTAAAAAACTACTTGAAATAATAAACAACTTTAGCAAAGCTGTAGGCTATAAAATAAACCTACAAAAATCATTGGCATTTCTATATATTACCAGCCCAATGGCAAGAGATAGAAAGAGAAATTCCATTTAAACTTACTGTAGACATTATAAAATATGTGGGAGTCTACCTCCCGAAACAAACCCAGGAACTCTATGAACACAATTACAAAACACTTTTCACACAAATAAAGTCAGATCTAAACAATTGGAAAAACATAAATTGCTCATGGGTAGGACAAGCTAATATAATAAAAATGACAATTCTACCTAAGTTAATTTACTTATTCAGTGCCATACCAATCAAGCTATCAAAAATTATTTTATAGAGTTAGAAAAAATTATAACAAGATTCATTTGGAAGAACAAATGGTTCAGAATATCAAGAGAACTAATGAAAAGAAATGCAGGGGAAGGTGGCCTAGCCATTCCAGATCTTAAATTGTATTAAAAAGCAGCAATAATCAAAACTGCTTGGTACTGGCTAAGAAATAGAGTGGTAGATCAGTGGAATAGGTTAAATATGCAAGACACAGTAGTCAATGACCATAGTAATCTATTATTTGATAAACCCAAAGAACCCAACTTCTGGGATAAGAACCCACTCTTTGGAGAGAAAAAAAACTGCTGGGAAAACTGGAAAAGAGTATGGCAGAAACTAGGCATAGACAAAAATCTCATGCTATGTGCCAAAATAAAGTCAAAATGGGTTCATGATTTAGATATAAAGGTTGATACTATAAGCAAACTGGGAGAGCAAGGAATAGTTTACCTGTCAGATCTATGGAGAACAGAAGAATTCATGACCAAACAGGAGATAGACAACATTACAAAAAGCAAAATGGATAATTTTGATTACATTAAATTGAAAAGTTTTTTCACAAACAAAGCCAATGCAGCTAAGATTAGAAGGAAGATAGAAAATTGGGAAAGAATTTTTACAACCAGTCTCTCTGATAAGAGCCTCATTTCTAAAATATATAGAGAATTAAGTCAAATTTATAAGAATACAAGCCATTCCCCAATTGATAAATGGTCAAAGGACATGAACAGACAGTTCTCAGATGAAGAAATTAAAGCCATCTATAGTCATATGAAAAAATGTTCTAAATTACTATTGATTAGAGAAATGCAAATCAAAACAACTTTGAAGTACCAAATCACACCTATCAGATTGGCCAACATGACAAAATAGGAAAATGACAAATGTTGGAGAAGATGTAGGAAAATTGGAACACTAATGCATTGTCGGTGGAGTTATGAAATGATCCAGCCATTTTGGAGAGCAATTTGGAACTATGCCCAAAGGGCTATCAAAATGTGCATACCCTTTGACCCAGCAACAGCACTTCTAGGGCTATATCCCAAAGAGATCCCACAAACATGAAAAGGACCTACATGTACAAAAATATTCATAGCAGCTCTTTTTGTGGTGGCAAAGAATTGGAAATTGAGAGGATGCCCATCAATTGGGGAATGGCTGAGCAAGTTGTGGTATATGAATGTGATGGAATACTATTGTGCTATAAGAAATGATGAACAGGCTGACTTCAAAAAAACCTGGAAAGACTTGTATGGTCGGATACTGAGTGAAGTGAGAAGAACCAAGACAACGTTGTACACAGTAACAGCCATGTTGTGTGATGACTAATTTTGGTAAACTTAACCCTTCCTGGCAATACAAGGATCTAAGACATCATCAGAGCCCTTGTGATGGAAAATGCTATCCACATCCAAAGAAAGAACTATGGAAGTTGAATTGCTATTTTTTTTCTCTTCTATTGAGTTTTGTTTCCTCTTTCTGATGGTTCTTCCTATTGGTTTTAATTTTTACTTACAACATCTCTAATGTGAAAATATGTTTAATATGAATGTAAATGTATAGCCTATATCAGATTGTGCACCATCTTGGGGAGGGTGGTAGGGAGGAATGGGGAGAAAAATTTTAAGCTCAAAAACATATGGAAGTGATTATTGATAAATCAAAATTAATTAATAAAAAAAGCTCAAAAAAAAGAAAATAACATGTGGTATATAACCTAAAAAAAACAAAATTATTATATGATACTGGATAGGAGCAGAGCCAAGATAGCAAATTAGGGACAACCAACCAACTGAACTCTCTCAATATTCCCCTCCAAAATACTTTAAAATAATGCTTCAAATAAAATTTTGGAGTGGCAGAGACAACAAATGATTGGAATAGCACATTTTTCTGGCCTAAGAAAACTTTGGGAGTCAGCAGGATGTGTCTGTGGCATGGGGTAGAGGCCCTGTCTGGAGCTTATGAACACTTTCCAACAATGGCAGATAACATCAGTAGCAGCTTTGGAAACTCTCAGCCCAGAAACTGTAACAGTTCAGACAACTGGTCAGAAAGAGATTGCAGGGGAGCCTTTCTTGGCACTGGGTACAGCTGTGCTGATTGGCAGCTCTATTGCCCCTACACAGTTCTGTATCACAGTCCCAGGGAGGAGAGAAGACCTGATGATGAACCACAAGGGAGCAGTGGTCATGATTACAGTGTCATAGCAAAGAGGAGAGCTAGTGGGTGCAGTTGCAAAGGACAAGGGATCCTTCTTGGGTAAAACCAGAATACAGACCAGGGGAGCAATCATCATACCTCTCCCAGGATCATACTACGTTGGAAGCACCAAAAACTTGTAGATGCCCAAAACTAACTCTGAAAATAGTAGCATGAAAAAGCCTGAAGCTTGGAACAGTGTCCCCTGATCCCTAGGTAAATAGATCCCAACCTAAAGGTTAAAGTCAAGAAATAGGGTGGAAATAAGGGGGGGGGGGGAATGAGGAATGCAGTAGGAGAAAGCTATCTAGTGATATGGGAAAATGTTCTAAATAACTATTGATTATAGAAATGCTCATTAAAACAACTCTGAGATACCAACTTACACCTATCAGAAATGACAAATGCTGAAGGGATACAGGGAAAATAGATATATTAATAAACTGTTGGTGGTTGTGAACTGACCCAACAATTCTGCATAACAGTTTGAAACTATGCTCAAAGGGTTATAAAACTGTACATACCCTTTCATCCAGCAATACCACTACTAGATCTGTATCCCAAAGAGAACAAAGAAAAAAAGAAAAGGACCTATATGTATAAAAATATTTATAACAGCTATTTTTGTGGTGGCAACTTATTAGAAATCAAGGAGTTACTCATCAGTTCCAGAATGGCTGAACAAGTTTTGGAATATGATTGTGACAGAGTACTATCATGTTGTGAGAGGGTTGTTGAGAGGGTTGGTTTCAGAAAAATATGGCAAGACCTTTCTGAACTGATTCAAAGTGAAGTTAGAAGAACTGGGATATCATCATATATAATAACAGCAAAGTTATAATGATGATCAATTATGAAATAATTGGCTACTCTGATCCATACAATGACCCAAGACAATCCTAAAAGACTCATGATGAAACAAATGCTATCCACCTCTGGAGAGAGAACTTGATCAACTTTGAGTTCAAATTGAAGTATAATTTTGTCATTGTCTTTATTTTACTTGTTTTTAAAAACATGTCTAACATGGAAATACATTTTACATGATTTCTCATGTATAATTAATATCATATAGCTTGCCTTCTCATTGGATGGGGAAGGGGGTGGGAGAGTGGGAAATAATTTGGGACTCAAAATTTAAAAAGAAAAAATGTTAAAAATAGATAATTTAAAAAAAAAGAAAATGGTTGAATTGAAACTGATCACTAAAGTCAAAGTGTATTGACACACTGAGGGAAAGGGTCAAGATCGTTTTGTAGAATAGAAGAGTTAAGATTTCTTCCATCTCCTGCCTGGAGGTGACAAATTTCAGAACTGAGAATCTAAGAGGTTCAAAAGGAAGAAACTTCTGCAGACACTAAGCTAAGGGTTGTTGCCCTAACTAAAAGAGTTCTGTAACATTCCAGTGGAGAGAGCACCCCTGAGCTAAGTCAGCATCCAAAGGTGGAAAGTAATACAGCTATCCACTGAAGAGAAAGTCCAAGAGGCCAGAAGATTGAACTATTCTTGGAAATAACAAACACTAAGAAGGTGCTAGTCACTAAGCAAGCTGCCTGTACCAGACTGGCAACAGCTGCCCAGCAGTAGAGCAGCTTACTTAGTCCTATTTGGAAGCTACCATCTAGTAGTAATATGGTCTACCCCGTATTGTACAGCAATGTCTTCCCATTGGCACAGCAGCCTTTCAAGTCCTATCTAACAACTACTGACCAGTGAATGCCTGGCCCAGTCCAAAAAGCAGCAGAGAAAGCCAGAACAGGAAACCTTTTCCAATCTTCCTTAATTCTACTGTCTTCCCTCTGTTAAACATTTCCTATTTAACTTTTATATAGATGTTTGTACATATTTACTTGTTTGTTATCTCCTGCATTAAATTGTGAAGTTCTCAAGGGCAGGGACTGTCTTTTGTCTCTCTTTGTATCCCTAGCACTTAACACAGTGTTTAAATATTTAATAAATGCTTAATGACTGACTGTCACTAAATGGATCTTCTTGACTCAGCCCATTCAGACCTTGAGCTAGGCCCATACAACTGTACCCTAGAAGAAGAAAGCTAAACCAAGACATCAGTCCTGAGAACACACTGTGCTCTGAGAAGAGCCAGTCTTTGTCTAGCACTGACATCATGTCCTGAAGTAAATATCATGAAGGACCTCTGGAGAGAGAAATGATGTCAAAGTCCTACAGTTCCCAAGTGATCAGTTCCCTAGTCCCATATGGGTTCCCTATACTAGTGCCTCACTATCATTGTACTTTAACTTCATGTCCACTCTTCCCTCCTCTTAGACTCTATTATTCTTTAGTTTTTCCTATAACATTTGAATAAAGCCCTTTACTTAAGGACTAACTGAGCCTATTGGTGAATTGTGAAGGAAAAGTACACTGGTTGAACCTTGTCAAATGATATTTAGGAGGAAAATCACTCCCAGGGTTACTCCTAAACTCCTGAAAGTAGTAGAAGCTATCTTTCTGGGGACCCACCCTGCTAGTACCAATATAAGTTAGTCCTGTGAATCCCAGGGAGATGGTGGTTGTTATATAGGTAAATAAAATAATTTGGGAGAAAAAGAGGGCATTATAAAAAAAAATGAGGATTAGGAAAATTTCCTCATAGGAGATGGCATCTGAGTCAAAACTTGTAGACAGCTAGGAATTCTGAGAATTGAGGAGGAAGTACATTTAATGCATAGCAGTAGAAAACAGAATGTCAAGATTGTCGGGAATAGTAAACAGGCCAGCTTAGTTAAAAAGTAGTATGTATGTAGACTACTAATAAGACACAAGTTAACAAAGATAGGAAGCAGATTTACATTCATAACTGTAGAGTCTGTATTTTATTTTAGAGTCAATAGGAATCCACTGGAGATGTTGGAGCAGAATAGTGACATGAGTGTATTGGTGTGTTAGGAATATTAATTTACAACCAGAGGATGAAATGGAGAAGGGAGAGAATGAAAGCAGGAAGAATAATTAGGTGAGATATACAGAAGTCTTGAATTATTATATTAACCATATGAACAGACAGAAGAGGACAAATGTGAAAATAGAAGCAATGGCATTTTACAATTTCTTGGAGGCAGAAGATGAGGAAGAAGGAAGGGGTAAGAAATTATGAATCTAATTAAATGAAAGGAATAACAGAAATAGGAATGTTTGGGGAAAGGATATATCTAGGCAGACAGTTCATAAATTCATTTGTGAAGAAATTGAGTTATTGATATAAGAAAGACAATCAGGTAGAAATATTTATCTGACAGTGATATAACAATTGAGTTCAGGAGAGAGATTTGGATTGGATATGTAGATTGGATATATAGATGGATTGGATATATAGGCTTGAGGGTCATCTACACAGAGATGATATTGAACTCATGGGAGCAGATGAAGAGTTTAAGGTACAAACTGTACATAGAAATAGAAATTGAGAAGCCCTATGACAGAAACTTGGGGCATACCCACAGTAAGACAGTATAAATGCCTGACACACAGTACTTAATACATTTTTGTTACTGACTGGCTTATTGGGAGACTGATATTGATGCTGCAAAGGATAGTGAGAAAGAATAGTCATCAGTAGGAATCAAGGGAGGGAGAACAGTACCACAGAAGCATAGGAGCAGAGAATATCTAGTTATAGTTAAAGAGAAAATGGAGATTTTGATGATAAATATAAATTTTAAAGTTCAAAATAATTGAAATTGCACAGTTATGAGTAAAGGTAAGATTTAAAATGCAGCTATTCTTATCAGTTGCTGAGTTAGAACGAAATGAAGGGTATTAGAGTTGAAGAAAACAATGAACTAGAAAGTCAGGGTGTTTAAGGGGACATTAACATGAATATTTAAGTGACCAGATATGAATGTAGGGGTTGGGGTTGAGAGGAAGGTTGATGCAAGTCTTTGATAAAGAAGAGGAAATACTTTTGAGATTGATGAATGGCTGAAAGAAGGATCTGGATGGGCTATCAACAGATAGCAACAATGAAACTCGAAAGGGTAAGAATAGCAAAGGGCTTTACAGTGTAAGCCTAAGACTAGGAGTAAGTCTAGGCCTTCTCATCCTCTCCCGGCATATCTGGAGGATTAGAAAAAGAGGACCAATTTGGAGAGAGTGGTCAGGGTTTCGGGGACTACTGGAGAAAGTTAGGTTTCAGGGCAGCTAGGTGGCGCAGTGGATAGAGCACCGGCCCTGAAGTCAGGAGGACCTGAGTTCAAATCTGGCCTCAGACCAAACACTTGACACTTACTAGCTGTGTGACCCTGGGCAAGTCACTTAACCTCAATTGCCTAAAAAAAGAAAGAAAGAAAGAAAGAAAGAAAGAAAGAAAGAAAGAAAGAAA